>NC_044586.1:3443761-3753511 GCF_901933205.1 Camarhynchus parvulus
ATTTTTTTAATCTTAGCTTTTCCAATGTAAACCTTCTCTTTTAGGCAGCAATTAATGTTCTGAAGACAAGACCTTTGTCTACTTTGGTTGTTAATTATGACAACAAATTTTCTCTAATAAATTTATCCTCTCCCTCCTGCTGAAAGGAATGCTGCTAATGAATTTAGCATACTCTTCCTTAGTGAGGGACTCAGGGAAGAGCGCTAGATTTCAGAAAGTGTCAGTGAAAAATCAAAACACTTTCTGAAGCTGGCAAAAGCAGCATCAATTTCCTGCTGCCCTGCACTGTGGAGAAGGATGTGAATACATTTACAAATCCCCCCTGGGCACTCTGTGTGCCTTGTCACTGTCCCCTGCCTGGACAGAGTGGGGTTTTTTTTGTCTGTCACTGTCTTTAGTTGCTTGAAATGCTTCTACCCCTGTTACCCCTTACACAAACAGGTAAATAATATTTGTTATTGCTGAATGTTTATTATTTATTTAAATTTATTTATTTATTAAAACTATTTAAATTTATTTTATTTATTTAAAAATATTTATTATTTACTCCTTATAGAAAACTGAAGTTCAGCTTTCTATAAGGAGTAAAATTCAGGCAGAGAGGGAGACACATCCAGCCCTTTCCTCCCCACCTCCAGGTTTCCTTAGCAGGAACCCCAGTTAGTTAACACTGCATCCAGCAGTAAAATCTAAAACCAGGATGCAAAGAAGTGCAGATTTGCATAAGCTAAAATGCAATATAATTGGTGCTAAGGGTCGTGCTGGACAACTGCTCTGAATGCAGAGAGGTCCTGAAGGAAACAGCATTCTTAAAATTGTTTTATTAGCTTATTTCTTACACAGGAGTGAATACTGGAGTATATACAACTCAGAGAGCTTCAAAAATAAATATCAATAAATACAGAGTGGCTTGAGAGAGGCAAAGGGGACAACAGTCAGATTGGTGGGGAATTAATTTAATTTATTTTTTGTTCAAACTGCTGCAGTTTAGGGCCTGGCTGTCCATTTTCTGCATTAGTTTTTTGCTGTCATCTTTTCTACCAGCTTTTGGATGCCCCAACCTGCTTAACATGAAACTGAAAACATTACAGAGCAAAGCTGCTGCCAGCTCAACCAAAGGCAGTTTTTCTCAGAGAAATTCTGGTTATCAGTGCACTGAGGCTGGAAAATCCCCAGGGGTCATTTCAGAAGTATCACTTACTCATGCATTCATGTGCATTTTGGTGTTTATCTCCAGGCAAGATGTCCAACAAGCAGCAGAACTCGTGTTTTGCTCTTGGTTGTGCTCTGAAGCAAGTCCCAAAGCAGAGGGCAGCAGGCACATTTCAGCTGGCTCCACAGGATGTATTTCTGCCAGGAGTTTCCCATTTGTCAAATCTCTGGCTGGAGTGAAGATACAAATAGGGGAGTAATGGGTCAGAACAGCAAGGTAGACGCCAGGAGATGCTGTTTGAAAATTTAGCACCAGGAGGGAAAGTTGTGTGGGAGTGAACAGGGTGAGGTTTGAGAAGAAACAGATGAAAAATGGCAAGTCACACAGCAAGCCAAACAGTTTTTGTACATTCTGCAGGTCAGCAGTGAGAGGCATTTTTACTGAACGCACAGTGAGCCCTGAGTACATGGATTTTTTTTATTTTTTCCCCTGTTGTTTTGTTCTTCCGTAATACTTTTGAAAGGGGAAGGGTGGAGAGAGAGTGTCCTTATCTGACATTGCTGCACCCACCAGGGAATGGTGTTACCTTGTAATGTCTTCTGCTTTCTGTTTAGGCTGGAGTTACAGCCTGTGCTCTGCCTGGGGACAATTTTGGGGGGTTTGGGGGGACACATGACAACAGTAACATTTTCCTAATCAGTAGACAATAATCATTCCAGCCATTATTGGCTTTCCTGTGCATCCTTTTCTCCTTAGCCCTTCCCCCTCCATGATTTCTAAAATATCCACATCATTAAGTTGCTTCTCTTTTGGTTTCCATATGATATTGTGATCTGCCTCAGGGTGGGACTGGTGGCTTCAGGATGAGTGGAAAAGAGCACCAGGCTCTAGAATATCTAATTTGCTCTAATGATGCAGCTCTGCCTTTCTGGGAAAAGGTGTTCTGGGTTTGTTTTTTTTTTTTAATAACCTGAGGGATTTTGTTACTTTGAAACTTTTATTAGGAAATTACATGGCAGGACATGTGAGCTGTTGATGTGCCACATAAATTGCATTGTTTTCATGAGGCTGCCATGCTACAAGATGGGGAAGACAAAGAGTAATTAAAAAAAAACAAAACCGTGTTCATGACTGATAGAATCACATTGTACACTGGCATCATTCTCCCCATGCTTGGGATTACCACCTGTAACTGCTGAAGGACAAAAGTGCATCTGTCTCAGAAGTGGTTTCTCTGTTATAAAAGCTGGGCCCTTGTCATTCACAGAGCTCCTGACTATCAATATCCCTTCAAAATAAAGCTGATGGCAGCAGGGAAGTTCTGGGTGAATTTTTTTGTTGTTGTTGAGACAATTTTGTGGATTTTTTTTTGTTTTTCAAAATAAAATATTTATAAATATTTTAAACTGATTTTAATTATATAGTATTTCATTATACTTAAGGATAAATACCATTATATTTGTCTTATTATTATTATTTTATCTATGTTCTTATTATTCTTTCCTTCTTGAAATCTTACTTAGCTTTCCTGGTTTAAAATATTTCTTTTTCAGAGCAGGCATGAGTATATATTTCTTTCTTTCAGGATTCTGAGACATGACCATTTTTGGTCATATTCCCAATTAAACTGTTGATACTTCAGGCCTAATTGAAGAGGGATTTTACCGTTAATTGTGAAGGATGTTTATTTTGAAGTCTGGGACACCAGTGGAGGTTGCTGTGAACTGCTGGGCTGGGGTGAAAGGGAAGATTAAAGAGGAAGTGGAGTTTATTAATAGACTCCTGGCTGACAATGGCTTTGCAGTGTGCAGGGGGTGACTTTTGCTGCAGGACTGACTGGTTATAAGAGATGAAAGAGCATTTGAGATGAGAAACACAGCAGAGAAAGCTGTACAAGTCAATAATAAAGCCCTGCACATACTGTTACCCTTTTGTGGTTTTCACTTTCTTCATCATGCACTTAATTAAAAAAAATTTAAAGCATTTTCCTAAATTTTTTTTTAATTAAACATTTAGGTTGAATGAGATCCAATTATGTGATAATTCTGGGGAGTCACAAGTAGCTTTTTGATGCTGTTGTAAATATTTGGACTAATTATAAATGATGACAGTAAAGGGTTTGTTTGTATTCACATTCTGGAGGTTTCTTGAACCAAGTGACAGAAGCATTGCACGAAATTGTAATCACATTGAAAGTGTCATGTCAAGGTAGTTGTGCTGGCATTTCAAAAACACTGGAAAATTGCATGAGGGACAGGAAATATTGTTGGTTTTACTCGACTATCTAATACCAAGTGGTGTTTTGTTTGCATATCAGCTAAAGGTGACTAAAACTCTTGTATTTGCTTGTCAGAACAAGCTGCTTGCTTTTTTTTTTTAATTTTAAAAGTCAAAATTTTTGACTTCAGATTTTCAGTATCTCTTCATTCAAAACATAATTCTGAAGCTTTTTGTATTTAAGTGGTGTTGTGCCTTACAGTGGGCAAGTATTTAGTCATGAGAGATGGTTTCTTTCCCCAGTGTGAAAATCTGCTGCTCAGCTTTCTTGCTGCTTTCAAACTCAGTGTGTCATGCTGACTTCAAAGGCTGAAGCTTGAAATTCTAATATATTACATTCTAATATATTACATTCCTTCTACTTAAAATATCTGCTTCACCACCTCCATAAAATTGAGTGAATACAAATACAAACCAAGTATTTGTCAGATTAAGATGTCAGAGCAGTGGAATTATTCTGAGAAAGTCTTAAACCAAGGGGTTTTTTTTCACCCCAGATCTCACTTTAAGACAGATAGTTGCAGAATTTGTTACAAATAAGCCTATGAAAAAGACTACAAATCAAAAAAGATTATGACAAACAGAGTTATTCAATAAGTGCTATCTTAAACAATGTGTGGATGGAAAGTAAAGTGGGGATACCAAAGAGCAGCGGCGATAATTTGTGTGTTTTGGATGTGGTGACTCTGTGGAAGCTAATCACAGGGGAAACTACTAAGCAGGGCAGCAAATTGAGCATGGTTGCAGATGATGATAAGAATTAACAGCTGATAGGAAGTGGTGGAGAGCTCAGAGGCAGCCTGGGCTGGAGAGGAGCACTCTGAGCTGGAACAGGGAGTGCACAGTGAGCTGGCAAATTCTGCTGAGAAAATGAACACTTGTATCCTTTCAAGTCATGGGATGATTTCAGGATGCTTCCCAAAGGTTGCAATTGCTAATGAATTGAGCAGCACTCAGCATGGGTGGTAATTTACTGGAGACAGCTGTTAAGGACTGCACTCCATAAAAAGAATCAGAGCTGCCAAACTGACTACCAGCTTGGATATGTGGTGTATTTGTGGGGCAAAATGTGCTTGTGTCACTAAGGAGGTTCTGCAAGGAGCTAAGATTTCAAAGAAAATTAAAGAAATTTTAAAAAGTAATAATAAAAAATATATATATACATGCATGTATACACACTAAGTCAAATGAATAAGTATATACCCACTAAAAGCAACACTGCCTTTGCACATGATTTCACTTGGTATGTCAAATACACCTCAAATACAAATACATAATTTCACTTGGCATGTCTAATGCACCAACAAATACATTGTTCTAGTTAGCTTTGCTAACTGCATCTGGAGTTTGTTCCTCAGAAATGTATAAAAACTCTGCCCTCAGCACCAAAGATCACCAAAGCTTGTTTGTCTCTTGAACTGACTGATGGATTTAGAGCTCAGCACAGACTTTGGTTGTCTTTGTGCATGGAAGAAGGAAGTAGCAGAGTACACGTGGGCACTCAGGGGGTCCTGGCAGGTTAAAGAGCTGCTGCTTCTTTGTAAAACAAGAAAAGAACAGTGAATGTGGGGCAGTGAGCTGAATTAGAACCTCAGAAGATAAGCTGGCTGCAAGGCAGCTCTAGTGCAAACAGAGCAGGCTGTGCTTGCTTTGGAAACAGAGATTTTGTAGGTACAAATTTGATCTGGTACACTTTTGACTGCTCTGCAGTGTGACTGAAATGTAGAGAAATATTCAAATTTATATTATTCATGTATATATGTAAATGAAAGAGTATTTGCCCATGGTAAATTTGAATATGAAAGTCACTTTCCAGAGCTAGTTTTAACTTCAATGGACGTGTTATTAAAGGGAGAATTTTTTAAACTGTTTTATCATGGCCTGTTCAGCAGTTCAGCACTGCTTTTATAGGAAAGGTTTCATTTGGCACGTCAAACTTTCAGGATGTTAAGCACTGCTTAAAAAAAAAAAAAAAAAAAAAAGGTTTTCTTAAGTACCAAAATAGCTAACCAAGTTTCCTTTTGTGCTAACAATTGTGTTTTAATTTGATAATGCATCTTTTCTAACAATTCAGCTGATATGTTTCATAGAATATATATCAAAAGGTCATTTCAAGAGTTGCATTTGAAAGAAATGAATTGAGGGCTGAAATCGAGCATGCTTGAGCAATAAAGTTACCATTTGGAACATCTTGTTCACATTTGCAGTAGATCTTGTTCTTTGTTTAGTGAGCCTTTTATTTCTACAGCTATTCCTAAAGACCATTGTATCAAAAATAATAGCTTTGTTCACAAAATTATAAATTATTTGAAGCTATAACTATCAAATTGCTACTGGGAGAAGTTCCATAGCAGCACCACCAGGATGCAGTTAACAACAATTGAGCTTGTTGATGCAATTTCGTTCCCATTTCAACCATAATTTCCTCATTAGGTTTGTATTACACCTGTGTTCAGCCTCCATCTTTTAGGAGACTTCAGTTCATGTGCTGTTTTTCCTTTTCCCAGGTGGTTTCTCCCAGGGAGTGGCAGTGAGAATGAATGGACACATATCAAACACCCCTCCCGGTGGATATGGAAGTTACTTCCCTCAAATGAAGTAAGGTTTTGCCTTTGACTTGCCTTTTATGGACAAAATAGTGTTGTACCTCCTTCTTTAGGTTTTCATTTCAGATAGAGCTGCAGTTAGTAGGTCCCATTGGAGTTACAAAAAGGCTTTTTCTGTAGAAGAAATAACTGTGCAACCAAAGTGACAGATATTTTTGTGTTCATGTAAGGGAAAACTGTGTTCCTGCATGGACTCATCTGGAACAGCAAAATAAATTGCTGTAGCCATAACATCCTTATTATGTTACTCAGAGAGGCCTTTGTGTGCCTGAGATGTTTAAGGTTAGCTCCGAGTGAATGCATTTTTATGCATAAAAGATGAGGCTGCCTCTCCCATCTGTGAGAACAGACTGTTTCCCAGGAAAGAGAGCTGAGCAACTGCTACCTGAAAGTGTTACCTTGCCTCAGATAAGAGGGTGATCCCTGTATCAGGGGCATGGCATAGACTCACTCACAACAGTAATTTACCCATCTGATGCCAAAGAACACATATTCCTGTGTGGAACAGGATATCTGTGGTGTCTTTTTTTCTCATTAAGGTGAACTCATATATCACTCATTTTTGAAACACCTGTAGTCATATTGCCTTTTTGTTTGTGTAAGACAATGCCAGTCATTTTAAGTTTTTCATTAAAAGCAGTTAAAATTGTTAAAAGCAATCAACACTTGTGTATGCAGGGAAAAAACCCCAATTCTTACCCAATTCTTTGGCATAGTCATTATTATTATTATTGCTATTTTTATCATTATTATAATTGTGCAGTGAAGTTTGTTACTGGACTGAAGGTGGTATTTATTTGTATACCACACTCCAGTTGTGCACAAAGTTGTATTAATGCAACAAAAGAGAGCTCAGGCCTGCAGCCTAAGTGAAATATTCTCTCTCAAATTAATGGTGTGGAATAAATATCCAGTATCATTCCCTCTGTTACTAATGCTGTAGGTATGTGTAGTAAGGGGAGGGTTTTTTTCAGTGCCTGCAAATACATCTATACAGAAGATAACCAGAAATGTTTTCTTCCAGTGGCTATGGCTCCCCAACGTTTGCTCAGGCAGAGAGGGAGCAGAATTCAAGAACAAGTGCAAAAGCTCTCTATGGTAAGGTGGCAAAAACTCTCTAAACTTCTGTGCTAAGTTGCTGTTTAAATAGTGATTGTGGTGTGGTGGTGGAAATATTTTACACATATTAATCTGAAAGTGTTTGTACATACACATGGGTGTGTCTGTCAACTGAACTGAAAAAGAAAGTGGTTTTATTCCTACTAAAGCTAACTAGAAAATGCTGTTTCTTAAGAAGAGAACTCCCACCTGCTCATTTTCCAGGCAGCATTCATCACAAATGTCAGAGTGATCCTATAGCTAAGTTATGCACCAGGGAGTGGGCATTCAAGGGTTTAGCTGTGCTTAAACCCTTGTGGTGTTTTATTCCTCCTGTACCTCCCTCTGCCTCCCCAGCTTCATCCCCTGCTACCAGACAAGGCACTTACAGCATTCTTCTGCTTTGACACAAGGATTCCTAATATTCAACCTAAATATTGAATCAATCTAAGTTCAAGTTTACTTTGTTTTAGTGCTGTGCTACCAAAGTCAGTCTCTTGACATAGTGCTGAAGGCAGGAACCGAAACTGAGGAAAATTCTGAGCTGATCATTGTAAAGAGTGATTTCTGCATCATGTGTGGCTTCACTCAGCAAACTGATTGCAAGTGTTGACAGAAATAGTAGGTGGCAACAGAAACCAGCAAGGGGCATTGCCAAAAACTCTTAGCAGATTATTTCTTTATGAGATACTATAATTGTTGTGATTCCTTTTTCATTTTATGTCATCATCATAATTTTTCAGGAGTGTATGGTTTGAACATTGTGGCAGTATCAGCATCTTAACTGTGTCCTTTAATCTTTGTGAGCTTTTAAAATATCTCTCTGAGCTTTTTCATATCAAATATTGTGGGATGGTCACGTGTCAGGAGAAGATGGGGAGAAGTGAGTAAATTTGATGTGTGTGATGGTGTTTTTTTTACTTCCAAAGTACTTAACTAAATTCAGGTACTAAAGGAAAATGCTTGCCATGAAACTGCTGGGTGGTGGCTCCTGTAAAGGGAAATGTTGTCCTTGTTTCACTTCTGTGGCTGGTAGATATATACAAAAAGATAGTTGCAGTTGCCAGGAGCTGAATGAAATAGAGGAATCAGTTATTTTGGAGCTCCAAGTGGATATGTATTGGCACAGCTTTTAGAGTTTGCACATTTTACTACTTCTGCTCTGTTTTTAATACATAAAGAAGTAGGGTGTTGCTATCACCACATATATGAGCTGGAGAAAACAAGGAAAGAACCTAAATTTTTCTCAAATTCAGGGCAATTTTTCGAATTTTTAGCAACAAATTCAGTATTCTGCTGCATCCCATGTGCATCTTCTTCCCTTGTAATGTTGAATTTTTTGTGCATACTGCCCAAACAGGGCGAAAAGCAACTGAGTGAAATTGGAAGTTCTAAAGAGTGTTGAAAATGCTCATTGCAAAGTATTTTATTCATAATTAATAACTAACAAAATTATTTTATTTGAGAATATTGAGATTGTAGAGCAGGAAGAGAAATCCTACAGAGCAAGAGGAAGCTGTCTTAGCTTCCTTTTTATATTTTGTTGTTTACATATATTTTAAATGTATGTATACTATTTAGGTTAATACAGAAAGTTCATGTGTTTAATAGATTCATTTATACTAGAAAAATATATGTAATTTTACTGTAAAATGGACTGTGGGGTTTTTGGTTTTTTTGTTTTATTTAACTAAAATATGGCAACATGAGGTCAGCAGCAAATTTTCCCCATCAAAATGTTCCTTTTCTTGGAAAACTTAAGAATCAATTGGACTGAGCCCCCTATCCCTAACTATCAACAAGTAAATAGGTGCCTGGGCTCCTAGGTGACCACTTGATATTGAACTCAGTTTCTTCCAAGCACTGTAAAGGCTAGATAAAAATAAAAATAATAAAATTAAAGTAATAATAACAACAAGAACAAATTATTATTACTATTATTATTACTACTACTACTACTACTATTATTACTATTATTAATACTTGTTGTTATATATGTAGGCATGTTTGTGTCCTGGCATGAATTTTATGTCTTTGATGCCATTGCTGAGGTGATTCATGAATATCCAGCCCTTCAGCCACCACACAGAAGGCTGGCCATAATGCTGTGGCAAAGGAGGCTGGAATATTATTGGTGTTACCAATCATTGGTGTCCAGCTATTAATTGTTGTTATTATTGGTGTTCAGCTCAAAGCCAGACCGGAGCCATCACTATCTCTAACGTGCCTGTCTGACAGTGAAAACTTCCTTGCAATTGCCTTTTTTCCTGTGTCAATAATCCCTTTGTTTTCACTCATTTCCTTCCTGAAATGAGCTGTTTTCTATTTGCATGACAAATCTCACTCTGAGGCTAGGGAAGGTGCTCTCTGCACATTTTTATGGGGTTTATTTCATCGTTTGCTTCCTGTTCTCTCCATCTGAGATGGATTTTGGCTCCTGCTGTCATCTGTTGTTCTAGCATTGGCTCCTCCATATGTCCTGAGCAGTTCTGCCTGTGGGGAGAGGAGCTGCAGTCTCAGGGCTGTGCCGGGGCTTTGCCAGCCCCTGACACAGCGAGGAGCAGCCTCATTCCTCAGGAGAGATTGACCAGGATTTTGGTCCTTGAATTTGGATCACTCCAAATTGTCAGATTATTGCACAGAACTGAATGATGTTGCTAAAATTGTCTTCTCACAGCACATTAGAATTGACTGAGTGTTTTGTGCACTGAGTTTATACTCTGGTGGCTGTGATTTGGAGCTGGAAGTGAAATTGCCTGTGTATTGTATTTGCAGGGAGTGTCATGGCACGGAGGAATGATGAATCTGACTCCATGTTCTCCGAAGGCTAATTTATTACTTTATAATACTATATTATATTAAAGGATACTACATTAGACTATACTAAAGAATACAGAAAGGATACTTACTGAATGCTAAAAAGATAATAATGAAAACTTGTGACTCTTTCCAGAGTCCTGACACAGCTTGGCCCTGATTGGCCAAAGAGTCAAAACAACTCGCACCAGAATCCAATGAAACAATCACCTGTGGGTAAACAATCTCCAAACACATTCCACATGTGAGCACAACACAGGAGAAGCAAATGAGATTAGAATTATTTTCCTTTTCTTTGAGGCTTCTCAGCTTCCTAGGAGAAAAATCCTGCGCTAAGGGATTATTTCAGAGAATGTGAGTGCTACTCCTGTGTGTTTTTGCATTGCTCACATGCCTCATTCAGAGCAAGATCTGCAGTGTAACAAATTCAAGGAAACCTCAAGCAGCTTGTGAAAAATGCCAATCACTTGTTTTTAAAAGTTTAAAAGTTTAATAGTGATAAAATGGTTCTAAAAATAGTTATATATTTAGAGTAATAAAAATTTGGACAATTAGGGTTTAGGACAATATGAGACAATAGAAACAAAGAGTTATGGACAGTCCAGGTAGCTCTTTCTGGGCAAAATAAGCCCGAAAAAGGACACATGTTAACAGAGGATTAACCCTTAAAAACAATAGCCTGTTGCATATTCATACACCTCATACATGATGCATAAATTCCATTCAAACACAGGATTCTGTCTGGTCAGGGTCAACTTCTTCATCTTAATCCTAATGGTGTCTTCAAGCCTGAGCAAGGCGGGAAGAAGTTCATTTCTTCTGATAAGGGAGCAAGAAATTATTTTTTTCTGAAAGATTTAGGTGTTCTGTGACTGCTATCTCGATGAGAGTCCTTTCTTTAAAAAAAGTATCTTAGATAGCAGAGTTTCTATTTTAACATTATGTTACAACCTAGAACTATTTAACACACTACTTAAGAAAATTAATACAGCATAACTTTCTAACATAACACATATAATATTCATTTTCATCATAAAATATACATTTTTCACAAGCTCACAGGCAGGTAAACGAGTGCACTAAAGGAAGCCATCCAGGTAACATC
The DNA here is from genome assembly GCF_901933205.1 of Camarhynchus parvulus. NCBI lineage: Eukaryota > Metazoa > Chordata > Aves > Passeriformes > Thraupidae > Camarhynchus > Camarhynchus parvulus. Next base: position 3,454,818 of record NC_044586.1, read on the forward strand.
CTTGCAGTGTTTCGGTTCTCAGATTAATTTGACAATTGACTTCTAAACAACACACTTCCTTTGACAGCCACTTCCACACAGCCATCAGAGAGAATCTCCTGGCATTAATCTCTGAAAGTGGTAGTGTTTGCTGCCCTGAAGAGGAAATTTGTTTTGAACTCGAGTTCTGACCTTTGTCCCTGGATGTTTAAGTCACGTCTCCTGCACTTTGCTCTGCCTCAAGCTGATTTTTTTTTTTGCAATTTATTCTTAAAGGGTATCAACCATCAGCCCAATGCAAATAGATGGTAGTAAATTAAGTATTGGGCTTTTCTGCTTGATCATGTGTGGAAATATTTTATGCTGTCATTCCAGGATTATTGGGACAGATTTTGGAGGAGATTCTCAATCCCTGGCCACATGGATTGCCATCAAATTTCAGAGCAATCTGCAGTCCTGATCTGTGTCATGGACTGGCTTGTAGAGCTTTTGACTTGGCTGAAAGTCTTTGGTTAAGAGTTTTCTTTTTGTTTTCTGGTGTTTTGGATGTTTTCAAAAATGAAAATAAAATCGGTAGTTTTCAATCTCTGTTTGAAAACAGAAACATGATTTGTTCCTGATGATCGGTGAATTCAATAATTTCACACAACATGAATTGCAGTAATATCTGTCCACATCAGACATCAGGGAGAGTACTAGTTTCTGTGGATCAATGTTCCTGTTCCTCTGGAAGCTTCAGTAGCTAGTAGATCTTACATTCAGGACCTATAAGAGAAATGCTGTGCTGCTTTTCACTTTATTGCCTTTGTGTTGTGAGAGATTTTACTTTAATCAGATTTTTCTGGGTTGCATTTGCTATAGATTGTGCTTAAGAATTTAACTTAAGTGTCTTCTACGATGATCCTCTCTTATTTTTTTTTTACCTTAGCAAAGGAAAAATCCTTCATCTAAATGGTGCAGCATATCAACAGAGTTTGAGCTAACCTGTTGTTAAGGCTGCACTGTACTTTAGGTGATGGGTGTAAGAGCTGCAATGAGTAGAGTACACAGGGAAAAACTCGATAATTTTGATAGTTTTATTTATGCTTTTATAGTTTTATTCTTCTTTTCATAGTTTTATGCATCATATCTGGAAGTCTCTATTGTAGTATTTCACTTCAGCTTCAATAGCCTGTTCATGCATGAAGGGACCTGTGAGAGGCTGAGATTGATTGGGAGGATGAGGAGAGTGAAACAGAGCACACAAAACATTATTTTGTTTTCAGTGTCAGGGGTTGACCCCAGCCAGCATCCCCATTTGCTTGCTCATTCCCTCTGTCTCCTCTCTGCAGCAGAACAGGGGGGAGAATTGGAAGAGAAAAAGCAAGGAAAAAACCTGATGGATCAAGACAAAGATGGCTTAATGGGTGAAGGAAAGAACAGGGAGGAAAAAGGACTGAATAGCACAAAGAGATTTATTCACAGTCTTCCACAAGAAGAGCAATGGCCAAACTATCTGGGCAAGGAGTCTTTGGAAAGACTACCTGCCAGTTTTATTGCTGAGCAAGGATATTAAACAGTATGGAATATCCTTTGGATCAGCTGTCCCAGCTGAGTCCCCTCTCAGCCTCTTGTGCACCCCCAGCCCACACACTGGGGCAGCAGAAAAAGAAATTTAGAGAAGACTTTGACACCATCCAGCCACAGCTAAAATATCTCTGTATTATCAGATCCAAAATCATCTTCATCCTAGCCAGACCCACTGCATTCAGCACATCAGCAAATTCTGTTTCTCCTTTTCAATAGCAGAGCTTGTGTTACTTGCATTTGAGGTTAGTGTGATAAGTTAAGTGATGCTTTAAGGTTTGTGTAAAAGCAGATTAATATTGATAGGTAATAATCTGTCACTTTGATATGTGAAAAAGTTGAGAGATGGAAGCTGCATTTCCTGAAGAATGGCAATGGGCACCTCTGTAGGAAAAGAAAAAGTTTTATACAGATGAAAGAAGCTGTGAGAGTCACCAGCTGAGATCTCTCTGACTGGGAAATGGGAACACAGAGGTGCTGCAGGAGGGAGCAGCAGTCTCTTGTGTCATCTGTGGAGGAGGACAGAGAACAGATTTGCAGGCTTTTATCAGCTTATCCAGGAGCTCAGGGCAGTGGAGCACTTCAGCAGGAGGGGGTGCAAAAGGGTTTGTGTCCTTTCTAATGGCAAGGGGAGAACTTATGGAGGGTTGTAGGTGGAATCTGGGACAGGAACCAAGTGCTAGGAGAAAGCACAGCTTGAAGATTCATTTTAAGGTGCTGGCAAAAGCCACGGGACAGGGAATGCATTTTAGCTGCCAGTCTTTTTATTTCCTTTCCTTTTTCTTTTTTTCTTTTTTTTTCTTTCTCTTTCTTTGTGTAATGTTGATATCATCATGGGGGGACTGTTCTTCCTTCAGTGTGATTCATGCCAGGCAAGACAAAAAAACCATGTCTCAGGGAACTGTAAGGGAAAGGAGACCCACTTATGAACCACTGGATTGTAAAAGCTTTGAAAAACAAAGGCTGAAGACAAATCCTTCCAACAATGGAAGAATTTTGCCTGATGCCAGGATTCATGTTAGAAGATGTATTTTGATGGGTGAATAATTTCAGAGTGCAGCTGTAGAATCCACCTCCAGATCCTCTATAGCAGTGTTTTAGTCCCAGTTGAAATGTTCTGTTCTCCTCTAAATGATAACTTGGGTCTCCAGCAGGTTCTAATTCTCATTCTACCTGCCTTAAAGAAATAAATTTGTAAATATGAATTGTTCTCAGTGTGGACTCTCAGTTCAGTCCGTACTGTTTGTTTATTAACACAAACACTGATTGACTTAAGTTAAATGTAAATTTTACCAAAGTTGTTGTTAATTACAATGTAATAGTAACAAGAACTTTAATAAAATTCACATTTAATCTCACCATGACAGTGTGTGTTGAACACTTTCCATCCAGTCTGGCTGGGAGTGTTGAGCTGCTCTGTGGAAGAGGATCTGTTAATTCATGCTGCAAATGGTTTTGAAATTCCTGCCTGAACACAGAAGCAGAACAAGGAGCCTCTTGCTAATTTACTCTCTGCTTTTTAATTCCTTTGGAGCCTTTACATATATCAGATTTTCTTTGTTTATTTAAAGCAGCTCCAACTGTTACTGTTTGCAGCATTTACAAATTTTACAGTGCATGTAAACCTTCTGATGCTTGTTTAATCCAATAGCACAAAACTTACATTTTTGTAAGACAACACTCAAAACTGAGTATTTGTTGCATTGTTTTTGAAACAAGTAATTTTTTTGTTTGTTTTGTTTTGTTTAAAGCATATATTCTTTCTTACTGGACAGTATTTAAGTATCATTTACAGTCCACAGCAGAAGGCTGCTAACTGATCCCCTTAGAGATGCAAATAATTCTATGGGATTAAACTAGATACTGCTTTTTAATCCCCTTGTTTTATTAGGAACAGATGGACTTTACTTCTTCAGATCATCATCCAAACAAAAAAAGAAAGGTAGCAAGTCAGACAGCCCTGCTTTACTGACTGTGTTGTTGGGGTGTGCATGTGTGTGTGCTGTGGTTAAAGAGACAATCTGAAAGCTGAAAAAATCATTTCAGCAACATGCTGCAAAAGCAGAAATAGTAGATAGAGACGGAATGATCGAGGCTGATCCTCTGCCCTGGGATTTCAGAATAATGCATAATGAAAGCAAGATATCTATATTGAAATATTCACACACCTGGCTAAAAATTCTGGTAATTTGTGGTGTCCTTGCATTTGACTTTTTGCTCTGCACACTTCCCCTGCTGAAGCAAACTGAGCAGCTGCTGTACAGGATTAGGATGGCTCTGCTGCCTCAGTGGCATTTGTCACTGTGGGAGGGGGGCTTCAAGCCAGTGCTGCATCTCAGAAACTTGGTTTTGGTGAAAATTACTGAGAAGGGAAGAGAGAATGGTGTGTTTATAAAATGTGACAAATGCTTCCACGAGTGACGTCTGAAGGTGAGGGCACTGATGTCTTTGCACCTGGAATTCCTGCATGAAGGAGCCCTGGCCACAGAAGGGACATTTGTAGGGGGGCTTTTATGGACTCCTCACTTCAGATCTCTCTGTGTCACAGATCATACAGTTCATAGTATTTAGATTTTTTTTTTTTTATTATGCAAAAAGAAACTTAACCTTCCTGTCAACAAAATCACTTTTATTTTGTTTCCAACTACTCCAAGTGTGCTGAAATTGATATATTTTGTATGTATGTTTTGTATTTTCATCATATGAAAAAAAATCAAACTACCTATTTTACTTGATGGTCAGAAATTGAGATTTTAAATGAAATACAGAAAAAACCCTACCAATTTCCAATTTCCTTAGACCTCTCTTGGTCATGTCACCTACCGACTTTTTCACAACAAAGCTCCTGGTCTTCCAGACATTTAAGTGTTGTAGTGGAAAAAACCCAAAACTTCCAAATGCTGCATTCAATTTTTTTTTTCCACTAGAGTTGAAAATTGTTCTTCAGTATTCATCTAAATTCATTATTTTGTGGTGTGGGTGGGTGTTGTGTCTTCATCTTGCTTTTCCCCTTCCTTCCTCTCCTGGTTTAATGTCAATCTACTGTACAGAGTAAAAGGCGCATAATGTTTCTGGTTTTGCAGCATTGTGTTTTGTTAGCTGAAAAATATTCCTGTTTTGAGATATTTTGGTGTGTTTATGTATATTTCCATGCCTATTTCTACATTAGCAATTCAATGAATTGAATACCTCATGAAGAAATAAAGGATGAGTCAGGTCTTTTTTTTTGTGTGTGCCTTTGTCGTCTTGCAGATTTAGCATGAGAATTATTTGTATATATCAGAAAATACGTTTGCTTTCAAGGATGCTCATACAGATACAGTGAGCAGTGCTAGTTATCATACTGCTGCTACAGTGGCAAGGCAAAGATTTCAATAATCAGCCTTCCCAAGGCAGTGTTTGCAGTCAGAGCACTGCTCCCCTCCAGTGTCCTGCCCCACTGGATGAGATAAGTGGGTTTTTTGGGCCTCCACCAACTCCCTGTCAACACTGCTGACGTAAAAATGGTCCTTGTGCTGGGCCATGTGGGGATGGAGGCCTTTTCTGCTGAAATACAGAAATTAACCATAGCTTATCTCCTCTTCTCGTGTATACAACTTGTCCAAAGTGTCTCTGAGAAGCAGTCAAGACACCAGGATAAGGCACTGAATGAATAACTATTCTTTCTTTTCCTCCCATCTGCAGAACAAAGGAAGAATTATGCACGAGACAGTGTCAGCAGCATATCTGAAACATCACAGTACCACGTGGAGGTGAGATGAGAGGGAGACACCAATTACAGCTCTCAGTTACATGTGGTTATTTTTGCCTACATGGGGGTTTTTTTGAGGATATATAAGCTTGAAGGCACATTCATCTTCCAAAATATCCCTCCAGCCTGGGGTCACTTCAGAGCAGATTACACTGAAATGTCTCAAATTCTCTAGCTTTGCCCCAATGAGCTGAAATCTGGTTGTGGGAGGATGTGTGCAAAGTTGTGTGTGGTTTGGCAAGCAGACAGGACTCCTCAAGAGGGCAACAATTCCACACCTTGTGCTGCCCTGTCTCTGAACCTGGCTCCTTGCAAAGATGAGGCAGAGCTGAACAACCCTGTGCTGCTGGCAAGGCACACTTTGGTATTTAAAACTAATACTCTGATCAGATCTAATCAGCAGAGGTATTGGAATATTCATAAAGTGCTGAGCATTAACCCCTCAATGTCCCAGTGGGTGGAGTACGTGGTGATTAAATACAGAATTAAATACTCTGCCTGCACAGAGTCTTCCCCAGTGTGAAGAGCAAAGTGTGTGCCTTGCTGTCTTAAGTTGCTTTGCAGAATTGCTGTGTGCTGCTCTCATGTTTAAAATATTCAGCAGGGTAAGCCTGAGCGCCTGTGGGTAGCCTGTTAAGCACTTTTGGATGCAGTGCCTCCTTTTGGAGCCTTACTTTGGCTTAAACTTTCTCCTGTTGCCATCAGACCACTGCCATGGGTTAAGCCAAGTCTTGCAAACACCACAGATCCTCAGCTCCTTTTTGCTGGGTTTTAAATCTTTGAATTGTGAGATCATATGCAGAAGATTCCTAATTTCAAGTGCTTCAGTCCTACAATCAGCTTGTAAATGAATACGTGTGTTGGTTCTAATTGCCTGTCTATTTTGTGTGCTTTCTTAAACTGATTTTGGTCCTGTACTGGCATAACAATTAGTACTTGCATTTAGAATCTAAGTATTTCTGGGTAAGCAGCCAGTGTAGAGTTTGTTTCACTTTACTCCTTTTAAATACTTTGATTAAATGCAGCTTACACCTACTTTCTTCTCTGTAATTACCATGTGCTGTTATCCTGTAATAGAAGAAAACACAGCTAATCCTTTTGTATTATTTTTGTTTTTTAAAGTTATTTAGAAGATTGATATGCAGGCATACATTAAATGTGGTCCAGCTTGCATGAGTGTTACCAGATCTTCAATTAGAATGTGAAGGTGGATTTATACCTGAACAAAACGAAATAATTTTGTGGGTTTTCTTGCACAATTGGCATGCTGAAGGAGAAATTGCCACAGCCATAATGACAGGGAAGCTAGCTGAGGAGAAGTTTGTGAGGCACTATTTAGTTTCCAGGCCATTAATTGAGTCTGGAGAATACTCCAAGCTGATGGTGAGCAAAAATTGTTACAATTTTCTTCTGTGCTGCACATAAGAGTGACCAGCCCATCCATAAGGTATCCCTGTCAGATCCAAGCCCATCCTGGTTGTCACCAGCAGGCTGCTGGCAGCTCTGGAAGAGATGAGGACACTCCAGGTCAGGGTGGTGGTGGAGCTACACTGGCAGGGATCTTCTGGGAAGCCTCTGCTGGCACCTCCTGAATTCAGCTTGCCAAGAGAGAGACAGGTTTTCACTCCTCAAGAAAGCTAATTAAAACTCGTGGTTTAATTCTAGCTTTGATACCTGGAGGATGTCAGAATGTATCTGCTTACAGTAGTGAGGAAATGACAGTGGGTGTCAAAAAGCAAGCCACAAAAATAAGTTGACTTAAAATGACATTTTGGACTAAACATCCTTCCTCATGTCCTAGAGGAGGGCTCTGCCACATACAAAAGCACTTTTACTCATGAATAATTTGCACTGCTACTCGCTGACAATTTAAATACTGGCACTCCTGAACAATAGGGGAAATTGCAATCATAATTTCTTTTAAATGTACATTTTACTCACCAGCACTTGACCACCTTTGTTCTGGACCGCAAAGAGGCGATGATCACAGTGGATGATGGAATAAGGAAGCTGAAATTGCTGGATGCCAAAGGCAAAGTGTGGACTCAAGACATGATTCTTCAAGTGGATGACAAAGCTGTCAGCTTGGTGGACTTGGAATCAAAGGTAGGATCTGTGAGTGACAGTCTCATTTTCAGCGAGAGAGGAAAAGGGAGCAAGCAGGAAAATGATGTATGTGAGACTGAGGATTTTAATTAGCTTATTATCACTTACCCTGGTTTTGCTCATGCAGTTTTTCTGAGATCAGGACACTGTATAGTAAAGTGGCATTTTGTGTTTTCTTTTTTTTTTCCTCTCTTCTGACAGAATGAACTGGAGAATTTTCCTTTAAGCACAATTCAGCATTGCCAAGCTGTGATGAATGCATGCAACTACAACTCAATTCTTGCATTAATATGTAAAGAACCAACCCAAAACAAGCCTGATTTGCATCTTTTCCAGTGTGATGAAATTAAGGTAAGATAATAGTGCAGATCTGCTTTGACTTATTTGAATAGGGAAGATGGTATGAATTGGCCAGTACAGTGGATAAAGATGAATGAGCTGATTCATAGAAAATAATTCTTTACTTTTATTCTTGTAAATATGCTGTAAGTTTAATCCACTTATGATATCAGCACTATTTACAGTATGTTAGTAAATGTAGTGGAGTATGTATTGCAAAAGAGTAATCTAATATTTAAGCTGACTCCTTAGTGCATGTTCAAATATATCTTTACTGTAAATATTGCTTCTTGGCCTCTATAGCTGCTAATTTGGGTTTGCAAATATATAAAGCTCTGGGAAATGTCTGTGGTTTGCCTTCACGCTTCTGAAAAAAAGTGGTGTAAAATAATTTGAATTATCTCAAATTTATTTTACAATCTGCAAAGAGCTCATCTGAGCCCTGAGTCTCACCTGCTCTTTCTGTTCTTTTTGTCACTGAGCAATTAAACATTCTCTACATTCTCACCTCTCTGCATCTCTGCTCTGCTGGAGAGATCTTGAAAGGGAAAATGTTCCTTGCAGGAGGGGCAAAACAAGGAAAGAAATTGCTTGTCTTGGATGAAAATATTGTCAAGTGTAAATTATTTTTTTTAATGTATTCTGCAATACTTCTTTGTTTCTGAGGTTATAAATTTTAATTCCGTTAGTTACTCTCTGTAATTCCAGTTGATCATTTAATGAGGATTTCTTAATTCCTTTGTAGTAGTTTGTATTATTGTCTTGAAACAACAGATTGTTAATCACGCTGTGGAGCAGTTTTGGAATTAGCATGGTGAGAGTGGTGTGAGGATGGTTGGTTATTGTGTGATTTGTTGCGCAGAATTTGCTGTTTTAAAGGAAAGTGGGATCCTGTCAGAAGTTCAGGGATTATTGTGTTAAATAATGCAGGGATCAGTTTTGAGGAGTGTTTGGACCCAGCTTCTCAATGCGTAGAGTTGGTCTCTTTTCATTTTTGAACTTGTTCCTCTGTGTAGATATAAAAACACAGAGTACAGAAGCATGACTTGGAAGTCCAGTATCTCCCTTAGCTCTGATGTATTGTTTGATTCTGTGGCCATACCCTGGGGTTTTTTCCTTACCCATGAAACTTTTCCGGTTTTGAAAGTTTAGGTCTTTCTCTGTTGGCTTTTCCCCGCTTTTGTTTGAAGTTACAAGCAACTCCAGGAGCCTCTGCAATAAAAAATAGTTAAAATCAATACTATTTGGGGCATTCTGACATTTTATAAACAAGAAACAAAATTAAATAATAAATACCAAGAGTATTGGATTAATGGACTTCTGGGTTTAAGTTCCTCCAGTCCCCTAAAATTTTTTCTATTAATTCTGTAAGCTTGAAGTGTCCTAACTATTCTGTAGTACAATCCATTATAGCCTGAAAAGTCCTGTAATCTCCTTGAATCCTAAATTCAACAATGTCTTCTGGTCCTAGCAGAAGTCACATATTCCTCCCAAAAAGGTACACACTTCTACATGATGAGGATGCTAGGAAAGACATGGTCCTTGCAGAGTGAGCCAGACACTGACAGATTTGGGCTCTGGCAGCCCTTGCAGGAAATTAATTTGTCAGCTGAAGACATGTAACAGAGCATTCTAAATCCTGTGAGAAGCCATGACCTATTTAATGCAAAATAATACTTTAGACATGCATCAAAATTTCACTTGTGGGGCCACTGGTGGAGGCAGGCTGCACTTGTGGAGCGGCAGAAAGGTACAGATTAGGGAATCTTCTGAAAAATTCATCTTCTGTCACATCAAAGAGAAATTGGAGGCTGTCATTATTCCTGAAAGGAAATTGAACCATGACAAGTTACTTTCTTAATGCTTATGCTGCTGCCATCTATAGTAGTTTTGCTGCTTCTATATTTAGTAGGTTTTCTTTTTATAGTTCGAGACAAACAAAATACTTGAGACAACCAAAAATTATGTATGCAGAGGGAAAAAGTAGCTTATGCAACAGTGGTTGACTTGAGATAATTACAGCTTTCAGACAAATTTGGTGTCTAGATTATGTTCTTGTGTGGTGATAATGCTTGAGGCTGGAGTAGTGACAAAAATGCCAACTCCCAGATTTTATTCTGTTCTTTTTTATGGTTTATGCGTAAAATAATTTGTCCCAGTGCTTTTAAATAAATGGGATTTGATCAGGTATTCTCTGTCTAAAGGTGAGATATTTATTTCAAAGAGTAGCTGATTCCTGATGTTTCCTGCTCCTGTCTCCTTAGGCTACCCTTATTCATGAAGATATTGAAAGTGCAATCAGTGACAGCAAAAGTGGGAAGCAAAAGAAGAGGCTTGAGACACTGAGGTAAAAATCCAACTTCTTGGCAGTGTATAGGATCATCAGATAGTGTGACAGCTCTCAGAAGCTCTCCAGGTCTGCCTGCTGTCTTTTGGGGTTTTGTGGGGGTCTTTGGATCTTGGGGTCTTTTTTCCTTCTAGCCAATAATATACTTCCAAAGCCAAGTGTATTAAAGCCATATCTTGCTTTAATAATTTTCTCATGTTCTGTTCAATTTATAGTGTCAGTCTTACCTTTCCCAGTTCCACCTTAGTGATGGGAACAGCTGAGAGCAATTCCACTTGCCAGAGAATGGCATTGCATGTCTCAGCTCTGCATATGGGTGAAGTAGTTCAGAATTTAAATTAAAAACCAGAAATTCCCCACATCTCCAAGTAAATAATATTATGCTAAAAGGTTTTGGGATCTAAAGGTGTTAAATAAAACAGCAACTGAAGATTGAATAATCTTCCTGCCTGCCTGTTTAATGATGTTGAAGACTTCTTGTTTCCCTGGTAGCAAAATCTTCTCTGCCAGTTGGAAAGTGTGAGGGAAAGAATCTGTTGGGTTCAGAGAAGATTAATACAGAAATGAGAGGTAGCAAACAGAGGCATAAAAGCAAGGGCACAAATATATCAGATACTGAATGGTTATGGTAGTAGCTTGTTAGAAATTCAGTATAACTGATGCTGATAGTATCTCTCAATAATAATTGTGCTCAGATAGAGAAGTCTCTGCTGGACAAAAATTAGAATGAATGAATAATAGTTATGGATACCTGTTAAATTCTGAAGTGCGACTTACAAAGATTTCCTATAGCAAGGGAACCTCCTGGAAAAAGGAAAAAAGAGACCCTGAACTGTGTCTAACTCTATTTGCAGGGTTAAAATTAAATAAATAGACTTTACCTTTTGTGGGACTGTTGTAAACCAGGTAGAAGCACTGAGAGGCAACCCAGAGGGACTCAAACACATTGGATGTGCTGGGAAACTAATGAGATCTAATTGGGGAAAGAATGTAGGTCAATACATCTGTTGGGACAAATAATCTGAGATATCAATCTCCGAGGGCTGTGAGGCCCAGAGGTCAAACGTGGGTGGCAGCTGAGTGCTGGCTCCTCCTTGTTGGCTCATGTGCCTGCAGGGTTTGGGTCACAGGGAGGGACCCTCCTGCCTCACCGAGCCTTTGAGGCTTCTTTGAGGTGCTGCAAGGTTGTTGAGGAGTGAAAGGGGACTGGAGGAAGGAAAGGCAAAAGAAATTTATCTATTTATTTCATTAATTTTCAATAATAATAATAATAATAATAATAATAATAATAATAATAATATTATTATTATTATTACTACTACTACTATTATTACTCCTACTACTACTACTATTAGCTGTTCAAAGACCAAACAACATTTGATGTTTTGTGGTCTTGTTGAATGCTGTGAATGAGTTTATAAAAGGTGAATTTAAGGTGAAGAACTAGTTTTTGAATAGAGCTCTGGGGAAGGAATGGGGGATATATATGAGAGGAGCTACTGTGATTTTTTTGGTCTGTTTTTATCAACAGACTGAAGAATGAATTAAAAGACCTCTTTCCTTACAGCATTTAAAACTACACTAAGAACTGGAAAATTGCAGGTAGTGCAATCCATGATATTGATATGTTTGTATTGAGAGAGGATGAACAGGCCCCTGGTAGAAAACAAATCAGCCAGTGAACTTGGTTTTGTTGGCAGGGTTTTAAGCAAAAGGTGGTTGAAAACTGGCCAGACTTGATTTGTGGACCAGATACTTGATTTGTGATGGCTGAAAGATAGCTTCAAGCCTTCCAATTTCCTCTCCTACAAAAGACAAGTCCCACCCTTACAACTGCACGTGCTGGTAAAAAGTGCCACCCAATAACACCAAGGCACTGAATTTACCTGTGTGAACTGGCAGGTCTCCTTGTGCTCTTTGGCACTGCTTGGGGACTTCCCGGGTGACAAAGATTTACCTACTCCCTGGTGGAGTGGGTTTCCTGGAGTGGGTTTGTGCTGTTTTTAACATACTTGCACATCATGGTCTGGAGTTTAACACATTTACACATCTGGCTGCTTACTTGGCAAGCCCATAGCGTGGTGTGCAGTCCTCGTGAAGCCTCCTCATTTCCTCTGACCTAGCACTGGAGAACAGCACCTTTTTCCTTCCAGTGCCACTCATGGGCTTTCTCCTGTCCCCCTAGGATGATCTCCAAAGCTGACAGTGCCATCCCCCCACCCCCTCGGGCCCCTGCCCCCGTGCCCCCAGGGACCATCACCCAGGTGGACGTGCGGAGCCGCGTGGCAGCGTGGTCGGCGTGGGCCTCGGAGCAGGGGGACTGTGAGTATTCCTGGGGCTGTGCCGCACACAGGGGGGCCTGGAGTGGATTTTTATGGTGCTTGCTGGCAACAGAAGGAGTTTGGAAAGGCCACATTCACAATGGCAGAAGTGGTTGGGCAAGGTCAGCCCTCTGCCCTCGCTACAAGCAGATTTTCCCAGTCGAGTTTGAGATGCCCCAAGCCACTGCTGCCTGATCTGGGGACAAAGATCTGTCATAATCTGATTTGTCATTTCCTTGCATTTACTCATTTTCTGGATTCCTATTCAGAGCTGCTCTTGCTTGTGCTGGGTGAGGGCTCCAGATTTTGATCTGGGCTTTTTAGTGAAGGTGGTAACAGTTAACGCAGTAATCTAATGATGCTCTCCTCAATAGTAGAGCCAGATATTTTGGACAGTTAAAAAGTATAATCATGGATAAAATGACTTGAGATCATGATTATTTATTTATATTGCATTTATCTTTATAATGGCTGCTTTGGTTAATTAGTTTTTTTGGGGTTTTTAGGGTTTTTTTAAAGCCTTAACTAGGAAATACAATATTAATATTGCTTAATGCATTGGGATTTTTCTGTTTCATGGTTCTTTGTGGGTTTTCCCTAAAGGAATTGAAATATACTCTAAAAGACATAGAGTAATTTGTTTTACATCCCTAAGGGATGTAAAAACATTTCAATCAAATTTCTTTAAAAATAAAAGTTCTTTAGAAATAATAAAGTTCCTTCTATAAAACAGACTAAAAAGCTTAAGATGAAGCCTCTTTTAGTTTGTTTGCTTGGGTTCTTTTAATAATAGATATTAAGATTGTACCATGAAAAATCCTTGGATTCCTTAATTTTTGTTTTATTAAATTATATCTATATCACTTAACAAAGTACACAACTATGCAACGAAAACAGCTGCAAATGTACAGGGAAATCTGAAGTGTTAAGAATTATTTATTTGTCTATGTACCTACGTACATCTGTTTTGAGTAAAGGCTGTCTTGTTCTTCTGCTTGAGCTATCACATCAGAAAAGTTTTATTAGTTTGGTGTCTTGTTGGAGCAGTTGTGGATCTGAGTTCCTGCAGTTCCTTTCATTCTGCTCAGGTGAACCTTTTCTAAACTGTGTTTACAGAAATCCCACATGCTCACAAATGCAGTGCAGTACTACGTGTGGGTTAAAAATGCAAAATTTATAATTCCTCAGAAAATCCACCCTTGTTATTTTCAAAAAGAGTCACTGACTCTGGGTGTTGTTATTTGGAAATATCAGTTCTATCACATCATTCTCTCTTCTTTCTATGCTTCCAGACCTGGCATCCCTTTTTGCTAATAACTTTTTACATAATTTTCTTCAGAACCACTGCACTCTTTCTTGCTTGCTTCTACTGGAGCAGCTTTCAACATATTTTGCAAAATGGGATGATTCCTAATTGTGTTGTATTTACAATCTGCCACTTGGGTTGATTTTTTTTTAAATTTAAAATACTCCTGCAGTTAACTTCATTTATGCAGTTAAGTAGATGGAAGCTTTTTTTGTGAGCCTGGACAGGATCAGGCGTTAAGATGCAAAATTTTCAGCTTGTGTGGAGTCCTTGCAAAGGAAATGGCAGAGTTTTGTCCATTTTTTTCTTACAGTAGTGTAATTCAAAGCATAAACTATATAGGAATTGTTATGTACTAATGTACTAATCCCATAAATATGCATGCCTTATTCTCTTCTCCCCTCTTTGCAGATGAAAAGCACAGACAATACCACGAGCAGGAAGAAACAGCAGAGATGATAGCAGCCAGGATTGACAGAGATGTTGTGAGTGAGGAGCTACAAATGGTGCTGCTTCATGTCTGTGAGATTTTGCAGCTCTCCTTTGTGGGAAAACTTTTCTCCACATGAGAAATTTAATTCTGAAGAAAAGCTTTCCAAGCAGCCTCTGCTTGTTGGGGTAGATCTAAAATGAACAGGTGGCAGTTGCTTTCCTTAATATTTTTTTTAAAGGAATAAAAACACACTGAATGTTAATGACAAGTTTTCTGCTGTGAAGAGCTGGAAATATAAATGATAATTTTTTAAGTAGACAGACTTCAGCAAACTATGTAAGGATAAAAATTTCCATCGATTTAGCAGGACTTGGATATGTGTAACACCTGGAAAATGAACATGGTCATTTCTGAAGACAGGTGGACCCTTTTTATTTATAACTTCAAGCATTCCTGAATATAAGCAGCAATATTGGGCATGTTCTATGGTATATGCAAGACCGAATATTGCCCCATCTGTCATTTGTAACTTTCTACTTCTCCACTCTTCTGTTGCCCTCAGCAACACCAGAGGGTCCTGAGAAAAGCATGTTGGGACCTGCTGGGTTAGTGTCTTTGTGTTTTCCCCTGGGCTTCATTCATTCTTCTCCAGTTACTCTTTGAAATCAATTCTTCAAAGAGCTCTCCTTCACAAACAGCTTAATTTGTAGAGAGCTTCACCAAATAGTTTAATACTTAGTAGAAAAGGAGATTATGAAGTTATAGAGACTATGAAGTTATACTCTTTATGAAAATGCTGTCCATTCAAATAATCTCAATTTTTTTGGTGCACTCTCAGCAAAAATGTAATGTGGAAGTAAATTCTGTAATTGCAATCTGAGCTGAAATATCTTGTTACACATAATTAAAACCTTCCAGCAGGCCTACGTTTAAAAAAAATTAAAATTTAAAATACTTTACAGATATTTAAAAACTGTATTTAATGATTCAAAAACACAAGGAATCTAAATATGGAATGTTCCAGCATGGAGTTTGTTCTAAGGAAGCTGTTGGTGTCTGGGAGTCAGGACATTTCAATTTCTGGAGTATTTCTGCTATAGATTCTGATGTAGAGAAACAGTTACTTTTCTTTTCTCCCACAGCAAATTCTGAACCATATTTTGGATGACATAGAGTATTTTGTTACCAAGCTGCAAAAAGCTGCTGAAGCATTTGCTGAACTTTCAAAGAGGAAGAAAACTAAAAAAAGTAAAAAGAAAGGACCTGGAGGTAAGAGTTCATCCTGCACACAGTTCTGTTTCTCTCAGGACCATTGAAGGAGCTAGGAAATGTCTTTTTGTGTAGTTTTTCTTAATCAGTGTAGCAATTTTCTCTCAATTTGAGCACAAAAGTTCCTGTGCAGGATATGCTTAGAGGGAAATCTATGAAAATTAATTGCTTGAAATCAATGGGGAATGGCTAATTAGAGATGTGACCACAGAAATGCTCCTGCCTTGGTTCTATATTTACAAAATTCTGTAAGATGGCAAATTTATTATGTATTTTGTTGTTTACTATATCTGGAATGTTTATGGAAGCTATAGGCATACGGATGGCTGTATAAAAATCTCATTTTTTTCACCAGAGGGTGTTCTTACTCTCCGTGCAAAGCCACCACCTCCGGATGAATTTGTTGATTGCTTCCAAAAATTCAAGCATGGCTTCAATCTCCTGGTAAGTGATAGCAGCCAGTCTGAGATGGGAGGTTAGACCAGGGCTGGCCACCTCTGGGCTAGCTTGGCCTCTGAGCTTTGGGATGCTGCTACTCAGGTTCTCTACACAGTGAATAGATGAGCATGTTTGCTGTTCAGCATCATTGTGTTTCTTCCTTTCCTGGTTCTTTAAAGCCTTTGACTTGGGAAATTTGATTTTGAGTCATGAAAGCATTCCTAGGAAGGTCTGTGGGGCCTCACAGCTCTGTTGTGTGTTTGCCAGCATCACCAGCCGTGGCCTTACTTTGATTTTATTCAGCCATGCCCATGAGACTCGCTGTGCTGCTTGCCATCATTACCCAGGACCTTCTGGTCTCAAAATGTTCCACCCAACAAATTTCTGTCTCTTTAGAGGTTGTCAATAAGCAGAGATGATAATTCAAGAGCCTTCTGCTGGCATCTCCTCTTCTGCAAGTGGGAGTCTCCTGTTCAAGGGGGGCAGCACATGGGGCACCCTCACAGCATTTGCTGTCAGACACACATTGCTGTGCCAGGGGGCAAAGCTGCTCTTGAATTCACTGAGTCAAATCAGCTCCTTTCTTCCTCCTGGGGAATAATTTCTGATTACAGGGCTGTAGGAAATATTTAGACATGTTAAAAATATCTTTAAAAAAAAAAAGCTACATCAAGTGTTGTTGTTCTGACCGTAAGGGATTGCTGGTTTGAGGGAGGATGAGTATCCTGGAACATGCTCATCCTTCTCAGTAAAAGATGTAATGTCCAGGGGTTTTTTCCATTCTTTTTGCTACATTCTGCACTTAAATTCGTTTTTTTACTCAAGAATAATCTGTGCATCTTTGAATCTTTCTCTTCTGTGCAGAAGAAGTCACAGCTCTTGTTTTGATGCGCAGAAACCTGGGACTTGGTTCGGGTGTTGCTTTTGAGGAGTTGTGCTGTGACAATGCTTTAACAATGCTTTGCTTCAGCATCTTTGCAGGAGCAACAAAAACCTGAAATTTGTGCTTTGTGTCAGGCAAGGAGAGCTGTATAAAATGAAGAATCTGGTTTAAAAAGAAAAGGAGTAACTGGAAGAATAAAATCTTCAATTAGAATGGAAATTGTTTTAAAACCTCATGCTGGAAGCTTCTGGAAATGCCTACCATCTGTCAAAGAGCTTTAGATAGACTGGGACTGGGTTGTTATGACTGAGGAACAGTGTTTAGGAAGTTATTAGAAGCAAAATCACATCCTCCTCCTTTCTTCATTTGGAGGGACAGTTGGATATAAAAGCAGAACAAGGGCAGCCAAAAGCAGTTTGAGAACAGATGGCAAGATGGAATAGAAACTACTACAACTCTTTAAAGCACATTTGAGCTTCTTATTTCTGGAGCCCACAAAGCCAATGGGTGATCAGTAGAGAAAAGAAATTCTCCAAGAAGTTCTATCAGTGAATTAATTTTTTAATAGTTTGGGGGATTTAGAATAATTTTTTTATGGTGGCGTTTGGTCATAGGTTGGATTTGATGATCTCAGAGGTTTTTCATAGAAATATTTTATTATAACAGATAAAATGCTAGATGAAATTCATTATTGATAGATGTGATAGTCATGGACTGACAAGGAAAAGTCTCATATATAGAACAAATCAGAACAAAATGCTGATGTAATGTAACACATCTGTGTTAAGTGCAATCAACCAAGTACATGATAAGAGCCATCAGTGAAAAAAAGACAACAGAATATTAACAAAGAGCATCAATATGCCATTATGTTACCTGGCCTGGTATTTTTGGCAGTGTAGCAAAACTGAAGAAGGTCCAGGGTGGACAAGAATGCTTGTAGGAATTACTTCAGCTTGGAAAAGACCAGATTCAGGAATAATGTATTTAATCTGTAAATGGTTATGAGCATTGCTAGAAAGAGTGAGTGGAGAAGGACAATTTAGTTTTATTTTTTGCACAATAGGTGCTAAAATATGCATGGACTCAAGAGCAATGGGATGGATGAACACTTGCCCTTGTTGCAGGCCAAGCGCTGGGCTTAGGAGGACCATGGCCATTCTTATGTGAAGTATTTATTGTCTTAATAGTCAAATATTTCCTAAAATGTACTATTTGATTCCTTCAGGCCAAGTTGAAGTTCCATATCCAGAATCCTAGTGCAGCTGATCTGGTCCATTTTCTCTTTACCCCACTACATATGGTAAGGTTTTACAGTTTTCTAAGTGTTTCCCTTCAGAACTCTTGTATTTATATGCTCTGTAACTTTTTCAATGATAACAAGATTTAAATGTTGTGTCCTTGGACAATAAGTAAGGAGAAATGTTTGTATCTCAGGATGAGCTTTTCTTTAGAAAACAATTTATATCATTTTCCGCATATTTTCCCTTCTATTAAATGTATTTATTTAAATAATCTATAGCCTCATGTTATACTTTGCCATTATAATCTTTAATTAAATTGCCATTTAATCTTTTAATTAAATAAAAAAAATCGAGGTTCTCTACATAATGCAGGAGGAGAGTTGGAACCATATTTAATGGAAGTATGTGTGGCTTTGATCAGTAAAGCAAAAACAACGTTGCCCAGCATGGGTCTGAACAAAAAAAATGGTTGGTGACCAGAACAACAGCTCCTCAGCAATAAATAGTTTATTTAATTTATGTGACATCAAGACACACTGTGGGCTGTTTTTATGAGTAATGACTGTTTCCTAGCAGCACTGTAGGTAACACAAATTCACAGCCACCTCCTTACCACAACGTGTGTGTTCCTGGCATTATTTAATCCTTGGATTTAGGTGGTGCAGACAACAGGAGGGCCAGAGCTTGCCAGCACAGTGCTCAGCCCCCTGCTGACAAAAGACACCATAGACTTCCTGCGATACACCGTCACCAGCGAGGAGGGACAGCTGTGGATGTCCCTGGGGGATTCATGGACCAAAGCCAGGTGAGAAAAAATCCTCAGGTTTTAGAGAATCTTCAGGATTTTTAGAATTTTCTCTAAATTTTTTAGAATTTTTTAGATTTTTTTTTTCTAATTTTTTAGAATTTTCTCTAAATTTTCTCTAAAAGTTTATCGACATGGTCTTAACCAAGTTACCCAGCCCCCAATACAATCAATAATACTTTGTTAGGATTTGGACTCTTGAGAAATGTTCTTTGAGGGTTTTGGAAAGGAACTCTTTAGCTTTGCTGGGATTTGGGATCCCAAGGAGAGACAAAATGCATAGAGAATATTTTTTTTTTTGGTCAGTGGTATCCAGAACCTCTTGACATAACCTTCTGGAGTATCTTTTCTGAACTGTTCCTTGCATGTTTCCAGTTGTTTTTCACCATTATTTTTCCAGCCCATCTATCTGGACTTCATTAAAAAACAATTTGGAGATGCAATAAAGAGGGAGAAAATATTAAATAATAGCTACAAATGTCTGTTTTCAATTTCCAATAATTATTAAAAGGTAAAAATTTGAAATGCCTTTAGTTCTTGAAATGCATCATAATGCTATAAAAATGTTTGTAATTATAAAAAAATGTTTATTGACTGAACTGTGCCACATGTGCATACCTTATGCATTGCATTTAATGGATTCACTGTTATGATTTAACTCAGCTGAAAGTTAACTTCTTTATTTGAAGAAATAGAAGTTAACTTTTTATTTGTTGGGTTCAAAGTAATCCTGTAGTTTGAAATTCGGTGAATTGAACATGCAAAAGAAGAATCTTAAATTAACAAAGTGCGTTTTGACTATAATCTGTGGTAGATAAGTACATTTGATGATGATGAAGTATGCAATCACTTGGGCTGGAAATGTTTTTTGTGTCTTTCCATCCTTGCTCTTAAATTTCAAATTGGAACACAAATGTCTACCAGATGGATTTTGGTTTTATTAATTATTTTGTTAATTATTTGGTTGATTGAAAGCTGTAGAGTGTAAGGAAGGCTGCATGGGAGGAGTGGAAATGGACTCATAGCATTGGAGCCCCGTGAAGGGAAAATAGATCACTGGCAAAACAACGGACTCCTTGTCTTGGGAACTGCTCCATTTGTTTAGTCCATCCTGAAAAAAGGGAAATGGAAAGAGAAATGGCTGGTGTTTGCTAGTGAAGAATGAAGCACTTAAAATGTAGTTGGGTGATCTGTGTAGATTAAAATTGATGGTCAGATTGATCTCAGTATCCAGAGGTACCCTGGGGTGGGATGTAGCAGGAGAGGGGAATGATAACATCAGGGATAACTGACCAGCCCTAACCAGGCTGGGAATTGCTGATTGCTCCTGTGACTGGCACATTTGTCCCTTGATTTTGGGCAGTGTCAGCAATGAGCCTGTTAAAAGACTGTAATGTACATTCCTGTTTCTGCTTCTACTGTGAAGGCACAGCAATTTATATTGTGGGACAGAGTGTTATGTGTGGTGCAAAGGCAGAGCAGGACAGCATTAATTTAGGTGCTTGGTATTACAACAGAGAATGCTAGTGGAACTCTGAAAAATAGCATATTTTATAAAGATCAGTCTGGACCATAGAACAGCAAAAGTGTTGATAATTCTTGTGTCCTGGAGCATGTGGGGTTTAGGTCTGTAAATCTATTGTTTGGGTTTTTTTGGTTTTGGTGTAGCTAGGTCCCCTAGGCTTCCATGTTCCATACCTGCTTTCAGGTTTTCTTACAAAGCTAGCTGCTTCTCTGAATTCTTATGTCGGTGCTTTCACACAAATAGAGCATTGCAATATTTTTCCCCATTAAATGTCTCACCATTAAAACAAGTCCTAGATTTGTTTTGATTGATTCTTCTAGTACCCATCTTTTCTCTAAGGCAGAAGTTTGCTGTGTTTTACCACTGATGTGTCCTTACAGAAGTAGCAAACTCCTTCTGCAGGGCACTGCAGGGAGGATAGCTGAGGTAAATAAATGTGCCCTGCTTATCCTCCCTGTTCTAGCATGATTCTGCCTGTATTGCAATCCCAGCCTCTCCTCTATGCTAATAAAAATTCTGAAGCACTTCAATTTTTATAAATTGGACCTTATTAAACCAGCATTTATGTGGCCCTTTGACACAGATTTCTGATTTGCCTTTCCCACAGAGCTGAATGGCCAAAAGACCATTTTATCCCCCCGTACGTGCCCCGTTTCAGGAATGGTTGGGAGCCTCCTTTGCTGAACTTCATGGGAGCTCCAAAGGAGCAGGAGCTCAACCATTTGGCTGAGTCTGTGGCAAACGTAGCAGAGCAACAGAGGAAGCAAGAGATGAAAAGACTGTCCAGTGAGGTAAGTTACTGCAGAAGTGCGTATCGCATCACATATGTGCTTGTGATAAAGTGTGATTATTTTCCCTAGTTAAAATCCATAATGATATTAACTATTACTCATTTTTGCATTTTTCCTGGGCTATAGCCATATTCAGTGAGGGTGTGACATGTGTGAGCTCTTGCAATAGAGTAATAATTTTCCTCCATTCCTTACACACATTCACTGTTGGCTGGCCTAGAGCTTTGTGGCTTGAGTTGTACATCCAGAACAGAAGCTCAAAGCAGTTTTTCTGTGCAGGGTATTTTAAAGCAGTTCAGCCATTGTTTATAAGTTGTGTTTCTGTGGTGATAGCTGAGAGATGACACAGCCCTTGCCCCAGAGATCTGTTTTTCTACAGAACATCCAATACAATATTAATGCAGTGGCACAACTCGGGATAGAAATTCTTTTATTCTCATCCTTTTGATCTCCACATTTACCAACTTGAAACACAGAAGTTATTAACTTTTCATGGCAGAATTGTGAGCACCTGAGGATGGGGGAATGGTGTTTGCTGGGTCCCCAGGACAAAGGAGGAAATGAATGAATCTGACTCCATGTTCTTAGAAGGCTAATTTATGATATGATATGATACGATATGATATTAAGAATGCTATACTAAACTATACTAAAGAATAGAGAAAGGATACAGACAGAAGGCTTAACAAGAATGATAATGAAAAACCTGTGACTCCTTCCAGAGTTCCAACACAGCCTAATCATGATTGGTCATTAAGTTAAAACAATTCACATGAAAGCAATCAAACAATGACCAGTTGGTAAACAATGTCCAAACCACACTCCCAAGCAGCAAAACACAGGAGAAGCAAATGAGATAATTATTGTTTTCATTTTTCTCTGAGGTTTCTCAGCTTCCCAGGAGACAAAATCCTGGCGAAGAAGATTTTTCAGAAAATCGGATGGTGACATGGTGGAATGCTGGCAGGGCCCCTGGTGGGGCTGGATGGAGCTCAGGGGAGGATGGCGCTAATCCTTCTTTATCCTTTTTTTGTTCCCTTTGTGTCTTGCAGCCTCCCGGCGTTCCCGACTACCCCCCGGCGGATGGGTATGCATTCAGTAACACGGTGTACAAGAGAGGGCCTCTGCTGGACCAGGGGGCAGCCGTGGCTGCCTTTAAGCAAACTGTTAGCCGACATGTAGATAGGTAACCCTGCCCCGTGGTGCTGTGGAAAACTGTCCCCACTTCTTGGCTCTTGGGGTGGCGGGGTCTGTGACTGCCTCTGGTCGTGGCGTTGTGTCTGCTGGGGAAGGGATTCTGTTTAGCAGTGCTTTTCCTTACTTTAAGCATGTCTTTTGGACTCTTTTTGTATAATTTCTGAGATATCCTGGTTATCTGTGACGTTAAATTGATGCTTTTGTCAAAAATGATACAGTGGAGTTCCAACCCAAATTGCAAGCACAGAATCCACCCACTTCAGTTCAAATTTTAGTTCTGATTTGTTTCATGTTTAAATATACTTTTTGCTCTTTTCAGAATTACAAAGAATGACAAGTCTGCTCTGAGATTCACCTGTCCTTGGTTTGACTGATTGTTTGAATTTCTTAGCTGCTCACTTAGTGTTCCATCATCTCCTGCTTTTTTTTTCTGGGCTGGCGTATAAATACCCACTTTCAGAACAATGACACTTTGTCTCTTTCATCCTCTTTCAAATCTTACAGAAAATACTCTGAAATGTTTGCATAGCAAACAGTGTCTTTTTGCACATCCTCTTTCACCCCCTTCATTTTATCCTAAAACTGAATAACTTGACAAGGTGATATGCAGCGATCCTTGCCCTTGTCTCTGGGGAGAATTTATACCAGCACAAACTGTGGAGGCACATCAGTAAAGAAGCATTGGAATTGCTCTCCTGTACCAAACCATATTCCATATATACTATATGAAAAGCTTTTTGTCTTATGAGCCATAGAAGGTGTTTAAGCTAAATTTTGGGGATCAACTTGCTGGTTAAAGCATCCTCAATATATACATATATAACTCTTTTGATGAAGACCCTTTCAGAATCCCTAGTTTTGAGCCATGTGCTAAAAGATCCTGTTTTTAATCTGCATGAAAGCCAATTCCCCTATGGTGTGCAGTGGTGTGCAGGTTGAAGACACAATTAATTTCTCTGAACTTTGGATTTAATCTTCATGGCAACAGCAGCAGAGTAGTCATCTCTTAATTGTTTTCTCAAAGTTGATTGCCCGTTGCAATCTTATCTCAGGACCATTTATTTTGAAATCTAGATGATCTGCACTCTAAATTCCTTTGTCTTACCTGTAATGTGGTAAGACCTGCTTTGTCCTTCCAGAGTAAAAATATTCCATGCAAAGGTTCTTGCCTCCACTCCAGTTTTAGAGGAGGAGTCTTACTGCATTGAGCTGTTGATGATATCGGGGTGTCTGGAACAGAAAGAGTTATCCAAGCCTCCTGTGTGGCAGTAAAGAGAAGTGCGTGTTTCTAAGAAGCAGTTCATGAAAGGTCAAATTAGTCTATGGAAAGTTGTGGAATGAGACCTGCTGTAGTGGTGCCTGCTTCCCACCACTGATGTAAGACATGCCTCCCTTGGGTGATGCAAATAAAGTGCCAGAGTCTTAGACTTGCAGTGGATATTAGGTATTTCAGGAACTCTGATGCCACAAGAGCACTGAATAATTTTCAGCAAGTTTTGTGCTGTTTAAAAGTAGCAGTTTCTTGCTGTGGAATTTGGCTTTCACTGTCATTTGAAGAAAACCTCTCTGAAAGTCTGTGCAACCCTCTAGGCTCTCAAGCAGTGAACAGTGAAGAGGTGAGGCCTGAAATTATGGTATATCTGCTAGGCAGTGAGAAACACAGTGGTGGATGATGGAGGGAAGTGATCAGAATGTTTGTGCCCAGAGTAAACTGGCTCATTAGGCTGGGCTTGAAGAATTAGGCTCTCTTCAGAAGCATTCACCCATTGTCTGGCCCATCTTCTGGGCATGTTGCTGAGTCCAGTAAAACTAAAATGTAGACATTTTTAAAAGCTCTTCCTGAGTTACATTTTTGAAGTAATCAGGATAGTTAGGCGTGGACAAAACAGGAAGACACTGTAATGGAATAGAATATTGTAGAATATTGTAATGATTTTGTAAAGGCTGCCTGTAAGTAAAAGTAATGTCAGAGCTACATTAGTCACATCTCTGAAAAAGAAAATCAAAGTTATATTAATTTTAAGGGGTTGCAGGAAAAATTGGTATTACACATTTTCCAGCCTCATAAAAGCTATTCTGCAGGCTGGGGGTCATCGCCTGCTTTTCACTCTCTCCTTAAATACTGCGAGTGTTTTCTCTTTCTTTCAAAATAATCTTTCAATCTAAATATGATTTTCCTTGGTTCCGCTTTTCAAGTCAAGTGAGACAGTTCTCCACAGCCATGCAGTAGCCAGGTAGCTGCTGGATTGCTCAGGCACACCTGGAACCCAGAGTTACACAGCAGCAGCAGCAGCAACCACCTTGTGACCTTGTACCCAGCATTTCAAGCCATGGATTGCTTCATGTTTTAATTAGCTGTTTGGATTTATTTATTTATTTATTTATTTGTCTATTCGTGTGGGGTTTTTTGTTTGTTTTATTTCTTTACTGTGCATTGTGGGTTTCTGTTGTTGGTGTAATTTGCGGCAAGTGTATAAAGTTACTGGACTGTGAAAGTGTATAAAGTGCATAAAGTGTGCAAGTGTATAAAGTTACTGGAGGGATTTCTGGACCTGTTTGGAGTGGGCTGGGGACTTCTCATTTGAAAATTGTTATGTCAAAGAAAGCAGTAGCTCCATAACCAAAGGCACTCTGTACAGATTTTCCTCATGGAAATAGATGCAGAGCTTACTGTGATGTGCCTTGTTCCACAATGAATCCTGTGTGTAAGAAGTTATTTCTCATTCTTAATTGATAAAGTAACTTGAAGTTGTTGAAGTTGATGGCATCTTATGGTCAATTAAGAAAACTGATCTGCAATAGGTGAACATTTTTTAGAGTTTAACTCCATTAGTATTGATGGCAACAATTTATTCATCTATTATGTATTTGAAACAATCTGTGATGAACACTAGAAATACAATTTCATACAAAGCCCAAGCTATCAATTATATCCTAAGTATAGTCATTTGTTTATATAGCAAATGGCTGTTTAACTTTCTGTAGGAAAGCAAACTAAATATAGAGTACATGTTTATTTTGAAACAATAGCACCTGCTAATCTAGGTTGTTATCATACATCTTGCAAGCTGTGGGCTAATAAAGATTAGCAGTTCTTGAGGTCTGTGTATTTCAACCACCTCTTTATTTTGTTTATTTGTACTTTTTTTTTTTGGCACTTAGATCAGTGTATTATGAATAGGTAGTCCTGCAGCAGCGCCATATTATGGTTGAGGTTTTTGTTTTAAAAAATGTTTTGCAAGTTATTCAAAGAGGGCATTTTGTGTTTTTAGTTGCTTGACTGTCTCACTGAACAATAGCCTGATCTTTGCTTTGCAGAAACTATGAAGCACACAATAAAGCACAGAGCAAGAAATATGCCAAATGCAAGTACGAATTCGTGGCAAGAAACAACAGCGAGCTTTCTGTCATGAAAGAGGAGATTGTGGAGGTAATTTTGTTTGCAAAGACAACACACAAATTTCTGGTGCTACTCAAAGCTGAGGGTACCTTTCCTGTGGACTGTGTGGCTTTCCTTAATGTTTGCTTCAATGTGTTTGACCTGTCTGCCTCAGTATGGAAAGTTGTTAATTTGTTTTGCATCAATTTTGCTGACTTAGGAAGGGGTGCTGTCAAGATCCGTGCTCAAAATACATTTGTGTGTTCCTTCCACCTTCTCTAGTGTTGCTTTTAAGTATTAAGTAGTGTTTAAATAACTATCTGTGTACACATAGAGCATAGTGGAAGGACTGTTCTTTCCAAGAGGATGTGGCACCAGAAAAGTGAGATACATTTGGAAGGGAGGGAGCAACAAAGAGAGAAAATGCTGAGTGTGAGAGTGTGGGGCAGCCAGGCAGACTTCTGACTGCTCCAGGCCATCCTGCTCCCATTCCCTGTTTACTCAGAGTTGTGTCTCCAAATTTATGCTCCCCCAGAGCTGCCTTTACTTGGATTATTAGTAATTATTTATTCCTTTTGTCAACAGTGTGAGGGTTGTAGAGATGGCAGCATCTCTGTGCAAGTATTTGGGTTTTGTTCCACTGTTTGATCCTGTACATTCCTGAGTTTTACAGAGCTCCATTACACACTTATATATTCTTTCTTGAGAGCCTCATTTTGAAAAGTGCAGTAGAACCATGTGGAGTTAATGATGGTGGGAATCAGGGAAGATCCAGGGGTTTCTCAGGGACGCATCTGTGCAAGATCTGTTGGCAGACTCAGAACCTGGCAAAGCCGTGGTTTTGTTTTGAAATGATTCACAGCCTAAGCACTGGCAGGAGGAAAGTCAGAAAAGACATGTAATTAATTTACCAAATTATTTCAGATCCTGGATGACAGAAAGCAGTGGTGGAAGGTTCAGAACAAAAGTGGCAGCACAGGCTTTGTGCCAAACAACATTTTGGACCCTCTGAGGAACACAGAAGGCGGTCAGGGATGGCCGGAGCCTGCCTACACCCGCACCATCCAGGTACTGTCCATGCTGGGGGCAAAACCTCCAATGGAAGTGTCACTGTGTGCACAAAGCATTTATATTTCTTCTACGGGCTGAAGGTGATGTGGGGAGTCTTTGCTTCTTTTTTTACCAGGGCTGGGATTAAGTGTGTGAGACTGAATTTCTTGTTGGGACTCAGATGTTTATCAGTTCTTATCCATGTCACAGTCTCACAAACCCTGAGTTCTGCAGCACTTCACTGTAACAAACTAAAAATGGAGCCCCATCTCTCTCTCTACAAGGCCTTTTAGGGATAAACTATCCAATTAAGAAATGACACCTAAATTATTTTCACTTTTATCTCAATAACCAAACACCCGTTCCCTGCAATGGGGACTTCTGTATCCAATTACACAAAACCACCCAAACCCATGGAGAAGAAGGGGAAGAAGAAAGAGAAGAAGGAAAATAGGAAGGGGAAGAAGAAGGACCAGCCTCCACCCTAGAACCTCCATCTTGCTTTATATATATTGCTGCATTCTAAACCCTTAAACTCTTAAGTTTTCCACACTATGATATTACACACTTTCGAATTCCACACCCATAATCCCAGTGCTATCAATCAATTTTAGAAGCCTTCTCCACGGCCTCAGGTCAAATGCAGTGTTCTCCTGGG
Organism: Camarhynchus parvulus; assembly: GCF_901933205.1. Lineage (NCBI taxonomy): Eukaryota > Metazoa > Chordata > Aves > Passeriformes > Thraupidae > Camarhynchus > Camarhynchus parvulus. The sequence continues at coordinate 3,482,205 of NC_044586.1, forward strand.
GGTCAGTGTCTGTCAGCACAGAAAGTCTAAAATTCTCAGCATCCAGGGCTCCAACAGTGATGTCTGTATTTCACTGAGAATACAGTCGATAGAGATACTGCAAAAATGTTTTACCTCACTTTTTTTTTACCTGCTTATTTGCTTAGAGATGGTAACTTCAGTCCTAGTGGATGTGTATGCATTTATTTTAATTGCAAATATCCTTTGTGAATTGATAGCTGTTGATGCCAAAGAAGGAGTTTGAATTATTTAAGGTAGGGTCATCTTTGTTTTTCCTAGAAGAGTGAGCTCCAGCTTTTCCTTTTATTTTTTTTTGTCTTTGTGTGTCTCTATCGCAGTCCTGAATTTATTTAATTATAGTAATTTTGGAGTCATAGAAAGGAGGTATATTTGCTTTTGAATTCACAAAGCAGGTATTTTTCAATTACTATGTCTGTGCATCAATAGCACTCTATTATCCTAACCTCATTTTAATTTTCTTTCTTTCATGTAGTGGTGTGGAACTAATATTGTTGTTGTTGTTATTTCTTTTATATGTTGAACAGAATTAGAGAGAATTACTTAAAAAAATTTCTTACATCAGCACAATTATCCACCCAAGTAAGGATATATAGGATAAAGTTGTAATATGTATTTTTAAACAAAATTTAACAGGATTGGAGGCTGCTAAAAGAAGTTGTTTTATTTTCTAAGACCTTTTTCTTTCCTCTTTTTCTTTTCTAATGATCTTGAAAGTTTAGGCAAACAAGTTTGAATTAAGCAGAAATTCCAGGCCTGCCTCTAAATCAGAATTTTAAACCAAGCTTCTGTTCAAGCTTGAAGTTTAATAATTTAATCCAATCTAATTTGTTGTGTGTCCACCTTCCCCCTGATGACTGAAAACCAAGAAATGCCACAATGTTTTGCAAAATAATGTAGCAGACCTGCCTTGATCTTGGTGGGCTTGAATCAGACCGTTTCTGAGCTTTCTTGTCCCTAATTGTTTGCCTGTAACATCTTGACTCATTCTGCATTGCTTGTGGGTTTGCCTGTCTGTGAAGTGAAGCATGCGTCTAGAGTGCTTTTCAAATCCTGATTTAAAGATCTGGCTTGGGTTTTTTTCTTCCTATGCATGTTATTTTGTGTGTTTGGAATTTGCCATCAAGTCCTGAGCAGGCTGAGTGCAGTTTTGAGTAGAGATTCTCACATTATTCTTCTGTAATGCACTGCAGGGTTTGAAGTTCTCTGAAATAATGACAAGACATGGCATATAATAAAATAGCCATTTCCACAAAGCATTCTCCATGGACCTATGAAAATTAGGGTCAGGGAACACAGTTAAAGATAAGTTTGTTACTTTGCCCTCTGGCAGGTTATTCTACAGCTTGATCATATTCAAATGTGAGCTTGAAATACTGTGAAATTATTTATGAATACAATGACTTGCACAGGATAAATGAAGTCTTTACCAAGACATGTCAGTAATGTTGTTTAAACTTGGTGGTGATTATTATAATTTTAGCACTCCTGAGCACTCTCATTTGTCTGTTTTCCTGTGATGGACACATGGTTCTTTTGGAAAGTGTTTGCGTTACTCCATTTATTTTCACAACAGCACTATGAGACATTGCTGCTGTTTTAGAGCGAATTGATTTAATAGTTAAATAAACCAATGCTTTGCCCAAAGTCAGACAGGAGAACTTGTGGGAAGAGCAGGAAAACAAAGTGGTTCCTATCAGCTCTTTTGCCAAGCCCTGCACAGAAGCAGTGCCTGGTGCTGTGAAGCTTTTGCTGCTCTCCCAAGTCATATTCAGCTCTCAAAAAGCTGCTTGCACAGTGGCCTGGCTGCTGTGGCCAGCTGCAGATAAGTGTCATGAGCAAGGGCAGTGTCTTCCTTTACAGACTAATAACTTTCAGTGCACTGCTCACCAAAGGGTGTTCATTGATTGTTAGGAAGAAATAAGGATTCCATTGAAAAAGAGGATTTTTTTCATTTGATTGTGCTACAGAGACCCCTTCTTGGAGAGATGGGTACCTCATAATCACAATTATTCTCAGAGCTGCAAAGGTTTTTTTGCTCTAACTCTGTCCCCCTGCCTAGTGACCTCTTAAGGCCACACATTACTGATTTTTCACTCATTCATTTTCAGGATCCAGGTACAAAAAAAGTCACTTGAGAGCACTGAGGTGATACTTGCAGGACATTGCCAGCAATAAATACCCCAGTTATTTAATTATCTTTGTGAGTCAGAGGCTGTAACACTGTTTGTCTTCTGGTCAGTTGAATTAGTTCCAGGAAAAAGTATTTTTGCTTGTTTGGTACTCTTGCACTTTTAGGAGAGAATTTTGCTGAATTCTTCTATTTTTTGCTATTGTTAATTATTGTTTATCAGAGTTTTCTGGGGTGTTGCTCATTTAATCTGTTTATTTGGTTGTGAACCAGCACTGGTATTTCACTATCCTATTATATGTAAACATAAAAAGTTTCCCAAGCACCCTGATTTCTTATTTTGTAAAAGTATTGCTGGTGAAGCTATGAAATAATTCATCATAGTATTTCCTATTTTCTGTGCATTTTATTAATTTTGTTTTAACGCTCTTGAAAATGAAATTTGAAGAACATAATTAGGATAGAATTGTGTATCTTGGTGGGCATGTTAATTAATCTCCTGACACCCTTTTGGAGGTGAGACAGTTATATTATCAGTGATGTGTACAAAATCCTTAGGCAGAGAGTAAATGTTTAATAAGGTGCAGGTTTTCTTTTTTTTTTTTTTTTTTAGGATTGGGGACTAATCCTAGCTAATAACAGTTTGAATAAGTAAATTCTGTTTAAATTTCCTGTCAATTCAGTAAAATCACAAATGTGGTATACCCTGCAAAGAACAGCTTAGGGATTTTAATGGCATTTTAGTGGGCAGCTGTTTGCATAACAGCTGAACCCACCAAAGTAAACTCTGGCTAAAGACCCTGCTTGAAATTTTCCCTTCCAGTCTTGGGTGCCTCACTGGCCCTTTTGGCTGAAGATGAGTGGTTGGTTCTCTCTTGTCCCTTCAGGGGAGTCCCAGGACAGGATCCAAACCTCAGAGCTGTTGACAAAGCTGAGGCTGAATGCTCTGCAGCCCTCTGGTGTCACTGTGCAAACAGGAATGTGGCACTGAAACCTTTAGAAAGAGAGCAAACTGAAAGCTCTCTGTCTGTGTTAACCTAATTAGAACATTTCCCACTGGTTTTGGTTGTTTCCAATGCCTCTTCGTCTGTTTTCCCCATCGTTTGAATATGTATATTCCCTTTTTTTAATGCCAAAATATATTGTTACCACTCTTTTACCCTGATCAAGAATTAGGGTTGGAACCATTAGCATTTTTATTCAAACTTATTATTTTTCTTCCATTAAAAATAGATTGAATCATACCGAATCTTGTTTTTACACCGGATGCAGCCTGTAGCGTGTTGAAAACAGCTTTGGGACTTAATTTTTTCCCTGTAAAAACAAAGATCTTTCTGGCAAGAAATAAGAAAACAAAATTTAGTCCCAGTAAGCTTTTATGATATATCCAGATTTTTAATGAGTGTGTGTGTACCATCACCATTCCAAACAGTTTAAATTTGTCCCAATTTACGTGAATTGAGGTGATCAGAGGGATGAAACACCTCTCCTGTGAGGCTGAGAGAGTTGGGATCATTCAGCTCTGGGGAGACTTTCCAAAGGCCTGTCAGTATCTAAAGGGGGCCAGCAAGAGAGCTGGAGAGGGACTTTTGCAAGGGCATGGAGTGACAGAACCAGGGGGTAATGGCTTTAATTTTAACAAGGACAGGTTTAGATTGTATATTGGGAAGAAATTCTTTACTGGGGGCATGAGCCAGGTTCCCCAGAGAAGCTGTGGATGCCCCATCCCTGGAAGTGTTTGATGGGTGTTGGAGCAATCTGGGACAGTGGAAGGTATCCCTGCCCATGGCAGGGGTTGGAATTAAATGGAACCACCAGGTCCCTCCCAACACAAACCCTTCTGTGAGCAGCACCTTTATCTCATTTACTGAGCTAGACAACATTTCTTGAGCTAAAAAATGGAGCACTTTTTAAATACCTGATGTGACTTAAATCTTATTTTTCCCCAGTTACAAGTGTTCTTTACATCCCCCTGACAATCTTTAATCCTTTGGCACTCTTTTCCTTGGTTTTTGTTTTCTATTAAGCCTGTTTCTGTCTGGGTACGTGCTCTGAAAAGAGCTGATTGCAAATATGGCATCACATGTGTATGTCTTGTAGCCAGCACCCTGTTCCCTATTCAAAAAAAGAATATTTGGTTTCCTAGTGATTAAGAAGAGGTAATTACTAAGATTAATGTTCCTTTGGTTTAAATTGCTAATGTGTATGAGATTTCAGGAGTGATGTGTGAGACAGTTACTTTTCACCCTTCTAACAATACTATTTGATGTGATTTACTCCATTTTCCTCACAGCAATTACTGGGAGAGCTTTCAGAGGTAACTGAATTACTCTTCTGATATTGAATCTCAAAATTTCCCTTCTTGGACTGTGTAGTCACCAAATTCCATAGTGCATGCTTCTTTTTATAGCCATGAATAGAAGCGATGGGATGAATGTGTGGATGTCCTCAAAAGATCTGGAGTTAAAAAAAGAAGTGTTAAAAAAAGAAGCATTAAATGGGATTCAAATGTATAATTGGTTTTTGGGCACTGTTTAGCAAAATGCAAAGTGTATTTTAATGTGGTTGCATTTGTAAATTTAAAGTTTGAGTGACGCTTCCAGATTAATTTTTGTTTTCACTGCAGCAAGTTGTTTTGATGAGGCTGATGATTGCAGTACAATATGTTTTTGCAGCTTCTCCAGTAACATCCATTGAAAGTTACATGGAGTTTTTAGCTCTCTCTTTTTCTGGATTATGATTGTGGCCGTGTGCAGTGGATGTCTTGGCTTGTAACACATCCTCTCTATCGTGAAAGTTTTACTTTTTCTTCATGGTTTTTTTAAGAAGATCAAAACACACATGAAGAAGGTATATTTTGGAGATAACAGTCTAGTAATTGGAATCTGTGAACAAGATAAAAGGATTTGAATATCATTGAATTTCATAGCTTTTAGAAGCTGTGAAATTTTAAAATTCTTTGTCAAGATTTTGAGTCTATCACAGTACATGTATATATAATAAATTATGGTATATTTGCTGTACACCTAGTAGGGCACTCTCTTTCCACCAAAGGGCAAGTTTCATAAATATATTTATCCTGCTTGTTCAATTTTATATTATGCATTTCACTTTCCTTGTCATTTGACAATTAAAGAAGCAATCAGTTTCTTAACATTGAAGCAGTAAAATACAGAAAAGTCAATAATTATTTTTTTTAATATCCCCACATTGCACAAAGCAGTTAAGATGGAGGCCTTTGAACAACTAAATGCTGAGATAGAAACAAATGAACAAACAAAAGACTTTAATCAGAGATGTTTTGCAGGGATATATGTTTGATTTAGTAGCTGACTATTATGTTTAAGTGAGAAATCATCCAAGGGAAGTAAGACTTGTTTCTCAGGCTTAATCGATTGGCCAGAGAAGCTTATGGGATAAATTTTCTGCTGGTGTAAATCAGTATTGCTGAAATGGTTTACACTCACTAATAAATCCTTGTGCATCAGCTGGACTTCTCTGAGCTGAGGATTCCAGTACAAGGGCAGTTGCTGACATTTAAGGAAAGTTTGATTGTTGTCAGGGCAGTGATCTGCTGCCCAAATTCTAACATGTGGCTTCTACAAATATTTCCCTGCTTGATCTGCTGTAAAACCCTCTGCCTCCAAGGGAATAGGGAAAGGTATTTCAGGAAGGAGCAATGAATCTGGAGAATGCATTCATCTCTCTTCATACCAAAGTAAGCAGATTCTCATGACTACAAGATGAGGCATCCCTATTGAGCAAACAAACCTGAATATTGAACCTTCAAGCTGTGTTAGTCCAAAATTGTGCAGAGGGAACACTGTTAAACAGTGAGATATGGAGTTTGAACTGCCTGAGAGATAGGGGTAGCATAGGTGGCTTATGGATTTGTCTGTCTTCATGATTGCTCTGGGAAAAACACAGGTGTTCTTATGTAACTGGTCCCCTTCTAAAGGCAAAGAAATAACTTCCCAAGTTATTCTTGAGACACCTGGTAGTTATTTATTAGCAGCAAGATAATGTTGTTAGAACGTTGCATGAAGTGGGGGAGAAAGAAATAACAGCCCTGTTCAAAGAACAGTGCAATCTGGGCCTTGCTCTAAAATCAGATTATTGTCTTGAGATGGCTTGTAGTGGTCATGTCAATAGCTGAAAAGGCATAGATGAATGGATGAGAGGAGCAGGAACCTCTTAAATGCTGTCTGTAGTTTAAAAAGCAATGCATTATGCTACCTTCAGTGACATTTATATAAGTTAAAGCATTAGTTGAGTTTAGGTGTGGCTGGACATGTTCATTGTTCAGATTTTTTCTTTTAAATAACATCTCTGAAATATACATTTTTACACTGATAAAATTCAATAAGTCAAAAGTTTTGAAAGCTTTAAAAAGTGCCAGTTAACAAAAGTTTGAGATTTAAAAACAATCTCATTGATAGAATTCATCTCCTCGAAAGAAAGAAACACGTTTCAGAGGATTTCCTTGCTGTGAGTCTTGCGTCCGGCAGAGAAACTTGTTACTGTGATATTTTATGAAAAATCCGTTCACCAGGATTTCTTCTCCTGGGAAAATGAGAAGCCTCAGCTTCTCCATGTTTTGCTCCTCTGGAATGTAGTCTGGAGATTGTTTATCCAAACTTGTGAATTATTTTTAATTGATGGCCAATCACAGCCAGCTGTGTCCGACTCTCTGAGTCAGTCACGGGTTTTCACTATCATTCTTTTCTAGCCTTCTGATGTATCATTTCTCTATTCTTTTTAGTATAGTTTTAGTATATCATTTTCTTTTAATATAATATCATAATATAATAAATCAGCCTTCTGAGAACATAGAGTCAAATTCTTATCTCTCACCTCATCCTGGGGACCTCTCAACACAACAGAAATCAATGGCAAACTTTGATGCCAGAGCAGCTTTTGGCAAATTTTGGAATGATACCTGGCAAGTGAGATGCCTTAGTGGAATAAAAGGCACCATTTGGTGCAAAATCTGGGTTTGTCTGACATGTTGCCCTAATGTTTCCTGACTGATCCCTTCTCCCTCCTGCAGAAGCAAAGGACGGACTATGTCGCGGAGCAGCCGGAGCCGGCTCCCGCCACTCCCTCTCCGCCCCCCACGCCCGCTCCTGTCCCCATGGCTGTCCCCGTGCCTGTCCCTGTGCCTGTCCCCGTGCCCCCCAGCGCCCCAGCTCCCATCCCAGTGCCCGTGCCCAAGGCGCCGGCCGCCGTCAGCCGCCAGAGCAGCACGTCCAGCGACAGCGGCGGCAGCGTGGCCCGCGACACGCAACGGCAGAAGCAGATCCCTGTGGATCGTAAGTGTGCCCTAAGATGCAAGAAAAAAGCCTTTCCTCCCCTTCCTGTGTGCTTGGCTTAATTCTGGAGTCCCTTAAGTTGTGTTTCAGATGAGTCTTGGTGGAAAAATTTGGTTTTAGCTTTATGTTTAAAATACATGTGGATGTGTGTGTGTAAAATACATACGGAGGTGTGTTCTGACCCTTGTTATAATTACCATAATGGTATTTAGGGAAAAACGCTTTACACTTGTCCCATCCTAAATCACAGAATTTCCAGAATGCCCAGGTTGGAAGAGACCTTTAAGATCATCGAGTCCAGCCCATGCCCTAACACCTCAACTAGACCGTGGCACCCAGTGCCACATCCGGCCTTTTTTTAAACACATCCAGGGATGGTGACTCCCTCTGCCATCTCACTGGGCAGGCCATTCCAGAACTTCATCACCCTTTCAGTAAAAAACATTTTTCTAACATCTACCCCAAATTTCCCATGTCTGGGATCTCTAGTCAGTGGTTTTTAACACTGGAAATGCCCATGCTGATATGCTGGCTAATGCAGGTTTTCCACCTGAACTCACTGCCACATTACAGCCTAAATTGCTTGTAAAATCAGTTACGCTGTTTTCACACTTCAATTCATGATCATCCAGATTTCTAGGTTGTTTGCACCATTCTGATACACCTTTTCAGGGCTTCAAGAACACTTGCAGGTCTGGCTGATGCACAAGAACCATGTTGTAATAGTTTTGTAGAGTTACTTTACAGCTGGGGCACCCTGGCTTGATCAAAGCAGCAGCAACCGGCAGGCCATGGAGCAGATTTTGGTGTCCTTGTCCCAGGAGGACACAGGAACATATTCCATACCTCCATAGCTGGAAAAACTTGGGAATGTGCATCCAACAGTGTGTGGCTGCCTTGAGAAGTTCTGATTAAGGCCACCTTGCAAATATGCCAATTGAGGCATGCTGAGGCTGCTACTTGGTATTGACTGAAAAGCAGGTAGGGTTAGAAAAGCTTGTTTAGTCAGTAATTTCTGTCCTAAATGCACCTTAGGCAGTGTGATTGCTTGGCTTAGAAATAACTGAAAAATGTAGGCAAGCATTTGTTACAGCTTTTTAAGTAATAGCTGTAAAAATAATGAGCTTTTTATAGTTCAAGAGTTGACAGCTTTTCATACTCACTGCCTTACCAGCAAATCCTGCTTCCACCTAAGGTCAGAAACTGGCACTGAGCATAATCCTTTCTGGAGAAGGGTTTCTTTGCCCCCTGTCCCCAGTGGATGGGAATAATCCTGTTGGTGGGGTCTGTGGTGACATTGCCTCGTGGAGGAAAAGCTCCTGCCTAAGCTGTGAGCTCAGGAAGGCTCTGGGAACTTTTCCTTATGTTCACCTAATGGGCTGTCTGGCTGGAAATCATAACTGGAGAACAGCCTGGCTGGAGGAACAGGCTTCACTGCTGCTTCCCAAAGAAAGAGTTACTTAAATAAACGCAGACAAACAAACACTTACAAAAGATGTGGAAAGGGAGGGCGATTTCCCCTCACACATGCACAAAACTGAAAATTTTATTTCTGTGGAAGGACTTTGTCATAGCATGGCTGTGTTCTTGAATCCGCAATGGCCTTCTCTATCCATTCTAGATGGAAAATGAGAAGATCATGATCCTGGCTTCAGGTACAGGGCATCTGTGAGGTGTGAAGAGTTACTGTAGAGGCTGTGGGTCACACACAGGAGATCCTGCTCACCCAAGCCCAGTTAATGAGCTTCAGGCACCTCAAAATCCTCACAGAATAGGTTCCTCTGCAAAGGTGATGGGAAACCTGCTGGCCAAGTACCCACCTGAACCCTGCAGAGAACACTGCAGAACCTGCCCCACACCCTGCTTATTTCTGATAACCCATCTAACCACGGGAAGGATCTCTTACCTAACAGCTAAATATTTGTCTCTTGATACAGTCTTGGTCTAGATTAAGCATAAGTCTTTCAAAATCTGTGTAAATAGAAGGAAGATAGCAATGTTCTGTGTCTCTTCCTGCTGGGGAAAACAGCGGGTGCAGGATTTGATAACACTGCCTAAAGGCTTTCCTTGTATAACCCCTGTCAGATTTGCAGAAATCACTGAGCTTGTGTCATTGGGCTTCTGACTCACACTCAGGGTGGGGGGAGAGGAGAAAACCCTACACAACAGGGCCTGAATGCCTCAGATATTATAGTAGAGATACTTTTTCCACTTTCAACCTGAGGCTATTTTGTAAAAGAAAAAAGGAAATTGTTAAACCTACATTTTTTCTTCTTTTTGCTCTGGTGATTAAAGAAATAATCCTAGAGGCCTATGTAAAGCTTGTTTTTATTTATTTAACTGGCTAGAGATACTGATCACTGGAGAGGTTTTGAGAGAGTATAAAAGGAAAGTAGAGAAGGCAAAGATGTTTCTATCTTACAGGGCTTTTTTTCATATTGAAGTTGAGTTGTTTTCATCTGCTCCTATCAGTGTAATGGGAGAAAAGGAATAGGTTTTGCCATCTGAGTGCAGTGAGAGGGTGGTGTAGCTACTCTTTGTGTATCAAAGTGAGAAGGTTGAATAAAGATCACTAAAAATATCTTGGCAAGGAAATCCTGAGAATTTTTTGAGATAATTGGAGTTGTTTGTCAGAGGATTTTTATAGTTGTTCCAATGTTATGGCACAGAGAGTTTAACTGTGTGAAATCAGTATCTTCTATGAGCCCAAAAGGTTATTTATACCTTATTGAATTCTACCTATTTTTGTGAAGTTATCCACAGAAACTTTTATAGTAATTTTAAACAATTCTCACTGTCATTATAATTGATCTTGTTGAAATGACTGAAAAGCATTTCAGTTTGTTGTCTGCTAATGAACAGCAAATGGGTTCTGGGGGATAACGAATTCTTACAGTTTTGTTTAAAATGAGAAAATAAATAAACAAATCTTGTCCAAGTCTTGAGTCTCTGGTGAGAGCAGCTACCCCTTATTTTTTTTTATTATTCCTTTTTTAATGCAAAGTGTGACAATGTTTCAGCTAAGTAGCCACTCCAGGCTTGGAGTGAATTCAAATTTCTCAAAACCCTGTCAAAAATGCAATTGCTACAATAGCTCATTAGATATAAGTTGATATATGTCAGCAGCTGTGAAATTTTTTTGCCTATATTGATTTCCACTAAAAAGTTGAACTTTCAACTAAAGTACTGTTTGTGGAAAGTACTACCTTCCCACAGTGTGAGCAATCTTACAACCTTCCTCATCAGTTTCTTGTTTCCATTTTTAAACCCTCAATTCTGTTTGAAAAAGGCAGACTATGACAATTGAATAAACTTCCATTCCCATCTTATTCTACAGCTTGGGTGCTGTTACACTGCTCTGCCTCTCTGTGACATCCAGTCATCTCTCCTTTCTGGGGTCTTAGTTGAATTCTGTCTGGGGTTTTCTGTTTTTATTTTTTGCTTTGTTTTACAAAGGGAGGATTGGGAGTATTGAAATATTCCATGGGGGAAGAGTAATAATAAAAAAAATAGTTTACGATTTAAAGTGACATAGAAGAAATTACTTGGCTTTGAAAAAGAGCCTAATTTCTGTGAGATGTCTCTCTCTCTAGGCAGGAAATCCCAGATGGAGGAAGTGCAGGATGAACTTGTGCACAGGCTCACCATCGGCCGGAGCGCTGCCCAGAGGAAATTCCACGTGCCACGGCCAAACATCCCCGTGGTGAACATCACCTACGACTCCTCTCCTGAGGATGTCAAAGCCTGGCTGCAGTCCAAAGGATTCAACCCTGTGTAAGTCCCAGGGCAAATGCAACAAAACTCCTCTAAATAGAAAAGGAATTGTTTTCCTGTCAGGATGTGGTCTGACCGCTTGTTAAAATCAGGCAGCCTCCTGAAAATCAAGATGATTTCTTGATCAAGAGATGTCAGCTGCACTCTTAGAAAAATTAATTTGTTTTTACATATATATACATATACACATACATCTATGTATATATAAAAATATATGTGCATATATACATATATATGTACACATATATACAGATATATACACGTATATATACACATATATATACATCTATTTATACACATATGTATGCACCTATATGTACACACATATATAATACATCTATATATCCATATATAAGCATATCTATTCATCTAGAAACACATTTTTTACATGCATATATATACATATACACATACATATATGGATATACAGACATATATATATATTTTTTTTGTACATATATATACATATACATACGCATATGTATATACATATATATACACATCTATTTATACACATATATACATATATATACACATATATAATACATCTATATATCCATATATAAGCATATATATTCATCTAGAAACACATATATTTTACATGCACATATATATACATACATATATGTATATATAGACATATATATGTACACATATATACATATATATACATATATATCTATTTATACACATATATATGCATCTATATATACACATATATATACATCTATATATGCATATATAAACATATATATTTATCTATAGATATACACATATATATGTGTGGAAGTGTACCTAATACATATATAAAAATATATGTCAATGTGGTTATAAAGTTACTGTCTATATATTTTATACCTATAGGTTCTTCTCTATATAGTATATAAATATAGTGTATATATATTTTAGCCTCTACCAAAAAGTACTTATACACCCAATTGACTTCAGTAGTCCTGCTGCACCAAGTTTGCTCTGAATTTAGCAGCCCTAGCCCAGGCAATGTGGGATGGAGGCAACCTTGGCCAGTGTGGTGTTGCTGATTTCCTGTTTGCTCCCTTGCTGTGTCCCAGGACTGTGAACAGCCTCGGTGTGTTGACAGGAGCTCAGCTTTTCTCCCTCAATAAAGAGGAACTGAGGACTGTTTGCCCAGAAGGGTCAAGAGTCTACAACCAAATTACGGTACAGAAATCTGCCTTGGAGGTATGGACAACTCTTCTCACTCACCTAATTTGGGTCACCAGTTTTGAACCTATAGAATTAGATGACTCCTTCTGTGAGGGAGGTGGTTTTCCCTCAGTTCCCATCACATTGATAAACATTCTTTTCATCGGGGTTGTTTGGTATTAATTCATTGGGACAGCATTTATCAAAGCACCAGGTGAGATCTTCCCCATTTCTAAAGGGGTCCAGAAACATTAGAAATAGCACTCAAGTTTAAGAAGGTTTTTGGTGTAACCAGAGTGCAAGAAGACAAAATCAGCCAAAAAGAGCTTTGGGGGAAAAAATAGGGGAGTAAAATGCCCCTTTTCCTGCTTCTTGCTTTGCCTGGTGCTTGGACAAACACATACTCCTGACAATTTTGGTGGTGATAAGTGAGTGTTGCTTTATCTTTGTAGATGAGATTTGATTTATAGGGTGTGAGAAATTGGTAGGTGAGCCCACTGTTGTTGGCCTTTTAGGTCAAACACTGGGGCACCTGCATTGAAGAAAAAACACACCAGACACTGCTAGCAGAGTTTCTGAGCCAAAGATCAAGTATTCTGTCTCTGTATTTATTGCTCTGCAGCATTTGCTTTAATTAAAGAAGTTTTGTCTCTTAAACACCTTAAGCTTGTATCCAGAGCTGTGCTAAGGACAATTCTTGCCAATTTTAAACCAGTAAAATTGCAGATGCACCTGCTTATTTTTTTTTAATTTGCTGTGGCAAGTAGAGAAATTATCTAGATGTGAGGTCAACCCAACTGAGAAGTCATATTCTCCACATTCTATTTAGAAGAAAATCTTGAAGAGGTTTCAAATATTTTCCTCTCCTTAAGCTGAGACTGTCTCACTTAAATTATTTAAAGCATTAACTACCTGGCATATTTTTAAAGACAGGCTTATGATGATGCATATTTTACACTTTACATGATCAGTGTGGATCAGAAAGCATCATTTTCTAACACTGTCAAAATTGCTTTATTCCCTTCTTCAAGCCCTATTTTCCAGTTAAAGGAAGGGAGAAATATTTCACCTTTACTCTCAGGAAAAGAAGTCACTAGAGTCCAGAGCAATCCATCATTTCCTAGTGTAGATATATTTGTATTCTTCAACTTTTTTGCATGTCAGTCATTTTATTTCAGTGTCCTGAGATGGAAGTAGTTTTGCAGTGGAATTTGGTCTGAAAAGCAGAGATGCCCTGGGTTGGAGGGGTCTTTTCCCCTCCATGCTGTTATTCTGCTTGCCCCAGTTTGTCCTCACTCTGCAGGAAACTCAAAAGTCCAAACTTGTCTAATAAATGCCCTACAAGAGTTAATTAGCAGCTACTTAGAGTCTAACAAGGTCATTGCTTATTTGTTGGGGAAAAGGTAATTGAAATGTTTATTTCTGCCTTGGTTTTTTGAGGTTGAATTTCAGAATTTATGCAATTTATCCAATTCCTGATGGCTTTAGCCTGTTGTTTGCTGAATTATGTCATCAAAGGAAGTTGCACCATCCTTTCTCTCCCTATAATAATATTATAATATAATGCATTTCAGGCTCATCAGTCCTGTTGTCATTGATGCTATCAGGAAGGCAAATTCTGTCAGCTTGGGCTGCTCACTTATTCTCAGAAAAATATTTGTACATGACCTCTGATGAAGTGCATTGTTGGGTATCTGCTGATGGTTTTTCATGTGTGAACTCAGTAATGAGTGCTGCACTTGTGTATCTGAAATCCAGAGGACAAGGACAAGAAGAATTAAGACAAGTAAAGCTGCTCCCTCAATTTCAGAGTCCCTTCTAAGCTCCCTGCCTTGCCCTTCCACTCTGGGAGAGGAGAGCAATGGTATTTTAAGTAGGAGGAGCACTGTGGTTAATTAAGAAATTGTCTCACTCTTTGTGGCCCCAGGTACAGCATTTTAATGGATATAACAGGCTAAATCTATGTGAAATTTTATTAAATTATTAGGATGCATTTTCAGAGTTCAGAATCAACTGCAGGATTTTCCCCTTAACAATCCTGGAATTTCTTTTATTAATTTCAAAACCAGTTTCTGCTTCCTTATTTTGGAAGCTGATTTTAAAGTTTTGAAGGTCATGTCATGGCCAGATAGTACAGCAGCTGTTGGTTTTATTCATGCACACTTTGGGAAATTCTGCTCTAGTGAATAGATATCCTGGCCTTGCTAATAATTTCATTTATGTTGAAAAAGTAATGTTGGCAGCTGGTTCAGCAGACCTGGTTTTCACTCTTAAAAAGGTGAAATAAAGCCTTGTCCTCACAACACTTCACTGTTGCTAATATTGTAATATGGTCCAATTTCTATGAGTGTGCTCTAAATTTGAAATCTGTGTTTCTGAGCTGCAAATGCCTCATGGTTTGAGAGCCTGAGACTGAATCCTTACTTAGGTCCTGCCTATGCAACCCCATGTGCATGTGTGAGCTTTTAAACCCATCAAGGATTTATTTTCAGGTTTTTAATTTAAATATTATTGCCCTGATTTTTAAGTGTGGAATCTTAACAAACTCCTGGAGCTTTAACTCTGCTTTTACTGAAGACATATTTTATGAAGCCCCTAACACTTCCAGGGCCTCATGTGGGAATTAAAGATGCTCAGCAATGATGAAATATGTTTTTAGTTGTCTGCAGATTTTTTTTCTGGTCTATATTTAAGGATAGTGTAAATACTTTTCTATTGGAGCTGCAAGGTGACTTTATTCAAACAAAATAAATGCTGGCAGAGGAATTTCAGCACCTGTCAAAGTAACTCTTTTTTATGAGTAAACTCTTCTCTTTTGTTTATAGGCTAGCAGTGGTAGTTCAGAACTGCAAGAAATTATGAGAAGACGGCAAGAAAAAATCAGTGCAGCTGCCACAGATTCAGGTGTGGAGTCCTTTGATGAAGGAAGCAGCCACTAAATGTATTTCCTCTTTTCTTTAATTCCATTGTCCATAGCATTAAACCATTGAGCTTTGCTTTAGGAAGCAGTGAAGGGGAATGTCTTATTGTATTGTAAACATAACTAGCCAACATAAAGAAAATTTACAGTAGTCTCCACAGAAGTACCTGCTGCTGGCTCCTCATCATGAGAAATGAACAGATGAGAAACACAGTGGAGATTCCTGACAGGTGAAAATATTGGTACATGATTAATTTACACCCAGAGATGAGTCTTGGCTTTATGGAATTAACATGACAGATAAATTGGAGCACGTCTTTGTTGGTGATTCATCTGAGGGAAGCTGAGCCAGCAATAAAAAAGCACTTGAACCCTTCAGTAATAATAAGATTCTGAATCCCATCTCTTGCTGTAGTGTGCAATTATGTCCTTTTTGGCTCAGTCTTTCTTGTCAGGCATTTGGCTGCAGGATGTTTACTTAAGTTGTCGACTCCAGCAAATGTGGAGGAAATGTTTAGGGAATGAACAGCAGCCCAACACAGACTGAATCTTTCCTGCATCACTCCCAAGATGTTTTATTACTAATGATGCTGTTTATAGCAAAATAATATTCTGTACATTGATTTTATGCGTATTTCACCTGTGATGAACTATAATATTGCACAAGAAAGAGTAACTAGAAAATAGTAACACAACCCAGCTCAAAGAGGTGATGAGATCTGCTGTAGCCATGCAACAACTCACAGTATATTTTTCTTTAAAACATAATTGCATTTTTTTTTGTCTGTAACTTAACCCATCAAAAAGAACAGTGTATAATCTAGACTTCTCTGTGTGTTGATCCCAGATATCAGTTTTTTCTCATGCAAAAAGCCTTTTTAATTGCCTTTATAAATGTAATCTTTTGGAAAAGTGGATTCCTGAAGGTAAAACAGGGGAAAAAAGAAAAGAGAAACATCCCTTACAGAAAATGTTATTTTTGGAGATGCAATGATTTTTGTCACATAATGTTCTGTTTCATATGGTCATGTGATTTTATATATAATATATGTATTATATATAATATATAATATCACTTAATTTAGACAAATTTAATCATCTAGTTTGATTAAGTTTCATAGTGCCTTTTTCACATGAATCAGCTTAAAGTCTGCAATAAACAGTATTTCTTGTCTGTTAAATTATTGTATCTTTGTGGCTACAAAGACAGTATTGAAATAAGAAAGTAATCTTGATTTTTGCCATTAGTTTGCTTTTCTTCTGCATACAAGGGAAAAAAAAATCTATTCATTTTTTCACAAATGAAAAATTAAAATCTTAATAAAGGTGTTAGTGCCATTTATTGTAATGTCCTTGCAAATACTACTTCTGTGTGGTTGGTTGTGTGTCCACGTATGTTTTTATATTTGATATATATTCTTTATGCCTGTCTACATACACATGGTCTTATTCAGAAATGGGTCAAGAAGTGATAAATCCCATTAATTGTAAGTAAGTGCAGCAGGAGGAACCTTTTTAAAAGGTGTTTGAAACTCTTATTTAAAACTTAACAGTCCCTGCCTTTTCTCATGGGAGGATGTCTGACTCTATAAAAAGCACTCTGGAGGTAACCTGCACCTCCCCTGATAATCCACTCCCACTCCCCTGATAATTACCAAAATAAGAAGTCAATATTGATGTTCTCTGCTGGCTTTTATTTCAGCATTCAGCACATGGTTTGCTTTTGCCCAGAAAGAGGCACCAGCTCCGGGACATCCCAGAATTTGTGATGTTTGGCACTCTGAGGTGTCAAAGGGGAGAACTCATATTTCACCTATGAGAGAAAAGTGCCAGACAAGTCTGAACGTGGTCAGTGTGCTCAGAGGAACCTTGGGAGATAATTTGGGGGGAAAGAGGAAACCCCTTCCACACACTGAATAAGCAGAACCATCTTGGGGTTGGTGGGTTGGTTTGTGTCTTTTTTTTTCCACAGTTTTTAAACTACTAATAAATTAACAACCTTGAGCTGTATTTACCCTTTAAACTTTGCTGAACTAACCACTATGATTTCTGTGTTACAGTCTGGGAAATCTTGAATGGTGTTGAGGCAAATACTTCCCCATTTGCTGGAATTTCCTTGGTGGTTTAAAGCACTGCAGGGAGCTTCACCCTTATGCTGCTGTGCAGTTTTTGACTTTTCATTTTGTTGGCAGTCATAAGAAATCAGAAGGAGATCTCATTTGGGGTTCCTCAAATGAAAATGAAATGTTTTCCTCAAAATATTCCATGGTTAAAATGAAACTTAGTAGTAAAATGCAGTGTTTCATTCAAAATGTTTTCTCTAGGATTTGAGCAGTATTTTTTCAATACTAATATTTTAGAAGGATGTGATATGTCTTTGAGAAGGAAAGAAAGCTGTTTTTTAAATGCCAAAATCAGTGTCTTATTAGACATTTGATAAGTGGGAGTAATTTACTATTTTTCTGCCATCAATCTGCCTCTTTAACTGGGAGGAGGGAGGGAGTTTTAGCAGCCAGTGTTCACTCAGCAGTTCTGTGCTTTCAAAGCACAAACCTTTTAACATCAGCAAGGCACTTCTTCCCACTTCTGTAGGCTGCTTGTTCCCTTGGGACACCATGGGGAGAGCAAACCACTGTGAAACCACACAGAATTAATTCAGAAAGAACACTTCTAGCCAATATTTATGGGTGGAGCACCTTACTTACCATCTAGAAATTCAAATATTAAACAGGGCTTTGCTCAAACAAACTGTGATATGTGGGATTTTATACAAACTTCCATTGCTCCAAAGCATTGATCTGTATAAAAACTGCTGTTTATTGTTAGTTAGGTTTGTGTTTTAAGTGGGGCTGGAAAATAAGTGCATATATCCATGACTGGTGTGTGCAGAAATAAATGGTTTATGAAGCAGTAGAGCTATCATATCCAAAATTATAATGATAGCCTGAAATGTGCGGAGCTCTCAGTGTGTTCATCAGTGTTTGTGAACTTCAGAATTTTGATAATTTAAGGGAACAAACCAGAGAATCCATGAATATCTGTAAGATGTAAATTCTTTCTAATTATGAAACATGTAAGTCACAGAACTTTTATTTTAATGTGGGAGTGAAGGCATTTTGAGTTTTTGGGTCATAGACAGAAGCAAGCCATAGCTTGAATACCAGATCTTGTTCAAGCAGGTATGACCACTGATTTTCCTGTATTTCTAGCATAAAAGATACACAATCATGAATGGGAACTCAACTTTCTGGCCAAATTACCCTTTCATAGGAGCCCAGTTTTTCTACTATGTTGAGTCTGGTGTCTAAACCATCCCTGTTTAAGGTTCTGATGCATCAAAAGTGTTTGAGGGAATGATTTGGAGATCAATCTCCCACCTCTACATAAAAGCACCAACATTATAAATGAGAAGTGCAAACGAGAGGGAATCTGCGTTGATTCTGTGTTTAAATATTTCACAGACTTTAAATTTCTACTGCAGCTATGTCAGCTTATTGCTAATAAGTGCCTTTGGCTTGGCTTTATCTTTTTTTCAGTTTCTGAGTTGCTTAGGTTGTAACTTTGGCCTCTAACTATTTCCTAAGTTTTCAGACCAAAATGAGAATCAGGATATGAGTCTGTGCTTCTACTCCTTGGTAATATTTGCAGATTAAAAGAGGAGATGAGTGAAAATAGGGAGTCTTTCTAAAGGATTCCCAGTACCCACTGGTGCCTGTCACAGCAGCAGCAAAGCTCAACCCACCCTGCTCCCATCCATGCCAAGAGCACTAACAACATTATTCTCTCACAAGAAATGGCTGAAATAACAGCTTTTGCCTGCCTCAATGAAATTGCAGTTTTGAAAAAAAAAACCTTAAAAATTAGCAGTGAGAAGCAGGTGGTGTGACTGTGGTTAAAGGAGGAGGGAGGGAAGGGGCATTTTAGGGATAAGATGTTGATTATTTGACAGGGGAAATTCATCCTGGTGTAGGGGAAAAAAAACCCCAAAACATTAAACTGAAATAAAGCACAAGTAAGGGTTCCTGGCCTGTTCTTCATCTTTTGGTGAGGTTTGAAGAAAACAGTTCTGAAGACCCAGAGCTCACTGCACAGGATATGCTTGGAGAGGCCCCACTTCCACAGACTCTTCTTACCACTTTTAACTACTTAATTTTACCTATTTTTTGCTTCCATGGCAGCACACACAGCATGAGACAAAGAGAAAACCTGCCCTGGTTTCAGATAATGGTCACTTACATCACAGAGCTGCTTTTACAGACATCTGGAAGAGCAGCAGATCAATAATGAGCATCAATAGTGTCAGCAGAGCTTTGGACATGAAGCCCATAATTCCAAATATCTATTACCAAACCTGGAGCTTCAGACAGCTTTACAGCTGTGATGACTGGAGGGTTTTACTTTAGCAGATGCTGGAAACAATATTAACACGAAGCATGAGTGCAAAGCATTGTTCTTTTGGACTTACACTGAAGGTGTGTGATGAGGCAAAGCCAAAATTGTGATGTGTCAATTCAGACTAAAAGGCTCTGCATGAGTCTTCTGAGCCACAGTGTCTTCCAGGCTCATTTATTGCTTTACTCATGCCCTGCATGCTGGGAGAGGTGGTTTCCATTGCCATCACACGTGTCCACTGACACAGCTGTGTGGGGTAGGAAAAGGTATTATTCTGATGGAGTTTCCATTGTAATTGACTTTGTGATTAAGTAGCTATTAAAGGAAAAATACACACCTGCTGCTGAGCAAATGGAGAAATTTCTGACATGCATTCAAAACTGTCTAGTAAATTCAGGCTGCCCAGTGTCCTTTGCAGCAGTGTGATTTTGGCATCTTTGCAGCAATTTTGGACCCTGCCACGTTCAGCCAAGCTTCTGTTACAGCCAGCTCACACTGTGACACTCTGAGCACAGGGAATGACTTAGCAGTAACCTGCTTACCCTGCTCTGTGATACAGAACAAGTATTGGTTCAATGGGCAATGGCCAGCAGGAGGGAGGAGACAGTAGATGGGAAAGAATTTGTGGGTTGTTTTTTTTTCCCCTCAGCCAGTTGTCTAGAGGGATAAAAAACACATTTTCTGAGTAAGCATGTAATGAAAATCTGAAATGCATTTTTTTTAAAGCATGGAGGCAAGGTCTAAATGGTCAAGTGCTCATTTATAATTCTGTTTTCTGTTCAGTTTAGGCTCTTTGCTGTTCCTACTGGAATGGTAGGCCCTCCAGCTGAGGCACACAGTGAAATGAGGGAGAAATGTGCACCATTGGAGCCTTTCTTGTTACCAGCTGGCTCCCTGAAACAAGGGGCTCTTCCCTTCTGCATCCACCTTGTGCTTGGAGAAACAGCATCCCTGCTCTAGGACTGGGATCAGTGGGAGCAGTGGAAGCAGCATGCGGTGCCTGGAAACAGAAGGGAAGGGAAATGCACATCACACCCATTTAGTAACCAGCTGTTATTTCCTGTTTGCTTAGTACCCCTCACAAGGACCTGCTTTATCTGGGAATTATGTTAAGTCTATGCAGTTTTGCATAATACACAGTTTTAAATAAGTTTTCTGCTATAACCAATACCACAATGAAGTAGTTATCAAGTAAGTATGCACCTATTTACCTGCCAGAAGAAAGGAAGGAAAAAGAAAATCAGCTGTAGGAGTTTATCAAGCTGCTGAGGGCAGCTGAGCTGCTGCCCTACACCCTGGTGCCCTGCCAGGTGATAGCAGAGCCAGGGTAAATGAAATAAAAAGCATGTGCAGGTGTATTTTGCTGTTTTGGTGACAGTGACTTCTCCACAGGTAAGCAATCCAGTGTGTTTACTTCCAGCTCAAGTCTGCTTTGTTTACATCGAGTACCATTGCTGCTAACTTCCAATGAGGTGACACAAAGCAACAGGTTACAAAAAATGCCATCAAACATCCATTCTGACAGCATCCATGTCACAATACACAATGATGTACCGGCATTATACAAAGACCAGAAAAAAAAATAATATATATAGCTAATTATTTTGACTAGAACAGAAATGGACAGCGAAAAAGAAAAGAGCCCCCCACCCTGCCCCCAAAGGCCCTGCAGGAATCCATACTGACACTTTGGCAGCCTTGTAGTAACAAATTGAAAACCAGCCCTTCACATGCCAAAACCTTGTGTTTGTAACATTGTAAATTCCTGGTTCAGGAAGAATAGTTAAATCTATTAAAGCACTTTTTGTGGGCTTTTTTTTTTCTGTTTCCACCCCTCCAACCTGAACCAGCTCCATGTTTTTACACAGGGTTAATAATTACTAAAAATAATACATGAGTGAGGGGTATAGGCACCATAGACTGCTCAGACAGTTAAATGCTATATATGCTAAGATATCCCAGCTGGAAACTCAGCTGCCCTGTGATTAGATCCATCTAAAAGAAGAGCCTGATCAGTGGCATTACTGCAAAAAGGTTGGCAAAAAGAGCAATCCCTCTGCTTAACGAGTGGCAGCCCAGTCAAGAACCAACTCCATCCCTTCTCTCAGCTGCCTGTTTCAGCTTCACAGCTCGGATTTCTGCTCGTCAGTCTGTTCCTCGTACTCCCCCCGGCCCCACATCCATCAGTGCTGCAAGGGAACAGTCAAATCCATCAAATCCATGGACCCAGCAACCCCCCCCCGCCCTCCCAGCCCCCCTTCACAATCTCCAGGTTTCTTCATGTATGTTCATGCCTCGCTATTCACTAATGAGGTATTATTAGATACTAACAATGCCTGCTCTCCTAGGGACAGACCAGTGACACATGAAGAAAGCTCTCCAGTCAACCATTAAAAAAATATTGCACTTACTTTAACCTTAAGCCCAACCTGCACAGAAAAAAAAATTAATTATGAAAGAAATTAACCAAAAGTACCAAACAAAACCCCAACACTCTGGAGCAATCTGTCTTATGCACATATAGTGTCTTTTCCTTCATGTTGTTTAGCTGAATTTGGTCCAGTATTTAAAAAAATGTCCAGAAATTAAACAGTTCAAAAGACACCGCAGGCTCGTTAAGGCTTTGTCTCCCCAGTGCTTCAGAAAGGTAAAAGTTTCTTTCCCTCATTGTCCATGCACTGCAGAGCAGTGGTCTCTTGTGGCACAGCACCTGCCCCTTCAAACCATCAACAGAAAATAAATCAGAAGCAAGGGAAGATGGGTGTGCTTCATGGTCTCACCTGCAACCAAACAAACAGAACGCTTTAGAGAGAAGAAAAGGAGATAAATGCAGTTTTTAGCATTTGTTTTACTGACCCTCCACTCAGGCTGGGACTGCAGGCCACCAGTACAGGGTGCTGGGACTCAGATTAGACAGCAACCCTGAACCCAAGGGACAGTGAGGCAAACTGGGGTCCTTGACAGGCAGGGGACGATGCACACAGGGGTTAATAAATACACATGACACACAGCAGACACGGCTGGAGGTGCTGCCCTCAGCACAGCTCTCCACCAGCTGCTGGAAAAGCAGTTTGTGTCCAAGTCTGCAGCTTCCTTGTCGGAACCCAGGACATTCCTCTGGCTGCCCTGGAGGGCTCAAGCCCCTGCCCGGGGGGCTCAGAGACCCTAGCACAGAGCCCAAGACCCCTGTGCCCTTGTAAAAAACAATTACCAACTTTGTATGAAGAACTACAAGCCACGAAAGTTTAAGTAGAATGATAGTGAATTTATCTCAGGGCGAAAAATAGATTTTTTGGGGTTTTAGAATAGGGGTTCAGGGGGCAAGATGGAAGAATCTGGGTGTGTCCAGCCTTTCTCCTTCTTGGCTTCCATCTTCTGCTTTGATGGTGGCACTTTTGGGTTGATTTAAAGTAGAAGCTCACTGTCTAACATAGGTATTGGAAAGTAATTGTAAATATTGTACACATAGTTTTTAGCATAAAAATAACACCGCCCCAAGGGCAGGCAGAGTGCCTCTGTCTGACCTGCTGGATGGACCTCAGCAGGCCAGGAGAAAGAATTTTACAGATAAGATACAATAAACAACCTTGAGACCAAGAACTGAAGAGTTCTGACTCCTTCTTTGACTGCCGGGCTGGCAAAACAGACTTTCTAACACATCTCAGGGTCACTCTGAGCAGCAGAGATCCTGAGACTTCCTGCTCCACTCAAAAGGGAGTGTTAAGGTTCTGGCTGGGTTATTGCTGCCACCTAATGAGCCAAAGCTTGGTAGCTTAAAGAGCAGTGACACATGTCCCCACAGCTTGTCCCCAGCAGCAAACATCGTGGTCACAGCCACTTGTTTTGCTCAGGCTCAGGGGTCAGTGGGAAAGTGACACCAACCCTTCACTAAAGCTGCTGGTGGTACCACTTTGAGAGCCTGCTGGTTCTGTGAATTTATACTTAGGAAAACATTTCCCACTGTTTCATGCCAGAGCTCTTTGGGTACCAACTCACCCTCCAGCAGAGCATCCCCAAGCCCCTGCTGGCCTTGGTAACCAGGCAAAATCCTTGTTTGGGAACAACTGGAGATATTGAAGTTCTCCCTCCCTTTAAGCTTCACAAGGCGGGTCAGGACAAGTGGCAGGGTGGCTCATCAGGAGTTTGGATTTTCTTTTCTTGTTCTTTAAACACGAGTGAGCCCATATATTCTTACAGTGCCATGGAAAGGGCAGGGGGTTATTTACTGCGAGAGGTTGGATTGTTTACTGGTTATTTACTGCAAGAGATGGACTTTTCCCTCACTCTCCATGTGAACAGGGAAGAGGAATAAGAAAGGCCAGGCTTGCCTGACTTACCACCTGTGACTCTGAACTAGGACTTGCTGACGTTCTCATATATGACATCACTGATGCAGAACTGCTGCTTCTTCTTCTGCCACATCAGCTGCACACACTGGTGGATAAAAATGTACTGCTCCTAGAAGAAAAGACCAAACAGATGGGCATCTTTTGCACCCCAGAAAGCGTGACAAGAAACACAACCAGTGAAATAGTTTGATAGCTCACAGTAACAGCCTGCAGAGCTCCATGTCTCCCAGCTCAGCCCCTCACAATGCACAATCAGCTCTGAAAATAATAGCCCACAATTGTTACAGATAGCAGAAGGAGAGGCATGAAATCCACCTGACACCACAATCACTTATTAATAACCTGAATGATGACAGAAGAGTTGAATCTGAGTTAAAGTCGGTCTATTTTACACTGCCTAAAAATAAATCAATTCTAAGAAAGGTATCTGGATGCTTTATGTGCAACAAATTGCACCCATGCCACATATGCACCTGAAATATTTTAATGAGGTTCAGGTTCCTCAGTGTTTGACTTCCAGTTAATTTGGAGAGCCTGGTTTCAATTCAGGATATTCCCCATTCTAAACCCTTTTTTGGTTGGGCCCATGCCATTTGTTTTTAAACTGCTCATTGAGACACTGCCAAGTTTCCAGCATACCAGACAATGTGAACTCAGGTGAGCTGTCAGTGGTTTCATATTTTGTAAGGAAAAACTGTTTGGTGGCCTCTGTGACTGAGTGTCAGTGTCACTTGGTGACCTCTGAGGCCAGGCTTGGCCACTGCCTGTAGCCACAGAAACTCAGTAACTGCCCTTAACATCAGCCCCAGGCATGCAATGAGGTCCTACATGAACAAAAAATGAAATATTTAAAGAAAAAAAAACCCTACAAAAACCCACATCACCTCTGGAGTGGTAACAGTTGCAGCTGAAATCAATCAACCATCAGGATTTTTTTCCTCTGGTGGAAGGGATCTGCCTTTAGTACAGTGAATTGTGATGAAAAGTGGCAGTTTGATAGGAATGATCCAGAATTGACTGAAAAATACTTTTTTTTTTCATTTCCAGATCCTAGTTGTTCTCACTGCAGGTTTTCTCTCCCTGCTACAAGTTTTTTCTTTGCTTTCAATTCAACAAACTTTGGCAATAAACAATCTAGCCTGAAAACAGTGATGGTGGCACTTCCAGCTGCATGGAGCTTGCTCATTTATACTGCATGTCTAACCAAGGAAGAGTACAACAGGCATGGAATATGAAATATTTCCCTCATTGCCAGGGGAACTGGGAAGGTTTAGATGCATAAAATCTTCTGCTTTGAAGAATGAGTTTGTGATTTTTTTTTTCCCAGTAAATATTGTCTATATATTTTTGTCTTAAAAACAGAAAAAGAACTACCCAGTAGATATTTGGGTAGGGAGAAGGGCAAGGAGGGTGTTTGGCAGATTCACAATCCTTTTGTCTGTTTTGCTTGTTTGAAATTCCATTGTGTGATGAGCTGGTTGATACCACCATGATACTTGAACAAGGCTGCCTGATACTGATATCATTTCATGAGCCATTAATCCCCTCAGTAAGCCCAGCTCTTTACAGAGTGGCTTGAAAATTTCATATGTTAATCTCTTCTAATGCATTGTTTGCATATTCATTTCACAGAAGGTAAGAATAACTCATTTCCTCTGGCAGACAGTGAGAGTGCAGATACATCATCAAACCCACCTATGCAGCAGATTAATAATGTGACAATATCACAATGAAGATGAAAGTTGATTATATTGATTGATAGTGATTTTATCAAGTGTTCAGGGTGCTGAATTTGCAGGCAACCCTGATGAGGGGAGAGAATGAGTGAATCTGACTCCATGTTCTTAGAAGGCTAACTTATTATTTTATGATCCATATTAAACTATACTAAAGAATAGAGAAAGGATACTTACAGAAGGCTTAACAAGAATGATAATGAAAACTCGTGACTCCTTCCAGAGTCTGACACAGCCTGACTGTCATTGGTCACTAAGTCAAAACAATTCACATGAAATCAATGAAACAATGACCAGTTGGTAAACAATGTCCAAACTACATTCCAAAGCAGCAAAACACAGGAGAAGCAAATCAGATAATTATTATTTTCATTTTTGTCTGAGGCTTCTCAGCTTCCCAGGAGAAGAATCCTGGACAAAGAGGATTTTTCAGAAAATATGATGGTGACATTCAGGGGGAACAAGAGTCTGCAGAGGGGTATGAAATGGGCACAACACTACTGTCACAGTGCTGAAGTGAGCAGACCTTACCTCTGTCTGCACCATGGACATTCTGTAGGACCTCATGTCCGACACCAGGCCCAAAATATCCACGAACTCGTGGTCACGGATGTGCTGCAGGAGCCGGTCCAGGGCGATGAACGTTCCCGTCCGCCCCACGCCAGCGCTGCAACACACACAGACATGCGGCTCACTCACACACAGCAAAACCAGGGGCACTGCAAAAGGCAGGAGTGCTGCAGCTGTAGCTATCAGATATAACTGATCTGAGGCCAGGCAGGCTGGTGGATGTGATTTAGTGGTGCACAGCCCTTTGGTTGGGCAGAATGGATGCACTTGCACACAGAATGTGTGCACACAGCCTCACCCACCCTTAGCTCCCTGCTCTTCCTGCTGTCCCTGCTCTCCCCACTGGCTTCATGAGACCCCTGCCACTCCAGGGGCTGGAGCCAGAACTACAGAGACCTGCTCAGGAGCAATGGATGCCCAGAGAGAGTGGGGGCCACACCTGCAGGACTCAGTTCCACAGCTCTCCCCACTGCAAAGCTCTTGGCTTGCAAAGGTACTGAACTACTGCAGTTCATCCTCAAAGAACAAACCCCCCAGTGATGCCTTGTGAAGGCTGACCTAGAACAAAGGCTGGGCAGAGTTAAAGAAGGGATTTATTAAAAGGATCTCCTCCATGGATCCATCTTGGGCAGCACAAGAGCCCAGCCAGGGCTGCACCCAAGATGAACCAAAATGGCCCCAAAATGCACGAGCGGGCAGGGGGTCTCTCCCTTGGATCAGTTCTGCTCCATTTGCATCTTGCAGTTCATTGTCCCATTCCAGCTTTAGCCCATGCAGTCCCACCCTGCTTGTTTTTCTCTCTCCAGCCCACGGGGTTTGTGCTCTTGGGCCTGAGATTTGGATCATTTGTCCTTGGTGCCCAGCTGGGGCAGGAATTGTTTTGTCTCCCTGCTCTGTGCACAGAGCTCACCATCCCTAATATGAAGCCCAGACCCACACACTAAAGCAGCACAGAATCTGAAAAACATAAAACCTAAACCTGAGGCATCACCAGAAGAGTCTGCACTCCAGGACTTCTGCCTCAGGAGCATGAGACAAAAATAGCTACTACTCAGCTGAAAACCTCCATTTTCCCCAAAGGGAAGCTTGGCAAGTACAGAAAACACACACTGCCTTAATTTAGAGATTCTCATGTGCATGCAATCCTTTGCACTGTAATTTCACATGTGGTGTTTAAGTCAGATTTCACAGAGGTTTTAGAGCTACACACAGCACCCCAACACCTTACCTACTACTAAGGGTGTGTGTCTTGGCAAAAGCTTTCTTCTGTTTTGTCATGCTTTTTCTGAAAAGCCTTGAAAGTGTTTGCAATAATGTTTAACAGCTCATCCCAACATAGTTCAACATAACTGTCACAAAACAGGTTTCTAGCTTGGCTTTTGTTGTGTTAATTTCTCAAGTAGGCTGAATACAATGGAATTTCTGATGTGTTAATTGGACAGATTAACTGATAAATTCATTCTGTGCCTTCTTTAAAGTCTGAGAACTATTACTGCAGGAGTTGATCGATACACTAATTCTCTGCCCCTCCAAGTAATTTTGTAGCGTTTTTATTTTTAATCTATGTGGTCTAAGATGTATAGATGAATAGACAGTATAGTCTAAAAATACTACCTGAAAATATCCCTCTTTGCTGCTAGAAGAATCCTCACTGAAAAAAAGAAAATACTAGAGCTGTTTCCCAGCTCTCTGATACTTGCTTCTGTTCCTCCCTAGAACAATTAAGCAGTAAATACAGGGTCTGATTTCATAATATGATATATAAATCTCTCCCCTGGCTTATTGAGCCCTTTTTTTGGCACTAAGACTCACGGAACAATATCGTCTGTGAATTTCTCCATGAGGTCACCTGGCAGAGCTGCATAACAACAGAGAGAACCACCTTCAGCCAACAGGTGAGCAGAACTCCAAAATACCTGTGTCTCATGGTTTCATTTAACGTCACACCTTGCTCTTCTGCTATTCCTTGAAGCATTTACCTGCAGTGTATGACCATGGGGCCTTTAGTCTTGGCTGATTTCTGCCTGACCATCTGTACAAACTGCAGGATGCTCTCGGCAGCGTTGGTGGTGGGCACGCCGTGGTCTGGCCAGGCAGTGAAGTTAAAATGCATCACGTCCTGCACCTCATCAGCCTGGCGGGACAAGCAGAACAGCAGCATGTCATCACACTCAGTCACACTGAGGGCTTTTTTGTCAGTTTTTGGTTTTGTTTTTTTTGCCCACATACAGCCTGAAAGACTGAAGCCAGCCAAAAAAAAATTGGCAGAGAACAAACAAGGTATTTAACTACAAAATGAGGGGATATCAGGCCATCATTATCAAAACAATATGAACTTCCTGTTTCTAGATTTGGGATTTGCTTTTTGTTTTTGCCCCTGTGGTAGTTCATCTTATTTTGCTTTTAAATCAAGAACTGTTGCATTTTTCAGCTCTGGGCTTTTTTCCTCTTTTTATTCCATTCCTTTTCCTTTTCTCATTTTGTTCTTTATCTCACAGATAAAGAACAACACTGTTGGCAAACAGCCAGACCTGGACTCTTGAGAGATTTTCTTTTCAAGTTTTAAAGAAAAAAAACAAAGGAAAAAAACCCCCAAAAACAAAAACCCAACCCCCCACCCCAAAAAAAACCTAAAAAAACAACAAAAAAAAAACCAACAGCAACTAAAAAAACCCCAACCAAACAAACAAAAAACAAAGGAAAGAAGAAACCATTACCAGAGGAAACATTTAGGAAAATGCTCATTATTAAAAAACCAACATTTACAATACTAAAAATTCTACTGGCTTCTTGCTTTAGATGAAGATCCTCAACACAACACATGAGGTCTGGCATCAGTGGTGAATTGCCAGTGCACAGCTTTTTCCACATCACCTCCATATCCCTAAACTTTCCTTCCTGAGATGGTGCTGGCAATGAGCTGATGCAGGAAACAAAGGTGGAAGGAGCTTCAAATTTGGATGCCACATACTC
Organism: Camarhynchus parvulus; assembly: GCF_901933205.1. NCBI lineage: Eukaryota > Metazoa > Chordata > Aves > Passeriformes > Thraupidae > Camarhynchus > Camarhynchus parvulus. The sequence goes on from NC_044586.1 coordinate 3,511,544, forward strand.
TCACTTTTGTTTAAATATTTTATAGGTTGACATGATTATTGCAGAATTGCCCTTTTGAAAATTATTTTCAATTCTTCCATTGGTATTTTCAAGTTTTGAATAATTTATAGCAAGAAGGTGTGCCTGAGATATAGGAAAGAAGAAATTCACACATTTGTTGTCAGTAGTTATTGGTACCAGAAGTGTCCAGAGCTCTGGTACTACTTTTGTTTCAGCCTTGCATTTTGCCGAGAAATTCAGAGACAACAATTTTGGGGGAAAATTTTGTGATTTCACCATTTGCCTGTGTGAAGTGAGAGTAAGGACACAGATCTCTATCAGGTGTTTCCTGCTGAATGCCAGAGATGGACAAGAGCTAAAGGAAAGGATAAAGGATGGGCTGCAATCACTCCTTTGGCAGAGGGTTTCACTCACGTAGCTGATTCGGAAGCTGCGGTACACCCAGTCCGTGTGCTCCTCCTCACTCAGCATCTCCACTGTGATATCCCCATAAGCAACAGGATCTTCTGTGAAAGGCCAGTAGTGGTCACATTTCACCTGAAATGTGGGGAGATCCAGGAATTTTTGTATTTATATAAAGACACACATATGGAAAGAAGTACACACAAAAGAAGGCAGAACCTCAGGTTTAGCAATGCCTGCAGCACTGTTCACTTTGCTGCTGCATAAAGAGGAAATTTATCCTGCAATGACTTCCAGTCTGACCATTCCCATTTAATTGTGGGCATCAGCTGTTTATCAGTTTTCAGAAGGGCAGCTTTAGTGCAGTGAAGAATAGACAAAGAGTGCTATCTGTTATTCTTCCTGATATGATAGGTCTAAACAGAGCAAAACACTGGGAAAGAGAATGTCCATATAAACCCCCCAAATTATATTCCAAATATTTTTATTATGATATCAAGGGGAAATGTAAAGCTAGAACTTGTATTGTATAATTATTTAAACTTAAAAGTGCAGAATCACCGAAGGCCTGAGGTTGGAAGGGACTCCTGGAGGTCATCCTGTTCAAACCTCTCCCCTCTCAAGCAGTGTCACATAGAGCCAGCTCTAGACCATGTCCAGGTGACTTTGGAATATCTCCAAGGATGGAGACTCCACAAGCTCTGGGCAGCCTGTCCCAGTGCTCAGTTCCCCTCACAGTAAAATAAGTGTTTCCTGACTTCAGAAGGAATTTAATGTGTTTTTTTAATTTGTGCACATCACCTCTTGACCTGTCAGTGGGCAAGTCACCACTAAAGGAGTCCCTTGTCTCCATTCCCTCCCATCAGGTATTTTACACAGTGACAAGACCCCTGGAGCCTCTTCTTCTCCAGGATGAAGGGTCCCAGCTCTCTTCGTCTCTCCTCATGTAAGAGGAGAGGTTTCATAGTAAGGTCAGGGGAGGTAAAAGGGCAGAGAAGGTTGAAAAAGGTCAGGGGTCTTCAAAGAAGTTCAAAGAGGGTGGAGGAAGGTTAAAGAAAGTCAGGGAAAGTCAACAGCAAAGTAAGTCAAAGCAGGTCAGGGAACGTCAAGGTTCAAGAGAAGGTCAGAGAAGGACAAAGAAGGTCAGAGAAGGTCAAGGAAAATCAGGGAAGATTGAAGAAGGTCAGGAAAAGTCAAAGAATATTGAAGAACTTCAGGAAAAGTCAAAACAAGTCAAAGAAGATCAAAGAAGGTCAGAAAAGGTCAGAAGGGGACAAATACGGTCAGGGAAGGTCAGAGAAAGTTGAAGGAGGTCAGGAAAAGTCAATGAAGGTGCAGCAAGTCAGGGAAGGTCCAAGAAGGTCAATAAAGGACAAAGAAGCTCAAGAAAGGTCAAAGGCGGTCAGGGAGCATCAAGGGAATGTTGAAGAAGGTCCTGAAGTGGGACAGCAGATGCCCTTCTAGGGCTGGTTGTGATGCTGCCTCATGATCAGAAACAATGCAAAGACATAGACTCAGCAGAAAAAAGCTCTTTTTCAGAGTGGTTTCTTTAACACCACAAACAAGATTTTGTTACATACCCGTCTTTTCTCATTGCACTGAGTGAGCATAACAATAATTTGTGATTTTTGCTGGAGAACCATCTTCCAAAAATCATTCCTAGTTTCTGGTAGTGGTCCTTGGGTTGCAATGTATTCCTGGGGTGAATTATAACCCTAAAAGATAAAGAGATGGGTCCTGCTTACCAACATGGCTACTGCTTCAGAACATATATGTTTTCATATTTTTTTAGTTTGCCCAAGTTCAATGTGTACTTCTAAAAGTGATTTTTAATATAAAGAAATTATTTTTTTTAATTTATTTTGTGATGGCAACTTTTGCTAGATTTTGATGCTCCCAAAGTATAAGCAATCTAAAATTCAGAAGATTAAACTGTTACCACAAAAATCATTTGCCCAGAGAGCAAAACAGGCAACTTCAAAAAAGCAAGTAATAAGAACCCTAAAAGAAAGTTACAGCTCCTTCCAGATTATGTAATTTTAGGGTTTGTTTAGTTATAGGCACAAAACCAGTTACAGATGCCCAGTCTGCTCATCCCAAGCAGTGCCTGTGGTGATTTTCAGTCACTGGTGTCAATGGAACAGGAATATAGACATGTGTTTACATCATGAGGCCTTAAATTAATAAAATATTAATTAGATTTCTGATTAAAATAATAGAGAAGATGATGAGTCAATGCCCTTAACAGATGCTAAAATGCTTCATTTGCATGTATTCCCTTTCCCATACCTGTCAACATGATTTTAGTTGGAAAGATTCCTTTCTCCTCTCCAAAACCAAAAGACTGTTATTAGAACTATAATAAAAGACCACAGAATGACCCTTTTGGCATGTGCTATAACCATATTTGCTGAGATTGAATCATCAAAACTGCATTTGGAAAGTAATTTTATATTCCTAGCAAGAGCAAAAAATACATCCAACACACAGCATGGTCCCATGCAAATTGGGCAATTTCTGTGCCACCACTGTATGTGGATCATAAAATTATTTGTGATTTGGGAGCATTTCCCACAAATGGCTTCCTCCAGACATCTCTGCAAACGAGCTCAATCCCAGGTTTTTTTGCACTACACAGAATTTGCTGCCTGGTCTGCATGGGCTGTGTCTGACCTAAGCGACAAATCCCTTTAGCACAGGGATAGATCACCCCTGGTTTCTGTGTTTGGAGGCAGTGCAGCGCTGATTATCAGAAAAAGAACAGCATTACCATCACGTGTTTATCCCAGTTTCCATGGTCAGCACTGTGCTAGAAGCAGAACTAAAGAGATGCAAAGCAGAAGTGAACATCTGAGAGGGACGGCTGCTTAAGATCCTGTTATCCACAATCCCCTGTGACAGAAGTTTGTGCATCCAGGAAGATTTTCCTTTCCTGTTTTTTGCAGTGTGAGTGTTCAGGTTCATGCCCTGGACACAGAGAAGCCAAGCACAGACACTTGGCTGAACACTGCACACTTGGGCAATGCCAAAGTGACAGAGAAGTGGCTCCAGTGACTCATCCAAGGGCTCCTCCTTTCTCCATAACGCTGGCTCAGCTCTCTCCAGCACAGCCAGGGTCAGCTCTAGCTACAGCCAGACAGCAAAAATGCTCATTTCTCTGTGAAAGGTCTCTTGCTAAAGGGCTGCAGTGGTGCCCCGCCTCCTCTCCACGCAGAGCAGCCCAAGGAATTCTTGTTCTCCAGCCCTCAGCAGCACAGAGGTACCAGAGGGGCAAACCCTTGTGGCACGGCAGGGATAGGCCTGAGTGACTGCACGAGCTCAGGGAGAGTGGAGAGAGCTGATGAGCTTTCAGCCAACCCCCAGTGTCGAAATATTTGCCTACAGCTCTGTGCACAGTGTAATTATCCTGGAACCGTGGGTGCTACCCCCGGGAAGCGGCTGCTCTCTGCCAGGTGGAGGGAGGAGCAGGGGAAGCACCAGGGAGGAGGCAGAAAGCAGAAGTTCTCTCCACACACCATCTGGGTCTGTGTGCATTTTGTGCATTTGGAGTGTCTGCCTTAGCTCTTTTCTTCCATGTGCAGTAGAAATCTAGAAAAATTCCTCATTTGAACATTTACGTTTCACCTCGCTATCTTAAAAGGCCACTGAATCATTTTAACATTTCCTGCTCATTTCCATACCAGTCCAATCAAAGTCTCACAAAGATTAACAGCTACTGCAGCAAAATTTGCCAAAAACCTTCTCCCTCCACCCCTTTCTATTTTTGTTCCTTTTTTTTTTTTCTTTCTTTTTTTTTTTTTTTTTTTGGTGGCTGTTCCCTGTAGGCAAAATATTTGGAAGCTGAAGGAGATACTGAGAACATGACTGAGCTTCCAGGAAATGCTGTGCTATTTTCAAGGGCCCAGCTCTGCTTGGTGTGCAGGACACTGACACTCTGTACTCACAGGGATGTAGTTGGCATTGATGTAGTCAGAGCCCTCCTCTTCATTCATTGAGACTAAGCGGACACGACTGAAATCATCTGTAAAAGGAAACAGAAATTAGGAAAAAAATCACCTCTGAAATATGGCACTCGTCTCCAACTAGGCAACTTTTAAATTAGCCCTATAGGAATGGCCAAAAATAATCTATTAAAAAATAGAAAATTCTTGTATTGACTAAGAGAGCGATGTTTGCTTCAGCAAACATGGACACACCATCATTAGTGTTCTGCAAACACCCCCTCCAAGTGCTGTCCCTTTGGGCTCCCTTAGGCTTCATTAAAGTCATAAGAGAAATACAGTAACACTACTCAGCAGCATAAAAAACCTTGTGTTTCTCACCTCCAGACTCTTGCCATGATAAACATTTCCAGGAAGCCACATCTATTCAAAGCTAACATAAAAACATCCCTTGCCTGGTTCTCTGCAAGAGTAGGATTGCAGAACAGGCTTTTACCAGTCTTAGAAAAATCTCCTGATTCTCCAATTTTCTTATTGGACCTCTTCTTTCCCTCTGTAGGGATTTCAGCAGGATTTAGTGTGTTGCACTTACATGGCAGGATATTTGTGTAGCGATTCTTGCAGCGATTCATGGGCAGATCAGCAGCAAAGTGCGGGATGTCCAGCCCAATCAGCTTTAGCTCCTGAGGTGACAGAAAGGAAAATGCCAAGGTCAGCCTCAAAAACACTCAGAGAATAATTCCTTGTGATCACCTGTGGCAGGTAGCAGACAGAAAATGCTCATAAATCACTTTATAAATTGACAGCAGGACGACAGATTGTCTTTTTTCATGAGTTGGGCTCCAAGCAGCTGGAGAGCAGAGCTGGGGTTTCTCCTCCTGATTTTGCCAACACATTGATGCCATCCCAGAGCTGGGACTCAGAATTGCTCCTCTCTATCCCCACTCACTGTCAAACCAAAAATCCTGTCAAACCAGGGGCTGGCTAAGTTATTTCTGTGGTGGTCATCTGCCCCCCTTAAAGAGGCTCCTTGAAATCCTCAAGTGGCTTTCAGTCCTGGGGAAGTGCTTGGAAGATCTTTCTAGTCATCGTCTTCAGCAGTTACATGTAATATATGGTGCATCAGGAGAATTTGCTGTCAGGAAAGGATTGTAGAAACACCCTGAGAGTCCTCCCCACTGCTTTCCATCTTAAACCTTTGGGAAACAGCCCCAGGATAGGGATGGGGTTTAGTTTTATACTATTAAACTGACTTTAAATTTTGAGTAATTAAGACAGTGCACCTGAACTCCTCTTAGAGAAATCTCCTCTCTCTTATAGAGATTTCTGATGCTACTTCCTTATTTCAGTGCTTCCTCTCAAAGGGCATTAAATAAATAAAATAAAGCCATTAAAATCCCAAATTCAATTCAGGTTGCCAGCATACCCTAAACTTAAAGCAAGTGTGTTTTTTCTGACAGTTAGCTCAAATTGAATGTGAGAAGCCACTCCAATCAGCTCAATAAATGCAGGATTTAACAAAACCAAGCTCCACTTCTGAATTCTGCAGGGGAGGAAGTGAAGCTGGCCCACCCAGCAACGCCACAGATCAACCAACACAGAGCACACAGGAGCACGCCATGCAGCCTAAACATCTTGAAAAAGCTGATCTGGGCATGGCAAGTAGCACAGGGCAGAATCCTCAGAGTTTTACCTCAAATTGCAGAGAAAATTTATAATCTGAGTCTTTGGCCATATCCTTGATGTATCCATCAAAATCGTCCAGCTGGACTGGGCTTTAAAAGAAAAATAGAGAGAAATTAGGTTAAAAAAAATCTGATTTTTGTAGCACTTTTCATTTCTTTCCCCCAGAATACTTTCAAGTCAAAAATATTTATTTGCAGCTGTTAATGCTAGAAAGAAATAAGGACAAACCTTGTGGTTCAGGGCCACCAAATGGTGGGTATAATACATTTTGGATGCCAGTGCCCTGACTGCTTTCTCTGCTGGCTTTGACAACTACACACATTTGTAATTATAAGTCAAACTCTCTTCCCAGAGAGATGGTGGCTAAAAATAGGTGGTCTATAACTATGGAAAACCATGGAGAGCTTCATAGGTAGGAATTAGCCTTGATTTAATGACTCCCCTCTTTCCACACTTTTTTTTTTCCAGGTGAGATCTATCTGTTAGTCAGGCACAGCCCCTGAACACAACACAGAAATAATTAGGCTGATGCTGTGAGTAACGAAACACAGGTAAACAGCTCCCCTCACCTAATTATCATACTCCAATTTACAAGCTACTGGAGCATGTACACAGTAATCTTCTCATTTACTTGGAGGCAATATGCCCAAAGGAACCTGTCTTATCACCACTTAATTACTCCTGTTTACCCGCTAGCATTAATGATCTGATGTTCTAGCAACAACTGTAATGAGAGCCCCATGTCAACGGGGAAATGTCACTGCAAACAAATGCATCCCAGCTTTTTCACCATTTGCAGTTTTTAACTAAGGATAAGCTCTGCTGAAATCACTAAGTTGGATAATTAATCTTTTCCCTGCTGACTAATTTTGTATGTTTTACTACAATCTGTTGAGCATAATTCTTTTTGTCCTATTTGTGTTTGTTTTCTGCTTTCAGGTATCTCTCTTGGGATATGTCTATCAAGAAGTTTTCTGTATCTGTAACTGAAATACCACTATGCCATATACTCCATAATGCCTATTTAGTCTAAGATTTATTCCTTTAAAGATCAAAGAAGTTACATACTTGGTCAGCTTTCTCTTCTTTAATCCATTTTTACTCCTGAAAAAAAAAAAAAAAAAATGGAAGTGTTTTTAATTCATACTTATGAATTAAACAGTTCATTAAACACTTGTACAACCTTTATTCAAAGACAGCACTGATTTAAAAATGTGTGTTTTTCCATCATACTCAGGAGGAGATTGGTGATAATAACTTATAATAATTTTAAGCTGATAGCAAGATCTCCGTTGAGTCCAGTGGGAGGTACATCCCATTCTGTGGCTCTGAGAATGGGATTTGCGACTGGAAAGGAAAATCTGTGCCCAGAAAAAGCCATGGGTCCCCCATAAATCCTGACCCATTGGCTCTGAGTGGGCTGGGACTGAGTCCCTAGGGCCTGAGCTTGGAAAATTGGATGTCAACACTGGAGAGCACCTGGGAATGAGAAGCATCTGTTGGGTAAAGGGACAAGAACACCACTGGCAAATTCAGGAAAAGGTGAAGAAAAAAGAAAGGGCCTGTCTCATAACCTGCTTATGATGATAAATGAAGCCAAAGGCAAATATCCTACTGACCTCAGCAGGACTCAAGCTTAAACCTTAGATAATTTAATTGACTTTAAACAGCTGGAGATAATTGTGCCAGTCATGTAAAACAATGATTTATGGCTGATGTAATACACTAGCCACAGTTCTGAGCAGGTTTCTGAGTGTGCTAAGCAGTAAAACCCAAAGGATTGGACTTAAGAACTGTCCTACACCAGCTACCATGGGGTGGATTTTTGGAAGGGGGGTGAGTGCTCCTTTTGTTGTTGCCACAAAGAAGTTAAGCAAAAATAAAATTAAATAAGCAAAGCAAGCACCCTGGAATTACTTGGCTAGAGGTCTAAAAACACTGATCTCTGTTCAATCAGCCACAGAGCTCAAATAGATTCTTGTTTACTCAGAAGGAATTTCAATAGTGTCAGTTTTTAATTCCTGGGCATTAAACAGTATCTGTTCTTTTTTCACATTATAATGATGCTATTTTAAATTTCATGGTGATATGAAAATTATGTCTAGATCATTTGGTTCATGGCTTCAATTAGTAAATTAAAGGACAAGACTTTTAAATTCTAAATAATGAAATTACACAGAAAGAAATATTAAAAAGCAGAGTATTTTTATTTTTCTACCTTGTTAAGTTTAGAAGCTACATTAAAAACAAATAAAGGGCTACTTTCCAAAATTAAATTTTACAAAATATTCAGTTTCTGGAGCAGCCACAACCTGCAGTAGTTTTGTTATTTTGTCAAAGTACATTTATATTTAGATGAGGAGCTTTGCCTGCAGAATTAGCAAGAGCTATGGCAATACCAGCTTTATATTAATGTGGAGATTAAATATTATAAACCTCTTCAGCCTATCATGTTATCTGTACATTCATATGTACTGAACACCTAAACTAGTAGTATTTATTTTCCATCTTCGAAGATTTTTTTTCCAGTGAAGTCTTAATGTTAATTCCACTAAATTATTCAACACACCTCTATCCCCTGTGACTATGGTAAACCTTTTAATGTCAGGCACATAAGAATTAATTTGAAAAGGAAAAAAATAGCTAAATGTCTTAGCTCTTAATAGCTCTTTATGATGGGAATGCCTCTAAGAACGCTTCTCCAAGGAACACTTCAAGAGGCAATAAAACAAATGATTGACAAACATTTCTCAGCAAGAATTTTGTGTGCTTTGATAGTCTCAAGAGGCCTTTGTTTCTTAGCATTACAATTATTTCCTGAACGTTCATAAATGTTTTAAACCAGCTTATGTGCAAAACAAAAACACTTGAAACATTAGCGGGTGTTTCATCTGTTATTCCATTTAGTCTACATATTAAAATACAAAGAGAGGGATTAATCTCATCTCATTCCACTTCAGCTCCTGTAAACTTAATCACCTAGACTGAAATAGGTAGATTGATTAAAGGGAAAACCTCTGAAGAAAGATAGGCATCTGGAGAGGTGAATGAATGAATAATAAAAGAAAAAAGGCAGAGGGACAAAAAATGACAACATTTCTGCAGCAGTGCAAAAGCAAAACTTCAGGTTTCAGCTTTTATATTTTTTCAGATTCTGTGCTGCTTTAGTGTGTTTCATATTATGGGATGGTGAGCTCTCTGCACAGAGTAGGGAGACAAAACAATTCCTGCTCCAGCTGAGCACCAAGGACAAATGACCCAAATCTCAGCCCAGGAGCACAAACAACGTGGGCTGGAGAGGGAAAAACAAGCAGGATGGGACTTCATAACCTAAAGCTGTAATTAGGCAATTAACTCCAATATGCAAATGGAGCAGAACTGATCACAGTGAGAGACCCTGTGCCCGCTCGTGCATTTTGGGGCCATTTTGGTTCATCTTGGGTGCAGCCCTGGCTGGGCTCTTGTGCTGCCCAAGGTGGATCCATGGAGGAGATCATTTGAATAAATCTCTGCTTTATTCTTTAACGCCATCCAGCCTGTGTTCTAGGGCAGCCTTCACAAGGCATCAGACCTTCCACCTCTACAGCTCGAGAGTTAGCTGAGTTTACACCAGACAAACTCCAAGAATAAGATAAGATAAATATAATATAAATATAATATAAACCACGGAGAGGTGGGGAATACGTTCACTTCCTCCTCAGTGAAGTCTGTGTGGAGAACTCTTTTGCATTCCTGACAGAAGAAATGGACCTTTCTGTACTTACATTTCTGGGCCCACTGAAAATTTGGATGGGTTTTTCTACAGACCCACTGTAACTCAAGGAAAGTCAGTCTCAAAAATCCCTATCCTTAAGATGCTAATGTCTGCCTACCAGGACTTTGGTGCCTCATGGTAAGACCAGGGAAAATGTTTAGGAAATAAAATCTTAACCTCAGGACCACCTTTTTGTAAAACCCTGAAACTTGGACCCAAGACCATCAGGAACTTCAGTTTCTTTATATGAATTAGGCAATTTTGGGTCACAGTCAATTATAATTATTTGTTAAATGGTTTGTAAAACAATTCTGATTCTAAGAAGAGGAGTGGCTTTCTTAGGTATTTTCAAGAAAACAAGCAGGTGTTTACTAAATCCTTATAAATTATTTACAGACAGTAATAAATATACCCACAGTATTAAATATACCCACATACACAATATGTGCACACAGTGACCCTATTTTTACTCTTTGGGACTCCTAGTTGTATCCATTCTCAGTGAACTGTTTTTTTGTTTTTAAAGCAAAACTTTTACTGACATCAGGAGGGCATGAGAGCACCTTTGAAAAACAAATGTATTTGACATCACACACCAAACAGGTGGGGCACAATCAAGCAGTTTTAGTAAGAGAACAGCAGCAGCAGAAGTCAGTGCCAGGCAATGAACATGTAAATAACCAGGACAGAGGAAGCCAGGACTTGTCATGAAGCAGCAAAAATTGCAAAGACAGCAATGAGATGGATATGATGACCACTGTAAGATTAGCTGTTTAATACCAAAATGGGTTGGAGAATAAGCAGACAAACCAGATGAAGCAGGGTAGCAAATACTTTGATACCCACATCCTCTCCAGTCCATGTTCCAGTGCAAAATTTTATCTCCAAAATCTTTGACCCGTTTGAGAACAAAGGTACCACCACACATTTTTCATGTCATAGAAATTCACATTGCTTACACATTGCATATGGAAAAACAAGTAAATCACTTACCAAGGATTAACATAAAATGCCAAAAGATAATCAGTCCAAAGGCATGAGGGTAGCAGAGTTAGGAAAGCAAATACACTTCTACGCCTGTGAGCATTAATAAATAACATACATAAAGATGAAAAAGTGAGGAGAGTTAGTAAGACAAACAGAAATCAGGAGATCAGCAAATTCTATTTTAAAAATCAGCTAAACCCATAAATCCTACTTCTTACTTACTTCCTAATAATATTATTAGCATCCCTAGAATTTTTCCTCCTCAACCCGCAGGAGTTCCAGCTATCCAACACAAAATTCTATGTGGTCAAAATAAGTGTGTCTTATCATATTGATTCAGTCCTGTTACTCCTAATTTTCAGAGAGTAAAGTGGGTAGGAAAACATCATTAACAGATTTCCAGCCATTGCACAGGTGCTATTAAGCATACTTTCAACGTTTTGAGATATTCAGTACTGATATGGTTTGCTTTTATCACATACATAATCTCCCATGTTTGTTCCTGCAAGTGATCCTGTGGATATCAGAAGATCTATATTAGAGATAAATTCAGATGCTTCCAACATCTCTCAATACCCTCTATTGAGTCAGATTTTTCAAGGCATCCCTATAATACTTTGCAGAGTGCTTTAAATTCTTTCCTAGGTTTTCATCTAAACATTGCTTGAACAGTTCTTCTAATTCTGCTTTCTGTGAATTACTGTCTACAGCAGATTTTACTGTGGCTAAAGGAAATATGAGTACAAAATAATTCTAAACTTCTGTATTTGCAAGCTGTTAAGCTGTTTACCAGGTTCTGTGTGCATTAATTCAGGAAACCCACTCAGGCCTGTTCTATCTATTGGTGAAATGGGCTTCAGGTGTTTTGCAAATATGGAAAACTCATGGAATTCAAACAAACTTGGCTTCAGTAAAAGGTTTGGGGTTTTTTCACTCAAATACACCCTCAGGGGTGGTTTTTTCCCCCATCAGAAAATCTGCTGCCTTAAAAGTGGTACCACCCTTCTGCAGCTGTTCTAAAGAGGAAACACAAAGTTAAATTTCCTTGTTCAGTACCCTTGGCTCTTATGAAGTTGGTAGATACTGTGTTTTCCCTGATAAAGAAGTCATGTCAAATTGAATCATCTCTAATCTCAATCTCCCAGCCAGTGAGGAAATCTTCTGCCCATGCAGTGAAAACTCCAAGTTGTGCTTTAATGAGTTTTGCTGCTGTAGAGGAAATGGGCAGTGCAGTTTCTGCAGGGCACCTGCCCCAGGCTTTGTAGGATTTGTGTGGCTCAGCCAGAAGCAAGAGGGTCAATCATACACCACAATAACTGCAGAATCAGACTGTGGCATTCACATGCTCTGAAGAGAGAGAGAGATAATTCTCTCTCCAGGCTTTTTCCTGGAGAAGCACAGAGAGAAGAAGAGAGAACAATTCTTATCTCTACTTGCTGCTCCTGTTGTTTTTGCACGTGTGGAATGTGTTAGGAAGATTGTGTATCTGAAGGGATTTGGTAACTGGATTCTGGTTATGGTTTTTTATATGAATTTACCAATCACTCAAAGCTATATCCTGACTGTCAGGAGACAGTCAAGGGTTTTCTTTACTATGTAATTCAGTATAGCATAGTATCTCTTTAATATAGTATAGTATAATGCAATATAATATAGTTTTAATAAAGCATTTATTCAGAATTCTGAGTCAATAGAGTCAGATGCCAATCACCATGTTGGGGTTGCCCTGAATTCAATATCAGACCCTTAAGGCTCATTTGTTGTTTGAGTTTCTGTGGGGCTATACTGAGGATGAAATTTGGTTTTCTATGAACAGATCTCTGGTGCCACAGAGGTTTCCATTAGGCTCAGGAGAGAGAAGTGATGATGTTGCTGGAATACTTCTCCTTCCTTTGAGAAACTCCATGTGAGGGTTTTACTTCCTCTTGCCTGCAGAGGCAGAAGGAATTATTCAAGCCTGGGCTTCTTTTATTGCCAATCCTCACAAGAATTTTCCACACTTTATCAAATCACTGGCTAACATACTTGCAAACTGATTTATATTCACAGACGAGGAGCTCTGACAGCTAAAGCAATTTATTTTATTCAACATATGAACAATGTGTAATTGCCTAATAAATACAATACTGTTTTTTTCTGGAATCATGTAGTCCTTCACATCCTGCTCAGGCATACAGAACAACTTAATTAAAAGAAGGAGATGCAGAGATTGCTGAAACTCTGAAAAGTCAGCTGAGCTTCCCTTAGGAATTAGTGGATATGCCCATGGCTCCCTGACTGGATCCCTGGAATGAGCCAATCCTTCTCTCTGTTTTTAGGACTGAATTTCCCACCTGGCTGCCTTGATGGATTGTGAATGTGCTCTTGACATTAGACAACAGAGGCACACAAAACAACTCTCAGAGAAATAAGGACCATAAGATAAGGGCACACTGCCTTCAGTTACAAAAGGTTTGTGGAGATATTAAGCAGGAATGCTTTCCTCAGTTTATATTTTATAACTTAATTTATGTATGTATACATATATGCATATACACACACACATACATATATATGCTAAATCAAGCAAGAACCTTCACTTTCACATCCAAACCTATTAATTCCCTTCCCATTAAAAAAGAAAAGAGCCTTTTATGGTTTTAATAACATCTGTTGCTAGTTCAATAATTTCATTCAAGCTTGGCTATTTAATTAACATGAGTGTTTGATCTTCTGACTTTTTTGCCATTAATACAGCCCAAGCAAGAGAAGCTGAGGGATGGTTTCATTTGTACTGCTTACAGCTGGCTGCTATTAAAGCTAAACCAAGCAAGAGAAGCTTGTTTAATATCCAGTTAATTAGCAGCACAGTGAGATACTGACAAGATTTGCTGGGCTTGTTAGCTCAGTTTGCAGCTTATTAGCAAAAGGCTTGTGGTGGTGCAGTGTCAATCCAGCTAATCCCAGCCTGGCTGGCAGGCTGTGTCCTGTGAGGTCATGGAAAGCAGTTCCCTGTGCACCAACTTTTCTTTCCAACTTCTCAGCTGTCAGCAGAGCTGACCATGGGTGTAAAGGCACGTTTTTTCTCCTGGCCTACTGGAATGGGGCTGATGTCATCCTTTTAAGTGTCTGTGCTCGGACTTGCCTTGAAAGAGAGGAGGTTTTTGCAGAGATTGCTAACAATGGAACAGTAAACCTTGGCTCTGTCATTACCACTCATTTGATTATCAAAATAGGGATGATTATCAAAATAGGGGTGGCAGATTCACACTGCCATTCAGGCGGTTCTCAGAGCCTTTTACTTCCATAAAAGCTAATCCTACAGATTTTCTTTGTTCAAATACTTCTCTTCAGCTGATGGTGACAGAGATGATTTACAGTCCATATCAGTGCCTGCAATTCTTGCAGGTGATTTTCTAGACCAGCAAGATATATTTAGGGAGTTTTTTTGATATTTTTTTCAACAGCACTGAACATTAAGCTACAGTATATATTAGAGTTGGCTTGTAACACAAGGAAATATTTATTAAAAGTGCTGTATAAAGACAGTTGGTAATTAGTTATCTACAAATAAGCTTACTCCTGGATGCAAGTACATGGAAGTGCTAATGAATTTATAGATCAAGTTTCTACAGTCGTGTTATTTTAGGAAATATGTCTGTAAGAGAAAGGGAAAAAAAATCCTCCCCAAACACATCTATGCAACTTGGCTGACATGCAAATACATCATTGCCTACTAAAAATAGCAGGTGACAGAATGCATGTCTTCAGTGATCATTCAAGAAATAAAATGCATTCAAGGGATAAAATACAAAATTAACAAGCCTAGTAGTTTTATCCTAAAGAGGGACAGCAATGACATAAAAAAATAAGCACTTTAAGATTACAGATAACATTTGCCAAAAAGCAGAGATGGGGAAAAAAGAATATAAGCTTTGCTTCAAACACTCACCAGTTATAGGGGAGCTTTCCATCTCTCTCCAAAGATGCAAAATTCACAAAGGTCCCAGCCCCACACTCCCTGTTCCAGGAAGACCATTAGGTTAAAAAGTTACTATTTTTGGATTCACAACACTTGAAAAGAGCTTGATTTAACAGAGATTTAACTCTTGGAGGTGCAGGGAAGTGCTGAACACTCACATCTGTGACTAGGTCTGAGACAATCTGTTATGAACATAACTAGAACCCCTTATTGTGGTTGTCTAAAACCAATAAATGTTTAACACCACCTGAGATCAAATTGCCTCAAAATGATTCAAAAGAATGAAATTCTCAAATAGACCTTATCTTCTGTCCAGATTTGTGCTTTCCATAGCATGGCACTGGCCTCAGTGCACAGGTTCAATATTTACCTTTCTATACTAAATATTCATTGTTCCCACTCTAAGGAGAAGTTGTTTAATTGTATCCTTTTTACAGGATAATTATAGGTAATTTTGAGTTATGGAAATAACTGTAGGGAAAAGAAGAAAAAATCATGCATAGCATTCTAGTAGTGTCCTTATCACAAGTCCATTATTTTCAGCTATGAATTATAAACTAACTTGACTATTTTCTTGATTTAAGCAAACAATTGCTTGCAGCTTCTTTCTGGATTTATTTTTTAAAATTTCCTTCTGGGGTGTTTATCTTCTTTGGCTAGAAGGAGTAATGAAGAGAAATAGCTTTGGGCTGGCTGCTCAGTAATTAAATAGAAAATAATTAATTTAACTGGGATTTTCACAGCAAATTACATGCAAAAGGAACAAACTATATAATAGACATAATATATATATAAAATATATAATATAACTATATAATGTTTTCTTTAAAAGATAACTTAAAACATATGTGTGATGTGGTCATCTATTGCATGGAATACATAGACAAGACACAACACACAAAATCCAGCATCTGCTAGGTTGTTAAGCACAAGATTTTTTACATACATTTTTTTAACATTAAATAATTTCCTTTCTTGACACAGTACAGTAAATTAATATAAAATATATTATATAGATTATAAAAGGACAAAGACTCTGTGACTCTTTCAAGACTAGTAGGTAAACCAATTTTTAAAATATATATATACATATATATACACGCAGAATATATAGGGTTTGGGGAAGCTTCCACAGCTCACACAGGCCACAACAACCCACATTAAAGTGAACTACTGCAGGTACGACCTGCTAGAAAAGGAAATTGAATTTCAATATTCAGGCACAAATGATTGGTGCAGACTGGCAAATGGTGAGAGAGAGACTCTCTAGAAAATGTTATCTTTTGGTATGGAAAAAAATCTCCTGTTCCAAACCATATCAAAGACTTGCAAAGAACCTTGATGTCCTGCTCATGCTCATTTGCCTCAGACCCTAATTATCATTAACGTCCCTGACACAGCCCTTTTGTAATATGGGATTGCATTTATGGATAAATCCTGCAAAGCTCAAAATAAGACAAAGCTTGAGGCTAGTCAGTCAGATCAAGAGTGAAAATAGATACAAGGAGAAGATGAGCTCAACAGCAGCACAACAAAAGCATTCTCAGCTGAAACTATTGTTACAATGTTTGTCAGTGTCTGGTTGGAGGTTTTCTTTGGTTTGTTTGTTTGTTTTTTTGGTTTTTTTTGGTTTGGTTTTGGGGTTTGGTTTTTTTTTTTTTTTGGGTTTTTTTTTTTTTTTTTTTTTTTTTTATTTGGTTTGGTTTTTTTTGTTGTTGTTGTTTTTGGTTTTTTTGGTTTTGTTTCTTGTTTTTTTTTTTTTTTTTTTAATTAGCATAAATCTGGACTTACCTGGCCATTTGTAGGTGTTTTCTCCTGAGGACAACAAGAGTGACCAGCAGCAGCCCAATCAGGAGGATGCTGAGGATGGCCAACACGGAGATTACCACAACATTGGGGTTCATCTCAGTGACTGTACACACAGAAAATTGCTCTCAGTTATTCAGTTCAGAAGCATTGACATTTTTCCTTGGTTTTGTTTTTCCCTGAGTTTTGATAATGTTATTTTTTTAAACTTATCTCAAAGAGCCTGGAGTGTTAGAGAGAGAAAAATCTACCACAGGAGATAAGGGGAGAGTTTGAGTAGCTATTCCTCTTAGAAAATTTCTTTGGGGAAATGCCTTCACCCTGGCATTTTTGTTAAACTTTGACATGTTCTGATTTATTATTTTTTCCCTCTTTAGCTGACATTTACAACACAAGGGAAAACGGTGAAGGTATACAAAATACAGATATTCATCATCATCTATGTCTCCAAAGCACATTTCTACTCTGAAGTTGTTCTTCAACAATAATCAATGCTTTTTCTGACCCAGAAGCAAAATAATAAAGGGGGGATTTGCAACATACTGGGTTGAAATTGCTTAATTACTCTGGAAAATGACATGCCCAGGGATCCTCCCTCGGGAGCCTTTTGGCTGTGACTGCTGAGGATCCTGCAGAGACCTTGCTTGTCCCTTACTTCTTTGCTGAATGCAGGAAGCCTTAACACATTAAGAATGTGATTTTCCTTTTGTTTGGGCTTAGCTGAGAAAACATTTTTCTCAATGAATGTAATCAAGCAGTGGATGTTAGTATTGACTGAACCTGATGTTTAGTGTTGACACCACAGACTCTGTCCCTGATTTCTAAAACCCAGTGCAGAACTGAGCCTCTAGTTTATATTTTCCAAGTGGGGCCTTTCCTGAGGTCTTTCTAAAGCTTCTCCCCCATCCCATCCACACCTGAAAGCCTTTTCATGATACAAACAACCCTTGGGGCAGCATTACAAAGAGCAGCTTTAGAAAGCAAAGGGGAATATGGCATTCACATTTTCTGGAAAAATCCCTTCACCCAGGGGTTTTCTTTTGGGAAGTTCAGAAGCCTCAGAGAAAAATGAAAACAATTATTATCTCATTTGCTTCTCCTGTGTTTTGCTGCTTTGGAATGTGGTTGGAGATTGTTTACCACAGGTGACTGTTTCATTGGTTTCTAGTGAGTTGTTTTCACTCTTTGGCCAATCAGTGCCAAACTGTGTTGAGACTCTGGAAAGAGTCACAAGTTTTTCACTATTATCTTTTTAGCCTTCTGTCTGTATCCTTTCTGTATTCTTTAGTATAGTTTAGTATAGTATTCTTTAACATAATATAGTATCATAAAATAATAAAT
This sequence comes from Camarhynchus parvulus, assembly GCF_901933205.1. NCBI lineage: Eukaryota > Metazoa > Chordata > Aves > Passeriformes > Thraupidae > Camarhynchus > Camarhynchus parvulus. The sequence continues at coordinate 3,529,422 of NC_044586.1, forward strand.
TAGCCTTCTGAGAACATGGAGTCAGATTCATCATTCCTGCCTTCGTCTGGGGGCAACCCAAATACAACAGGGGAACAGATGGAGCTGGATGAGGAAGAAGAAGAAAGCAGAGAAGTGCTGCTTACCCATGGTGGAAACTGCAATGAAGGTGGGGATGCTGGGGCTGTTGTGGCTGAAGGTGGTCACGCTGCAATTGTAGGAGGTGGCAGGGGTCAGGCTGGAAATGGTCACAACGTGTGAGGAGACAGTGACAGGTTCCTGCAGACATGGGGAGAAACACGCAGGAGTTTGTCTCTTCCATAAATGCCAGAGCACAAATCAGTGTTTCGTGTATCTGACAGGTAAAGTCAGATCTGGTGGAAGAAATCAGCGCTTTGAAACACAGGAAAGGGAGCCAGGGCCTGCCCTTGACAGCAGGCAGATGGTCTGGCAGAAAAGGGGAGCAACAGGGGGGAATGCAGCTGCAAGAGCACCCCAGAGCACTCCAGGGACCCAGAGCCTTTTGGGAAGGGAAGGACACATGCCCCAGAGTGGGTTGGTCAGGTACATGAGGGGTAGGGGTAAACACTGAGACCTCCAGGACATCCCAGAGGTGGACACAGCTCATGAGCTCTGGTTTCTAAGCCACACAGGTAGGAGGAAAACTAAGTTATTTTTATTCAAAGATCAACCAAGGCCATCATAACCTCTGCCGTGAATGAAATCACAATTCTGGTTTGAATTCATGAAATCTCTGCCTGTGAGGCAGCTCCTCTGGGTGTGGAGACTTGTGAGCCCTTTTGAGTGGCCAAGGCGAAAAACAAAGCTAGAGCAAAGTCTTTGGGTAATAATTATAATCAAACACCCTACACCTCAGTTTTTCTAGCTGGCAGAAACTCTACATGATGTATTTATACAATGTGTTAATTACTATGACATTTGTGAACTCTTTTCTGGATTTTAAATGCTGATAGAGCGGGAGAAAACAAACAGCAAGAACAACACATGACTTCTGCTCTGTCCAGCAGAACCGGGGGGGGGGGGGGTTGCAATTGTAAAAACAGGGACACTGAACCAGTGGTTTAGAAGTGAGAGAAGGAGAAGTAACCCCCTCCAGATGAGGAATGCAAGGTGCTGTAACAAGTCCCAAGCACTGGATATTTGCAAGAGCCTGTTGTAGCCATGGCTAATCCTAAGATCCTGTTGCAGAGCAATTCTGAGGTACGTTATGCAGATGAAATCACATGAGTGTAAAAGGAGGGAGACTTTTATTGCCTGAGCTGAAAGGAGGAGCCACACTTTGGCAGTTGGACTTGGTTGCATGTTTCCATTTTCCCCTCTGGGAAATTTAAATTAGTCAACTCAAATCCAAGATGTTCAAAATTGGAAAGCTGTTGCTTTTCATTTCACTGATTTAAAGACGCAGGGAAGGGACAAAAATATTCATGTAATTAGCATGGAAAATCACAAAGAATTTTCTCCAGCCTACTTGGAAAGCATCCCTTTTTACAGTTCAGAAAGGAGCCCTTCCCAGTTTTTCATGGAGACAGAAAAGAGAGTGATGGATCTAATGAGGAGTGAGCTGAGTATCTCTGCATTATCCAGTGCCAGATGTTCCTGTCAACAATGAGACACCCACTGAAGCATCTGCCAGATGAAGCAGTCTTTCCTGATGTTCTTAAAACAGATCTGATCTGAAGTTGCAAATCCTCTGGTGCTTTCCTTGCCTGATTCCATCACTATTTTGAATCTCTGGTAAGTGATGATAATGACTTCACTGTCACCGTCATATTTTCTGAAAAACCTCTTTGCTCAGGATTCTTTTCCTGGGAAGCTGAGAAGCCTCAGAGAAAAATGAAAACAATTATTATCTCATTTGCTTCTCCTGTGTTTTGCTGCTTTGGAATGTGCTTGGACATTGTTTACCCACAGGTGATTGTTTCATTGGTTTCATATGAATTGTTTTCACTCACTGGCCAATCAGTGCCAAGCTGTGTCAGGACTCTGGAGAGAGTCACCAGTTTTCATTTTTATCTTTTACCCTTCTCTAAGTATCCTTTCTGTATTCTTTAGTATAGTTTAGTATAGTATTCTTTAATATAATATAGTATCATAAAATAATAAAATAGCCTTCTGAGAACATGGAGTCAGATTCATCATTCCTGCCTTCGTCTGGGAACACTGCAAATACAAGACTTCAGGACCTTTGCTATTCAGCATGAAAAAGCAGGAATCTAGAGGTGGAATCTAAATGGTCCAAAAGATTAAAGTGTATGTAAGCATTTTTTCTTCCTTTAGTCATTGTCTGTCTCAATTTTAAAAGAATATGAAATAATTCAGACTGATCTTCTATAGGATTTAAGAGCGTGCAGGTCTTTTCCATGTGTTAATCAGTGGTTTAAGTAGGTAATTTTTCACTTCTTTCTCAATGATTCCCCATTATGTGTCACAGTGCAAATGAGAATAAGGTTTTGTGGCACGTAATCACAGTGATTCATTATACCATCAGCTAAAGCACAAAGTAAACCTCACATGATGCTCAGCATTGAATGCCAAGGAATTAAAACTACTACTGCTTTCTCTTTTTCACTGAACAGCGTTGCCTATTTAAATACTATATATTTAAATTGGCTGCTGAGCACAGGTACCTGACTGGACAGAGAGAAAAGGAGATTCGTATGTGAGGCTGAGGTGGTGGGTCTTGAAGACAATACCCTGAGGTATAAATAATATAAAATGCATGAGGAGCAGCCACATTTGCATAAAGGTACTCTTGGAATAGCAAGGAAGTTCCTACTGAACTTCAGTTAACAGACCTCAAAACCAGGAATAAATTATTCCAGAAATAATCAGATAATGTATCAGAAATCCCATGGCATCTAAATATGTCTATTTTCCCCATTCCTTATGAAGCTACCTGACCAATTTTACCTTCTTGCTCATTGGCATTATCTCAGTTTTGTGGCCTGTTAGTTTTTGCACAGCTTTCATTATCTTTTTAGTATTGAGTAAGTATCCTTTCTATATGCTTTAGTATAGTTTACTATGGCACTCTTAAATATAATATAGTATCATAAAATAATAATTTATTTTATTTTTATATTATCAGAGCCATTCCCACATGAAGCCAATTCCAGTGGCACTGTTGGATGCACACAATTTCTCTCCAGTCATATAACCTCATCAGTAAGACAGAGTCAAACCTTAACATTGCAAAACAATGAAAATATTTTAGTGTTTGAAGCGTAGCTTTAGTAGTTTAGCTTTTAAAAGTTAAATTCTGGGATGAAGAGTGGACACCAAAGGAGAGACACATACCTGGGCTTTTGTTTCCTGGCCAGATCCAGCCTGCTGGCAGTAAACTTCAAAGAAATCAGCTACTCCTTCTTCCACCCACAGCAGAGTCACAGAGGTCTGAGTCTTGTTGACAGCAAACAGTGATTTTGGAGGGGCTGGTTCTGGTGTAAGAGAAAAATCTCCTTTCATTAAGCTTATCTTTAAGTTTCCAGACAACTGAGAAAAAATGAAAAAATTGAAAGCAATGCCTGATGCCCTGCTATCTTTCATTTCCTTCAGATAAAGTCTACCAATGTAAATCCTCTCATGATGACAAACTACCCCTGTAAAATGGGAAGATGATGAAGTGTGTTGGTTTTTCTTCTCTATTTAAACCGTTCTCTATTTGGACAGATGGATAATTACTTCACTTCCCTTTTCAGCAGAGCCCTTGTTTGAGGATGATCTGTGGATTCTATTAATAGAACAATGTTAGCAGGAACTCTTTCAGAGAAGACCACTGTCCACCTGTTAGCAACACATTCAGCCTGAGAAGGCTTTTCTTTCACAAGGCCTGCCCAGGAGACTATAAAGAAGCAGCTTCCCACAAGCAAAGGCTGCCTAGGTTCCTTTGCAGAGAAAATATTTAGCAAATTTCCAGTTAAAAAAAAACGAAAAACAAACAAAAAAACCACCCCAAACTTGTAGGGTTTATGAATGAACCCACTCCAGATGGGGAATCCGGAGTTTTTTTAGTTGTTTTTTAGGGTGGTTTGGGGTTTTTGGGGTTTTGGGGTTTTTTTTTTGTTTGTTTTTTTGGTTTTTTTTTTTGGTGGGTTTTTTTTTTGTTTGTTTGGTTTTTTGGGGTTTTTTGTTTGTTTGTTTGTTTGGGTTTTTTTGTTTGTTTGTTTTTTCTCTGCTGGGTTTTTTGAGGTTTTTTGGTTTTTTTTTCCTCTGGTTATCATTAAAGGGCTACTGGATCTGTGTTGACTTCCATGAGTTGCAGGAATGCAGAGGTCCAGATCTCCAGAGGTCCTCAATGAATTACTTTGATTTTCATTGCTTTTGTGCTGGATGAACTGACAATAGTCAAACAAATACCAGAGTCTGTCGAGTAGGGGACAACCCTATGACAAGAGTGATAGAGGGAGGGTCTCCTGGCATCAGAAATGTTGTGAGACATGGATGGGGATCTGCACTCCCCTGTCCCCATGTCCAGTGGCCTTGGCTGCTGCCTCCAGGGCCATCTCCCTGCCCATGGACCCCTGTGGAGGTCACCCCTCACTGTACCCACACCCAAACCAACCTGGGGAATGGAAAGCACAGAACAGCAGGGAAAATCTTGAGGACCAGGAGAGGAGCAAACAGCTTAAGCATAATGCTAATATACTCAGTATTACTTAAACACCAATGCTTAATCCTGATATTCATCCCGATAACTTCCCATGATGGGTGCTAGAAATCCCTAGCTTTCCACACCTCAGGCCTCCTGGGCTCTTCTGCTTTGCCTTCAGAGACTGTAAAATTTGGGCTGTACATTTCTGAGTTGTTCTGCACAGCTTTCAGATCTCCTATTCTGTGGATGTTTAATTAAAGCTGTAATTCTCAAACAATGACCTGATTTTGGGATTCTGACACACTGCATACAATGATGCACAAGAACATTCTGTGTTGATTCTTTTTTCTTTCACAAATAATTTGTTATCCTCATTCTGTGAGATGCTGTCACAGGAACCTTGGCACAAGGGACTTGCTGAAGTAGTTATAGACATTTTGGAGACGTATCTGATCCTGAAACAATCAGATCTGTGTTCTGGGGTTGGAGTCTGCCCAAGCCATATTGGCATTATGGAAAGAGTTGGATATTCAGGTGTGTCACAGGGCTTGCAGTGCACATATTGTCCCAGAGCTACACAGGAAAGTGTCCCTCTCCCATAATTGCACACATATATCTGCTCTTGGACTCAGAAACACATTCCATCCCTCACTCCAGGTAAAAAAATAGCCTCAATTAAAATACGAGTTTTGCATTTGGGCAGCGTCCCAAGCAAATCCTCCTTTTGCTTCCAGCAAATGGCTTGATTTTTCTGCAGGTGGAAAGTTGCCAGGATGAAGCAAACATCGTGGAGGGAAGAACATTTGGCAGGAATGCTTAAGTGACTGCCAAGTGCTGAGTCGTCTATCACTTAGAGTCAGTTTCCACTACTGCTAATTACAACTCCCATTGCTCCCCTCAGAAACAGAGAGAGGGAAAACCTCTGGCAAAATATCCTCACTTTTGTCTATTCAAAGTTCAAACATCATAAAGGGGAAAAAGAAATCAAACTCAATCCAACAAAAAAATCCCGCGCTCAAAGAAAGGATTAATTGAAATGGAATTCATTCCACCTTCTCTTTGTTGACACTGAAGGGCAAAATTCCCACCCAATTTCAGTAAGAGTGCCCATCCACAAGGAAAGAACTGAAAGATACAACTGTGCTGTAGGATGTACAGCATAAATAAGGCTTGTGGATGTGTCTGAAAGATAAAGCTAGCTGGTGTCTTGAAATACCACCCTAAAACATTTGGACAGTGGTAGCAGGGGGAAATACTCACCCCCACACATTGACCCCCTCAGTGGGTGAACAAATACAGGGAACTGCACAGGCACGAGGCACGGGGAAAACAGTGCCTGTGGTTTGCACAGGGAAAAGAAAACTCAAGGAATTTGCCTGCTTCTTTCAAATATTGCCTTTGATAAGAAGACCTGCAAGAACTTCAGATTGTTGTGTCCGTACTGTTTGCCTCAGCACAGTAAGAATGCTGAGAAACGTAAATGGACAATGGTTGTTTTTTAGACCTCTAATCCCATTAGAAATTATAGAGTCCCTTAAATTCATTTCTCTCCTAGTGACCCATAAAAGGATTATTATTCATGTAGAGAGGATAATCCTCTCTGAAATTACAAACTCTTCCTTACCCACCTTCTCAGCAGAGCTAACTCCTGTAAAAGCAGTTTGGCACACTTGGAAATTTTAGTGTTTTAGGTAGCTAGGGCTCAACAACTCCACATACATTCAAAAGAGAACTAAAATTTCTTAAGGTACAATGGTGTAGTGTCCAGTCTTCCTCTCACATAAAGAAAGATATTAGGTAGAAAGTATATTTGAAACTCTTACATTAAGGATCAAACTCTCAAGTTCTCTTTTGTTTCTATGAGTATATTACATATATTTCTCTTTAAATGAAGCTGGGGTCCACATTCACAAATCTAACTATTTTTATAAAGAGTGCTTTATAAAAAAAAATTATCATTGATTTATATTTAAGGGTAAGTTTTTGGTGTTGAAAGACTTTGCAGATGTCCAGGGAGAGAGGAGGGGGAGACAGGAAAGCAGACAAAGCGGCAGAGAGGTGTAGAAATAGGCTTGTCAGAAACAGAAAGGTAAAAATGAAGGTTCTGCTTTTTATTGAAAAGTTCATCTGTGAAGCCTGAGTTGCCATCCTCAAATCCTACACTTGTTCAAGACCTTAGGCAAGCACCTATGAAGTTGACTTGGTCTCTCAGCAAGGCACTAAGTGATTTCCACTCTCCTACTTCCACTTACAGTCAAATTTTGCCACTCTTGCTCCTCTTGAGCAAAACCATTTTAGGACATTAGGTTCACACACAGGCATGAGACAATCTTCACAGCAAGGTGAGGAGAAAATTACAGCTTTGCAAAAGAAATGGGCTCAGAGGTACATAACTGAAATAAGGAAGGTGCTGCCAGAGTCACTTCACAGTCAAACGAGTGGCGTGAGCAAATAATGTACAAACAAGCGGTTCTTACCCAATTTCACAAGTTGGGGCATGGAAGTATTGCTGCCTCTTTCAGTACAAGCAGTCACTGAGAGGTTGTAGATGTCCCCTGGAGGTAAGCTCAGCACTGCAGTCATCACATTGCGCGTTACCTGGACAATCAAGAGACACCACCTTAAACACGACACAAACCACACAACTGACTCCTAAAATTGACCTGGTCACTCAAAACACTACAGAGAAATTCCTGTGCACCACAGCAGATGTCTTCTGTGTGCTCCAGACCGGTGACTGTCACTATAGGACACAAAATAACACAGCGTGGACACGCAGCTCTCTCAAGGTAAAAAGAGAACTTTCAATTTCTGGCTCCAACATTTATAGATTTCCAAAAGTGACAGTGGATTGGAGGGTGACAGTGCCACCTCTCCAATGACACTGGACAAACCAATAGTCCAGCAAATTTCTCCTCCTCCATAAAAGAATGCAAAACAATAAGTTATTGACATAAAGTGTGTGAGAACATTCGTTACAAGAATGTAGCGATCAGTAGGCTTAGAAAAACTTAAAAAAAACAGGGCAACAGGTGACATCAACCAGTTCCCACTGATACTAACCACGAAACCAGATTAGCACAATGCAAAAAAAAAGACAGTTTTAGGCTGCCCTTTCTATGTGACCAGTGAAAATTCAAGGAAAAAAGAAATTCTCCGTCACACCACTGAGAGCATCTAGATTTCTCAAGTTGTGCAAAATGCTAAACAAGCCATGGACTTCAGTCCATTGCAATTTTAGAGGAATTTAAGTCAGGTCAGACAACTCAAAGAAGAGCACACAGGCCATGTGTAGGCAAGCCTTTATGCATCCTACAGACCTGAAAATTAAATCCATCTGGGCAAGGCTAACACCTCTTGGAGACCTGTTAACTTGACAAGAGGTCTCGGGATCTGACTTCAATCATCTGCAAGTCTGAAACCAGATCCTAAACTGAGTCTCAAAAGACTGAGAAAAACTTAGTAATACAAAGTTATCAGAGTTGTCAAAGTTTTTCTGAGTTGCCAACTCAGGAAAACAAACCAAACAAACAAAAACCCACAAAAAAAAAACACCAAAAAACAACCACCAAAAAAACAACCAACCAAAAAAAAAAAAACAAACTCAAAGAAATGAACACCACTCACTTTCCACACTGATACTTACACTCTTCTTGATTTTTTTCTTTCCTTCTGCAACAACCATCCAGTGCAGCATCCTGGAATGAGAAAGGTCAGGGCCATCTCCTCCATAGGTCCAGGTGACATACAGAAGGTGGTTGTAATACTCTACAGATGTAATTTTGGGTGCCACAGGTGCTGAAGGAAGAAGGCAAGTGTGTTACAGACAGGGTCTAACACAGCTGATTAGCAAATCCAGTGATAAACTCGAGCCAAAGGATGCTGTCATGAGGAGAATATCACAAAGCTGGCAAGAAAGCATCACTAAAACCATTTGAGCCCTAGCTGAAAGATATGAAAACCATTGCTTAACCTGGGAGATAATCAGAACAAAAATGCACTTCTTTTTGCAATCTTCCATTAAAAAAAAATCACAGCAGATAAAAATAATTTTTGAGTCACCTTTGTAAGTCGAATTCAGGTTAAAAGCCTCAGATATTGCTTCACTGTGTCATGGAACTGAAAATAAATAATAAATTGGTACATTGATAGGTTTTCCATAGGGAAAAAATATCTTTTCACTGAGCTTGCATCTTTCTAGGAGGAAAAGTCCAAACCCTGCAGATTTCCAAGGAACTTTTGCATAAGAAGTTATGACCACTTTTGTTCCCTGGGTGGAAGAGAGGAAAAAAGGGCCCCATCACAAACCTGCTAGGAGGGATTTTTTTGTTCTGGAGCTGCCAGCAAATCCTTGGCTCTCTCTGCAGCCCACACAACATAGAGTCACTTCTGCTGGAAAGGACCTTTAAGACTGAGCCCAATCCTCAACCCAGCACTGCCACATCCTCCACCAAACCATGTCCCTCAGCTCCACACCCACATGGACTTCAAACACCCCCAGGGACTGGGACTCAGCCACCTTCCCGAGCTGGCTCCCTCATCAGCTGTGACCTGCAGAAAGACAGCAACCTCCAGAATAACCCAAAAACCTCCAAAACAACACTAAAATTGGTGTTTCAGGTGAGGATTCCCTCTCAATGGGAGGTGCCTCTCCATTAAGTGGAGAAGGAGCACAGCTCACCTTAATTGCCCGATTCAAATGTGCAGGACTCCAGAGAAGAGTTAAATTGATAGTGAGTGGAGACCCAAGAGTGAAAATCTCAATCAGTGAAGCTCTCAACCCCTTCCCAAGGAGATCTGAGTAGGATAATTTGGATACTACAGGGGATTTTTGAGGAGCACAGTGGGGAAAATGGTGTGAACTACCTGGTCTTCCTCTTCTCAAGTCCTGTTGTGCTCAGTGTGTTTGTGCCAAGGCAGGTGAGAGGAGCAGAGCCCTGGGTGCCAGGGAATGCAGGACGGCCTCAGTGCTGAGGTCTCTGGAAAGGGCCACAAGATGTCACTGCTGCTTTCACGAAGGCTCCTTCCACTTTGGCACTGAGAGGTTTGTTAGGGAACAGATTCACTGAAGCAATCGCTGAGGAAGGCAGCAAATGCAATGCACAGGCAATTTAGGGCCGTTTAGAAATGTTTAGTAAGAATATTCTCCCAAATTAATCTTGAAAATGTCCTTTTATGCTGCTGAGGAGATTTAGTATAAAATCCTTGAAGCAGTATTTCTTTTAATTTTTAAAGTTCCCAGCCCATCCCTGTGGATGGATTGTGTATTCCTTGCAGTTTAAGGCCATGAATCTCATACACAAATAATGCTTTCCCCCTGCACCTTTTTATTGATGGTATGCTTTCATGACAGTGAATGTCCAGGATATGCGACATGAGACCAAGGGCCAGGGCTGGTGTGACCCAGCACAAGGTTCTGGGAAGCACAGGGAGGCTGTGGGAAGTCACACCCTGCTGCTGACCTGGACCAAAGTGACATCTGGAAGCACCCATGGGACCAACAGGCAGCCAGCAGCACCCAGAGCCTGTCTTTGTCACTCCAAAGACAAAAGCATCCTCACTGCAAAAAGCAAATGCTGGTGGCCCAAAGAGCCTTTGCTCATGGTTGTTTTAAATCCAGCTGTTTGCAGCAGGTGGCATTAAAAACTCATTAGTCACCACAGCAACCCTGGCAGCGCCACAATCCCTGCCTGAGTAAAACAGGAGCTGAGAGGACAAATGCTGCTTCTGAAAAGTCTCTTGGATCCCCCAGATCTCCTCTCTGTAGCTGTGGGAGAGAGTTCCATCTCATCATCCCAAGTCCTGAGCTCAGCACAGCCCCAGCCTCCCCAGGAGCAGTGGGATCCTGCTTTAGGGAATGTCTGCTCTGAGCTGCCTGCAAGCTGCATCCTCAAACTCCCAGCTGAGCCTTCTACTCTGGTTTTGAAACTCAAGCTGATGCTCCAGGTGTGGAGGTTGGCTCTCCAGCTATACACAGAAGAGCTGACAGATGGTGTGCTGCCAAGCCTACAAAACCTCCACTCCAGTATTTTTAAAATACAGGGGGTTTTGCTGTTTTGGCTTTTTTTCTGTTTGTATGTTCGTTTTAATTCCTGTCAACCTGTGCAGGGGAGGTGGCATTGTTCAAAATGATGCAGAAAGGGACCAAGTGCTCCATAAAACCATCTGTTCCCTCCCTGGGAAGGAAGAGGCTGAGAAAGAACTCTCAGTCCCCTGGTAGCTTAAAGCTGTGAAAAGGCAGCACCTACTGGGGACAAACTTTTCAAACCTGCAGGTATGACAAACTGGCAAGCCTCACAAGCCAGCCTGGCTGCAGCTCCTGGGCAAAGCTGAAGAGATTGCAAGTAATGAGGCAATCAGAGGACAGGAGTGCATTTAATGCTCACATTCAGTGCTGACCATCTCTTGGTAAGTGCTTACAATTTGACCAAATCAGCTTGCTTTGTTAGGGCTCTTCCCTTAAAGTCACAGTGTGATTTTAATGCCTCATTGCTATTCAACATTTTCATCAATACCCTGAAAGGAAAAGCAGGGCTGATGAACCATGCAAGGACCATGGAACTGGCAGAGGAGGGCAAGATTTGGACAGGGCTGAGCTTTGAAATATTGTCCCCTGTGCTGCGCTTGCTCAAACAAAGTGCATTTCAAAGTGCCAGGTCTGTTGGAAAACAGCATGTAGACAACAATTGATCAATTCTGTTAGGAGCCATAAAATAGAAGGAAATCAACACAGACCTCCAGTGTGATGTTGCAGGGAATGCAATCATTTAGATGCACACACAGGAGAGCTTTGGATAGGGAGATGATTGCGCCTATACAGGAATATTCAGCAGGTTGATGTTACACTTTCAGTTTTCATGTACTTTAGTAAAGACAGTAAAAATCAGAGAGGTGAAATGGGGAAAAAAACTAACATGGGAAAACACCTAAAAGTGAGACCACCTATTTATTAGCAGAAAAAACAAACTAAATTCTGTATAGAGACCAAAAAAAAAAAAAAAAAAAAGAAAAAAAAAAAAAAAAAGGCTTTGTATCTCTTCAATCAGTAAGGTAAAAGTGCAACAAATATTTTGGACTGGATATTAAAAACAGAAAAATTCAGATCAGAATCATGGGGTATAAACCATTGATGATAAGAAATTAACCATAGATGCAACATTTCAGCTGGATATTTTCACTGCAGATCAGATGACCTTCTCTAAGAGAGGCTTTGCCAATCACAAATGGATGATATTAGAGGTTCATCCATTTCTGATTTTGTTTACATCTGCTGGTTAAGAAGTGGATAAATTTTTCATTTAGCAGCAGTAGCAGTCTTTCCTGTCATCACACAGAGATCCAGATTGGTGCTGATGACAGATTACCTTTTAGAAGACCCTTGATCTCCCTCATTTCTGCTGCAGGTTTCTGGAGATACAATACTGAAGTGAGTGTCCCACTGGAACACTTCCACTCTAAAATGCTGAACCTGGTACCCAAATCAGTTGGAAAAGACATTTTTTCCCTCATACAGCAACCAACCAGCTGGAAAATTACTTCCTTACAGTGCTGCAGAAAAGCCGATTGATGCCAAAGGATAAGGAATTTCCCTGGAGACCCTTCAGGAGGCTCCAGCTCTGATACACTGGAGAAGTGCCAGAATTTGTCAGCAGAGTAACCTGGGATCAGCATGGGAGGGTTTCAGTGGAGCCACAGCTTTAAATGCTGCTGGCTTTTCTCTCATGGCTCTCTGGGGCACAGGCTCCATGTAAATTTTCCAGGTACATTCTCTAGCTCTCATGAAACAGAAAATCTGGGACTGGGCTAGTGTCTGCTTTGGGGTGAGTGGCTGGGAGGGACATTATACCCTGATTTTCCTTCTCATTGGATCCCTACAGATGGAAGAGCAACTTCATTGCATCTCACAGTAAAACTGAATTATTTGCTGCTTTCAGTCACCTCAACTTCAGCAAGGTGAATTAAACAAACACTTAAAAGCCAAATTATTCAATGGAGAACTCTGATTTTGGCCTGACCATCCTGTGTGCATGGCAAGGTGCTAACAGGGCCTCTCTCATGCTGCTCCCTCTGTGGCTGATCTGTTGGGCATATTGAAAACCCAAATCCAAAGAATCTGCCAAGAGATGCCAGAGTGTTTTAAATCCATGGCTGTCCCAAGTGGAAGAGGGAAATCCCTGTGGTTATATCAGCTCACTCATCTCAGTGCTGCACAAGTCATGCTCTGACCTGGGAATTGCTGGGAGGGTGATAAAGGAGGAAAAACCACTTGGAAATATTGCAGATGTATGGAAAAAATGCTTCATAATATTATGAAACCTAAGAGTTCAGGTTTACTAATTTACCTATTAACTTCTCCATGTCAAATGTATGGTGTGGTAAAAGTGGAGCAGGACCTTGGCCCTCAATGGAGCCATGCACTCAGCTGATGGAGGACTGCAACAGAGCAATCAAGCACTGCGCTTGGCATAGGAAAAATTCATTTATATGTTCATTTCAAGCAGTTCTCAGAGACTTAAAAACAAAATAATAGAAAACCAAATACCAAAACAAACCAAAGAAAACCAAAAAACCAAAACAAACAAAATCCCCAAAACCCCAAACCAAAACAAAAACTCAAACAAACAAAGAAAAACACAAAAACAAAAACACACAAAAAAACCCCCAAAAACAAAAAACACCCACCCAAACAAAAAAATCCAAAAAAGACTTATCTGATAAATATCCTAACTTGCAACTATCTCTAGGTGAACAACAGCACGCAGGTCAGACTTCCTCAGTGCCTCTGCCCCCCGGAGCACTCCCACAGAGTTTTCAGCTGCCTGGTTACCTGTTATGAAGCTGATGGTGGAGCTGTCACAGCAGCTCAGCTCTGGGTCCCCCCAGGTGACCATGGTGACACGGAAATTGTAATACCAAGCTGGCAGCAGGTTGGCAATTCTCTGTAAAGGGACAAAACACAAAGAGCAGCTCAGGAGAGAACTCACCAGTGTGAGGCAGGACTTCTGAGACACAACAGTATTTATAAACTTAGTGCCCACACTCATTTTTCTGAGCTCCCATTCCTTCCTTCCATGGAAATTGTCACTGTCATATTTTCTGAAAAATCCCTTAGCCAGGATTTCTTCTCCTGGGAAGCTGAGAAGCCTCAGAGGAAAATGAAAGCAATGTTATCTGATTTGCTTCTCCTCTGTTTTGCTGCTTTGGAATGTGGTTTGGACATTGTTTATCCAACATGTGAATTGTTTTGACTTAATGGCCAATCACAGCCAGCTCTCTCGAGGCTCTGGAGAGAATCATGAGTTTTTCGTTAGTATCTTGTTAAGCCTTTCATAAGTATCCTTTCTCTACTCTTTGGTATAGTTTAGTATACCATTTTTTAATATAATATAATATCATAAAATAATAAATTAGCCTTCTAAGAACATGGAGTCAGATTCATCTTTCCTCCCCATGATGGGGGACCCCGAAAATACCACAGGAAATCTCTGAAATTTGGCCTTTCAATTTACTAAAAATTCTGTGCAGGGGGAGCAAACACAGCTGTGATGGCTCTGCTGCTCATCCACATCCACCTGGTCACAGGTTCTGTCCACCACGGGAATCCCAAAGGATTTCCAGGGTGGCAAGAACCATTCACACAGAGCAATCTTCCATCACAATTCCAGTGTGATGAAGGCAAAATATTTGACTGGAAAATGTAGGTGTTTCTAGTTTGATTAAATGGGGTTTGAGGATAAATTAGAATCAATGTTTTTGTCTCAGATATTGTCACTTTAAGAGATGTATTTTTTCCCAATTTTCCACGTGTATTTCACTTTCTATTATCATTTATTATAAATGGAATAGGAATGAAACATAAATGACTTATGAGACATAAATTATATATGTAAATATAAATGAGATATAAATGAACTATAAAAAGCAATATGTTTTATATTATAGTATTGCATGTAATGTTTAAGTTTAAATTCTAATTCTTCCACAGCACAGGACATTTAAGATATTGATGTTTAGATGAAAAATTTTTAAATTTCAAAACTAAAAAAATTTTAAAATTCAAAATAAAAGCAAATTGAAAATAACTAACAACTTCAACAATGTAGAAACTGCTATTTTTACAGATCTTTGTTGTTTGCGGTGGCCTTTTTTCTCCAGATACTACAAGATAGGTGGTGGGATTTGTTCTTTTCATTATTTTTGGAAGAAGTTGTATCCATCCTTGAAGATGATTGGACTTCTTCTGTCATGCCCCTGGTGTCATATTGGAAATACCAACATCACTTTGACAATTTTCATGTACAGAGCACAAAATGAATGAAGCAACTAAACAGAGTGAAAAGACAAATCCAGTTCCAAAGGTTCTTATCAAATGTTAACCCTCCAGGAAGTAATGCTTGATTATTTCATGCTGCTGGAGACATTGATTTTTGACTCTTCTCATTGTTGCTTCAGAACACAGCACTCAGAGGTGTCAGCAGGCATCAGTGGGATTCTGAAGCACCATTTGAGAATCCAAACAAAAGTTCACCAGTCCCTACCTGTACATTAAATGCCACAACAGAGTAACAGGGAAACATTCTTTTCCTAATTCAGGATTAGTCTTTGAAATTATCCTTGAAGAAATGCTCACTTTAGCTGCAATACAGCACTGATGCATTTCAGATTGAAATCCCGACAAAGCAATTCCAACTTGCCTTCCCTGAGCAGGATTTGCAACAGTAAGGGACAACACCATCTCCTTTCCTAATGAACCACATTAACTCTGCATGATAGCTTTATTTCTTGCATCACTTTGATCACTCAGCTATTAATCTATTTGTGCTGAGTCATGATTACAAGATATTAATTACCAGTTTGGTAAGTTATTTTTGTTTTTAATTTCCCTGGAGATTTATATGTTAGATTTATAGTCACATACCCAATTACAGTAAAGCTGCTGGAGCCAAAATGACTCCACAAATGGTATTATGCAAATCAATTACAGTAAATCACTGTGGCTCTCACCAGCAGCAGAAGTTATTGCTATCTTTTTTGCATACTCATAACTTTCTTGAACAACTAATTTCAGCTGAAATTGCTTTCTGTCTCGCACTACAGCAAAGTCTGAATAAAATCTTTTCACTTTCTCCAGGAAATAATGGAAAAGAGGAGGAAAATTTCTCTTTATATCTGCAAGGGCACCTGTGAATATATGTGTGTGTTCTTATAGAGACCAGCATTCACCTAGTTAAAGCCCTGGCCTAAGATTTCGCAACTTCAGAAACATGAAGGCTTTTTCTCCACAAAAACCAGAGCTCAGCCTGCCACATGGCACGCTGAGAGACCAGCCTGCAAGCCCCAAATCCATACTATCAATATTAATTATGTAGATAAGCCTTTGCACTGCACCCCCCGAGGAGATGATGGAACTTTTAAAGCCTTGACTGACAAACTGACCCACAAACTGAAGCTGCCTCTGGACTTGCTGAACAACAGCAACAACAAAAAAAAAGAGGCTAAAGTCCTGTCTCATTGCTCTGCTTGAAATTTAGCATGGTTCAGCTGGCAGTGCCTTACTTTAGAACAGAAAATGCCTCCAGCACCCTTGGCCATTTTCTCTGCTTTGCTGGGGAAAAAAATGTGCCAGGCTTAAAGGCATATATATACATATTCATGGGGAAAAGGCTGGGGAAAAAAAAAAGTGTCACAAGGTGCCAGGGCCACACAGGCATGGGAAAGCAAGGCAGGAATGGTCACTGTACCACTGAGGCAGTCAAGGAGACAGTTGCTGCTATTTCATAGTAGGTTGTCCACTCCGAGGTCATGGTCGATGGGTTGAAGTAAAACATTTCTACCACGTATTTCCTGAACACCCCCAGGAGAGGTCTGTTCCAGCTCAGAACCACAGCAGTAGGTCCCAAAGGGTAAAGTGTCAGATCCTTTATTCCAGTGGGCACTATAAAGCAGAAATTATGGTTAGTAACATGCATATGTCATCAGTTGCACTTTATTTTATAATGATACCTTTCCTTAATCAAGTTCTACCTACTTCTGGTTTTCTCATGACTTTAATTCCCCCAAAAACTTCCTGGTCACAAGCAGTTGAATACCATTTTTTAAGCATTTGTTCTCCAGTTTAAAGCTACTTTTTCAGAAGTTGCTACGGGCCACTTTGTGTTGGCTGCTTAGCTTGAGATAAAGTACACATCTTGCTTTTTCATAAATGGAGGGTTCTATTCTACTTTGAAAATCAGGATGCTCAGGAGATATTTCAAGATGCTCAAAACCAAAAGCATCAAAAGCCAGACCACTGTAAGAAAGGAAAGTTTTCATCTCCAGTCCTCCTTCCCTGGGGAACCCAAAGGTTCTCTCATGTACTGCTATTCTTGCCTCACAGACGGGGACGCTGAGAAAGAGTCAAGTGATTTGAAGAATGTCACGTTAAGGGTCAACTTCTGCAGCCTGGATGGTCTGGAAAGCAATTATTCTCCATGATTTCACTGAGGCTACTTAAATAAGGACTTAGAGCTACCTTTTGCCAGGGCCGCAGAGCCCCAGCTATTGCACAGCGGGTCAGAACCCAGACCAGCACCCAGGTTAGTTCAGCCCATGCTGGCACATGGCTGCCTTTACCTTTATAAACCATTTACCACATCTTTGCTTTGCTTTCTCTGAACTGCTGATACTCACCCTGTGAAAATGAGCCTTAGGATAACGTGGGGAGAATGGAATGCTTTTTAAAGTGCATTTTATTTTATTTGAGTTTCATTCGTTGTTAGCCACCATTGGTAAGTTCACAGGACAATTTGTTTTTCAATTCTGTTATTTTAGTATCATATTCAATAAACTGTTGTGAAATGAAAACTCATACAGATGTTGTTTTACTGCATAAAAACAGCCTCTTTGTAATATAAAAGTTATGAGATGTTCTATTTAGAAACTGATTGCCATTTTCAGTTTTGTAAGAAACTTTTCATGGTTGTAAGGCCATAAAAAAGTGGAGAAAAGGAAGGAATTTATTTACTTTGGGTACACATGATTTTACTTTCACAAATAAAAGAAGATTTTTTTAGATTTTTGAATTACAGTGAGAAAGAAAATCAAAGTGTTTGTGAAAACTGTCTAATGATAGTAGTTTTAACAATAAAGTATATATAAATATTTACTTACTAACTTTTCCTTTCCTGAAATATAGTGTACTTTACAAATTTTTATTCAGACCAAATGTATGAAAATATATAAGAAGATTGACTAGAATGAAAAGGCTCTCACCATAATCACTAAGCCACATGTTGGCTTTTATTTAAGGATTAAATTCTTAACAGGATAACATTTTTTTCTGTTTCACTTTCTGGCCTACATCACAGAGAGGAAGCAGCATTAAAAATACTGAAGATCTCTAAGTTTCAGCCACCTGCTGTCCCACTGAGCAGACTATTTGTCAGAAGGAGAAGCTGGGTGACACGGGTTGAATATTTCTCTGTAAATGTAACTCTGGATCTCTTTCTGTTTTCCCTCTCTCTACTTAATGCATTTTGTTTAAGTGGTAAGCTTAACAAAATAAATGACACTGAAACTAAAAGTTCCTAAATTCTGTCCTAAATGACCTTTGGTAGGAGCCTAGTGAAATCTTAAATTACAGGTATGGGGGCAGGAGCTCTGCCTGTTGGACATAAAACATTCTTGAAAACGTCAGTGTCAGTCTCAGAGGGCTCTTCTCATTTTCAAATCCCAAAGCAGAGAACATCGAGATTCAGTCTTAAACTCAAGAAAATCAAGGTGTGGTCTACAGGACTTGATGAACATACTGCATATATTTAAAGAAAGGAAAGAAAAACAAACCCTAAAAAGAAATAAATGCATTTCAATCAGTAGGTTCAGGGGTTACCAATGGAAAATGTGACAGGATCAGAGGGAGGTCCAACCAAAGGTCCTTTCCGTAGGTAAACCACGACTTGGTACTGGGCACCAGGAACAAGATTTTCAATGAGGCTGCTGCTTGAATTCACCTGGGAGGAGAGAAACTCATCAGATATGAAGCATTTACTTGATTAATAAAAGAATATTGAGACTATACTTGAATGGCTCCAGTTACAAAAGGCATAAATCCAAACACATTGGCAGCAAGAACTTCATTCATTAAGCCTCACATGGCAAAACTGTGGCAGTGGTCAGGACTGGCCTCACAAATGATCTGACTCAGAGAATTGCACTTGTCTGGCTGTGTAAGGTCAGCTACCTCACTGCAGACCCACTCTCTCCTACTGTCAAAGTCTATTACAATATTCAGGCTACATGATTCATTTTCAGGTGGTGTTATTCAGGCTGGAGTATTTAGACCACGTGTTTTCAATTAGAGCCTGAGGTTTGCCATCAGCCATTGATGCAGCTCTGTGAGCTGAAGGCAGCATTTTGGGGAATCTGTCCTCTGACTGCATCTACTGAGTGACTCCACAGTGAAATCAGAGAGGAAATAATCTCTGTCACCTCCCCTCCACAGCACTACAAACTATAACTAAGGGGCATTGTGATTTTTCTTTTCAGTTTGAAAACATCACTGTTAAAATTCCTGCTATGCCACACCAGGTTTCAGTCAGAGCTGGAGGCAGAATTCCTGACCAAGTGATTCCTGCTCTGATACAGCAGGAAGAGTTTTATCTCCTGAAAACTCCACAAACAGCAAATGCACAGAGCAGCTTTGAGGAAAAGCCTTCACACATCCTTTCTAGAGCTGCAGGCTGGTAATTCCTACTAATATTTTCTTCACAACCTTCCCAAAGTCTGTATCACAGCCACCTCTGCACTGGTGGCTTTTTGCAATGCACACAAGTGTATCACTGCCAAGCACAGATTTAGTGAGGAACAGAACTTGTCTTTACCAGCTGCTCTGGAAAGCTAAATCAATTTTATCATGCACCATGTTAGAAATGGATAGAACTCTGCACTGAATTTTGCTCTTTTCAGCTCATCATGGAGAAGTCAAACTCACAGTTATTAACAATTCAAGGTATAGTAAGTTGATAAAATTGGATACAAATATATATATAATGATAGAAAGAAATAAATAACTGTATTTAGACTTTTAGACCTACTTGCAGTAAATTCACATTTACTTTTACAGATATCCTATTTATTCACAGATTAACTTTAGATACTTGCTTCTGAGTTGTAGATGAATCCTGTAGTATTTGTGGAAATTATAAATGCAAATGTTTGGGATCTGTGTTTATAATCACCTACTGTACTTTGCTTCCCATTTAAATGACTGCACTTCTAAAAAATACAAGTAACAATGAGATAACAAGCTGATTCTGCAAAACAATTCTCAAATTGTCACAACAAGACACTTCCAAACATTTAAGTTCAAAGCCATTCTTGAACTGAAACTCAAAACTTCTTCAGAAATTAATTTTAAAAGGCATTTTAAGGGTCACAAATTATTATTAATTCACTGTCAGGGCTGATCATGAAGTTGAAGGAAATGATTTACAAGGATGCCAGCAGTCCCCTCCATTCCCATGAGTGGGCTGAGGGTGCAGCAGGGCAGCTCTGCACTCCTTTGCAAACTCCTCCATCACACACATTTCATGGAGCCAGACAGAAGCCATGGCCCTGCTCAGAAAAAGGCTGTATCAGCATCCTGGTGAGGTCACTGAGATGTGGGCTAAAATCTTTCTAATTGAACCCACTTGCTGCTGACCTATCACAGGCACAGAGTCTGCACTCACTAAGGGTTTCAAGCAGCAGAAAACTGTCAGGTTTTGGGGTTCAGGACTCTTGATGGTTATAAACACATCCCATAAAGGACTTGTCCATACAAATCTGAATTGCTGTTTGTCTCCCAGTGCCGACACCCTTTCCTATGGATGAAAAGACATGCTTGCTTCTGATCATCTCAAAACCTCCAGAAAATTTACAGTCAGGCTCTGTACTCAAATGTGGGACAGCTAAGAAATAATTTATGCTGCTTTGATGATAACCATGCATGTGAGCACTTTGCTTTTTACAGATGCACTGCAGCACATGCCTGAGTGAAGCCACAGCAAGTCCAGCAGAAACAGCACTTTAACAAGCCTGTGCTGTACTGCACATTCTCACTCCTGGCTCCTGGGCTCTCCCCTCCACTCAGCACCAGCCACATGCCTCCCTCTGGGCTGCAGGAGGGAGCAGCTGCCACTGTCCCCTGCAGCCCCAGAGAGCCCCGGGGCACAGGGATTCTAAACAGCAGAGTGATTTTTTTTTTACTGGATTGGAAAATGCTGCAGGTTCTGCCCCTTACCTCAGTGCAGTAGTGTTTTTCCAGCCTTTGGCTTTCCTTTTGCTTCTGGCAGGTGAGGGAGAGCACAGACACGATGGTGCTGTTGCCACTGCTCTCGTGTGACGCTGTCCAGGAGGTCAGGGCAGTCGTGGAGCTCAGCACTGTCACTGTCACATGCTGGGGCTTCTCAGTGAGCTCCTCTATCCACTCTCCTGTGGGGCCTGGGACATGGCCCAAAAGCACAAGGTGAGCAAGCCACTCCATCCATTTGAGGCACACAGGTTAAATTCCCCTTCTTTCAGGGAATTTATTCCCTTTATTCCCTTTTATAATTATTTATTCCCTTCTATAATTATTTATTCCCTTATTTATTATTTATTCCCTTTCAGGTGAGGGAGGCTGGAAGGGCAGATGTCCCCCCCACAGCCCCCAGGCAGCAGAGGTGGCAGCCCCAGGGACAACCTGCAGCAGAGCCCATGACAAGAGGAATGTGCCTGTCTGAAAATTCAGAGGGCACTATTCTCTGCTGCTCACCAGAAACCACCCAGCAGGATCAGATTTGCTCCAAGGGAATGCTTAAAAGCACTGGCAGCCAATAATGTACAGATCATTGACCAATATTAAAGGATAAGCACACAGATTTTTTCACCTCTCCACGCACTGACACACCCTCCAAGCACACCATAGTCTCAAAGCATAAAATCAAGTTCACAGAAGCCACCACAGTGAAGAATCTCATTCTTTTGGAGCACTTGGTTGAGAACACAGCTTTAAATATAGATAAAAGAACAGTTTGGAAAATAACTTCAGCTAGACTTAGTCAAAAGTTTGTATTTAATGAAAATAGCCCATTTTTCTTGTCACTTTTAAGCAATACTTATGACCTGTCTCTCCTTGACATTCCTTCCTCTATGCAACTCTAAAGCTAATTTACATTTATTGATAAAATAAAACAAATGCCAAAGCAAGAATGTGGTTTAAGATCAGCCTATAAGGTTTGACTGCTATCTGGATGTCACAAAAATATGTAACACAAGCCAGTAATTTGACAGGATGATTCACCAACCAAGCATTACAAGGAAAATACAGGATTTATACTGTGGGCAAAATTTATTCACAGAGCAGACCCACACCCACACAGGTAAAAAAGAGGAATTTGATAATTAGATTATTCTCCGGAGACAGAGGATGTACATGTAGTTCTCATTATTCAGAAACTGTTTCAGCACTGGCATTAAGGCAGCAGAGATGCCTCATGTCATAACCCAGAGTTGTAGTTCCCCACACAAAAAGCCTACTTGATCAGATTCAGGAAGAGGAATGGAAAAGCAATTTCAACCTAAGAGCATTTGTTCATATCGCTAATTTGGCATTCTACCAGAAATACATATCAAATCTATCTAAAATATTAAGGACCTTGCATTTGACAGAATAACTAAAATGACTGCCAAGAACCCTCATTTTGTTGCAAAAGCCTACAAAACTAACTGAAAAAACCCAAAGTTTCTTACGTACTACATGTAAAATTAAAATACCATTGCCTTCCTCTAACACCTTAATACTTTATCCACAATGAGATTAAGGTTCTTCCTTAATCTGGCCATCCACACCCCTAAACTTTGGGTTAACATGTTCTCATTTCTCTCAGGTCCACAGTTAGCATGGTGGACACATTAAGCATTAAATACTGCTTAATGAAAATAAAATATGTCACACCTTGCAAAATGGAACAACATTTGGTACTAATAGCAATGCTACATATTTCTTTATCTACTTTGATGCTTTTTATATAATAAAGCTGTCCAATTATTCCTAAAGAAAAACAGAAGACAGTGACATTACAACAGCAGAAACCTTCTCTCTCATGTGCTGTTTTCTGGATGTTTTCCAATTATTGTTTCTTTCTAGTATAAAGTTGTTAAAAATGGGAGCTATAGTGGAATTGCTACATGCAGTCTAGCATTATGATGAATTCAAGTTTAAATACTTATTATTTGTAAAGGTTATGAGCTACTAAAGGCACAATTTTTATTCATAATACACTGAAGTGCTTGACTACATTTCCTTTTAATAGGATTTTTTCTGCCAGCTTTGGCTACTGTGTCTTGTTGCAGCACTCATGGTTTGGGAAGGCATTATCTTTTCACATGCAAAATTGTGCAGTGCTGCAAGTATTCCCCTGTCTCATTCTATGGGTGTTCTGTAGGATATATCTATTTCCTTCTGCAGAAAAAGGTACAAAGGTGACCACAGCCATTAGAAGGATAATGATCTGAATTCACCAACACCTGTCTCACTTGCTGATCCAATTGTCAGTCATGGTATTAGTTTACACAGTAGTGTATTATTACTTTGTCTATTACTAAATCTCCAGTTAAGAAAGTCTGGGATTCTACAGGGAAATAATAAATTACTTTTTCTCCTTTGAATTTAGCAGGCTGAACCACTTCATCTGCTGTAATTTGCTCTGTGTTCTCTCAGAGACCATTCAATTTCAGAGTTCAGTGTTTAATTGTGCAATTCCCACACTGTCAGCCTGGGCTGCCCTTCATCCCTAACACAGTACATACTCCAGGAGTAGGAAAGTTAAATATTTTCAAAGCTCTCTACAACCACCAAATTAATTCTTGGAATTAAATCCTCACTGTGAGAAAAGGGAAACTCAATTTCACTTCTGAACACTGACAATGACTCCATCACATCACTTGCTTTCCTAGGCAAGTGGCACAACCAAGATGGCACAATCAAGGCCCATCCAGGCAGGTTGCAACATACTAACATATTTGCACTGCATTTCCTTTTCTGGAACATGGAATTCCAGAAGACCAGACCCTTGTGATCCATCAGCAGGTGCCAGAAATACCCCAGTGGTCAAACTCTGTACTTTATAGCTGTGTTGCTCAGGGGGAAAAAAGCTGAGTTTGATGAGATACTTACTGATGTAAAAGCTGAGTGTTTTTGCTGATTGACTTCCCCGAACTTCACAAGAGCCAGAGGAGCTGAATGTTGTTACAGACAACTTGTATTTTCCTGGTTCTTTCAGTTCAGCAACAAATTTGTGAGTGTCCTCACTCACTGTCAAAAATTCTGTGGAGTTCTCTAAATCAGGAGGGGAAAAACAGTGTGGATTAATTGAAATTTGAAAGGTTCCAGCCACCAGGAGAATTATTTACATCAGAAATACTAATCCTGTTTCAGTTGTGGGATTAAAAGGTATCCAAAAGGACTTTATTCAAACAGTGTGGCAATATGTACTACAGTACAAACCTTGTTTAACAAAAGAGAACTGCAAACTGTGGTTTACTCCTGCCCGGCCAAAAGTAGAGGCTGCTCAATGCAAAAACTCCTCACGAAATACATAGGATCTAACAAAGCCCTTTGTGCAGGAATTTATAAAATCAGAGGGTTTTGGGAAAGCTGCAAAAGGCAGGCTTTAAAGACAGCAGGACTGTGATTAGAGCTAAGCAGTAGTCATGAGATAGGTCAGCAGAAAAAAGATGTAAAAAGTAGAAAAGTAAGGATGATAGCTGCAGAAAAGTTTATCTAGCAAGATATTAGGAAGTTTTAAGCTGAATAATGGAGCTTTGTCCTTTTAAGGCTCACAAGCAGGTATTGTATTCAAAATAAGCAAGCATTGTTTAACCAAAAGTACGTGTGCTAATAATGCTTGGATGGAACTACTGTCAATGTGCTTCTGCTTTGTGTGATTGGTCAAAAACCTTTTAAATTAAGTTGTAACATTATCTTCTTGGTCTGCTGCCTGGGATGTGAGCTGCTGGCATCTTCCCATTGTCATAACCATGGAATGAGGCTGATGCTGGAAAATAAAACAGCTCAAGGCACGTTCCCAGCAGTCCCATCCTGTTCATGATTTGCATATAGCCCCAGCCAGCAATACTCTGAAGCACAGTACCAGATAATTAATAATTCATAGAGTAGACAACCACCAATGGAACTACAGAAAAGGAGGATGAGAAGGGCACAAGGCTCTGCTTTACCTTCCCTTTCAATATTGATGTGGAAACCATCAAAGGCTGTAGGGGGCTTTGGGGGCAACCAGGTCAGCACCATCTGCACAGGAAGGAAGGGAGGGGGCTCTGCTGTGGGTCTGCCAGACCCCGTGCTGGCATCAGTGGCTTCATAATCCCTGGAACCTGCACGGACAAACTCCTCCTCCCCCTCGGAGGACTCGGCCTCGCTGGACCACCAGGACGGCTGCGAGCTGGTTCCATCCTCGGTGCTGTTGGAGTGCTCATCCAGCCAGCCTGCAGAGGAGTTTGCTGCTGGGCTTTCAGTTGGGGTCTCTGAAGGATGGCTGGATTTCTCTTTCCTCATAATTTCCTGAGGTCCGATGAAGGATTCTTCGGCGAAATTCCCGCTGTGCTCTTCCCAGTTGTTCCTGTTGATCGGTACGATCTGGACAGAAATGTTTCGGGGTGGGTAAGGAACTGAAAGAGAAGCAAGGGACAGGCTTTTAATGGGTGTGTTCTGTGCACCTTTAAATGTATTAATTCCCCAGACAAATAGCATTCTTCTAGGGATTGCTTGAAATAACAACTTCTCACTAAGATCTTCCCTTCTCTTGCCTATTCTCATATATATACCAGAAGTGACTGTAGAGGGATCAAGATGAGTAAATTCACAGAAAAATTCACAGCATAATCACAATAAAGAATGCCAGGAAGTAAAGTAGGTGTGAAGTCACAGTAAATCACATTTCAGCGCTATTGTAACAGCAAGGCTACACCAGTGTGAATTTTTAACAGTGAATCTTTATTGTGTCTTCCAGGAAGTTCTCGATCATGGAAAAAAAGCCCACCTCTGTAGAAATGAATTGAAACATATGCAAAATGAATATATGGCATAGCTCATATCTAAAAAATAACCTTGCTGTAGGGCTTTTCATATGTTTTTAGCAGCCACCTTTTCACAAGCATTAAACATCAGTTTAAAATTTAATATTTGTGAAAGCTTGATCTTAAGATTTGGGTCTCCCCAAGACAAGAGTCTGGCACGCAAAGTTACTTCAACTGATGCCAGGAGGTGAACACACAGCATTTTGTCTGCCTCACTGTAATTGCTTGTCTGTCTCTCCTTACACACTCTAAGTGTGAGTAGCCTCTGCAAATAATTTTGCCTGGCACCTTTTAAGCTGGCACTTTACAGCACACTAATTTGTTCCCCATCCCAGTCACAGCCACTAATAGAAAACCAGACTCTACATTCTCGTTGCAGTTCATGTGAAAAATGAGGCATGAGAGGGCAGCAGGAAAAAACAAATAAAAAGGTGATCCTGTTGGTTATGGCTCAATATCCCAACAACTATATTTAGGATCTTCAGGACAGAACTCAGCTGGCATCAGTTGGCTTAGTTTTGTCCAAGGCAATGGACCAACACCAGTGTATTCATCTGAAGATTTGGCCTTTTGATTTTATCGCTGGTACATTTCACTTTGGACCCTGATAAATGTCTGTGGTCCAAGAGATTAACAAAAAAGTTTTGGGCACCATCCCAGGACCAAATTAAATTAGTTCTGGACCCTGAACAAATGCAATTTTCAGCCTTTGCAACATTGCTGTCTTGGAAATTAAAAGTTCATGCTTCAGGGCACAGAGTGGCCGCCAAGTCAGGCAGCTATGACATTCTTCTCCGTGATGGAAAAGTGCACAGTGAGGAAGGTCTTCTCGAGCAGTTCAGCTGTGATTCACTGCACAAGGAGACAGAGCAACAGAGACAGATCAATAGTCTGCTCACTGCAGCTATTCCTGTGGCATAAAAATTCATTCCTCTCATGTGGTGGTGTTCGAGGGTCCCCAGGACAAGGTGAGAGATGAGAATCTTGCCTTCATGTTTCAGAAGGCTGATACTATATTATATATTATATTATATTATAATGATATATTAAAACTATACTAAAGAAAGAGAAAGGAGGGAGACATCAGAAGGCTAGAAAAGAATGAATAATAAAATCTTGTGACTGACTAGAGTCCCAAAACAGCAGGACCTGTGATTGGCCATCAAGTAGAAACAATCCACATGGAACCAATCAAAGATGCACCTGTCGGAAAGCAACCTCCAAACCACATTCCAAGCAATCAGAAAATTATTGTT
Source organism: Camarhynchus parvulus (assembly GCF_901933205.1). NCBI lineage: Eukaryota > Metazoa > Chordata > Aves > Passeriformes > Thraupidae > Camarhynchus > Camarhynchus parvulus. Next base: position 3,556,362 of record NC_044586.1, read on the forward strand.
TACATTTCTTTTCTGAGGCTTCTCAGCTTCTCAGGAGAAAAATCCTAGCAAAAGGATTTTTCAGAAAATATGTCTATGACTCTCACACAAGGCGTAGGATACCTCACGCGAAGCAGAAGTTATTTTCTGAGAAGCAAGCTTTATAACAGAAACACACAAACTTCCCTCTGTGCTGTTTGCATCACAAGCCTATGGAACAGCCACAACATCCTCCCCTCCTGTGCTCCCACACAGACCCTGCTCTCTGTGGGATCAATCCCCTCCCCACAGCAGCAAGAAAAGCAGCAATACAGACTTGGAAGAAATGGTGTGTAAGAATTTCCATCACCTGTTCTGTGCTGCTTGGGCTCGTGTTGGACCCCACTGTATTCCACCAGTGTGCTCTTGTTGAAGGTTGCTTCTGATACCAACTGAAAGGTGATGTTACTGTAGCATATGCCTGGCAGCCAGTGATTGAAAACTGTTTTACCTTTGAAGAAATCTGCAGAAGGTTTAAAGAGAAAAGAAGGAAGGGAAAAAAAAAGCAGATAATGCATCAAAAGTTTGCTTTCTGATAATGTGACTGCACATGGTGAATGGGCAATGCTTTAGATGTTTAAACATTTTTCAGCCTGCTCTGAGACATGAAATTGTAATAATTCAGTTTGCCAACACTTTTCCTGGCTGTCAAAGCCACTTTGCTACCAGAAAAAAGAAAGACCAAAAAAAAACCCAGCCCAGCACGAGAAACACATGAGCTGCTTTTCACTGGCAAGGGAAGTGAATCTGGCAACCTGCTCCACGTGACAGGGAATATCTCAAAGAGCATCTGACAGCTCCTGCAGACCTTTAACTGCTGCACGCAAAACCTCTTTGGTGTTTTGCTGACTGAGGCCCAGCACAGGTGGGAGATGTTCAAAGGAACAATTGAGTGGTGCTGAGGGCTCAGCTCACATCCACCACACATGAGGGCTGAAGAGAACTTGCTCAGGGCTATCTGGCTGTGTGCAAGCTGATTAGTGAATCTCCTAATTTAGGCTGACTCTTTTATTTATCAGCAGTTTTAGCTTTACAGCCCCCAGAACCATCTATTAGCTGTGGAAGAGACTAATTACTGCTGGTGTCCCTTTTGTTCTCTGCAAAGAGGTCACCTGTATTTTCTGCCACGATCCAGACTTTATCCTTCCTAACTTCTGGCCCTTTACAGCACTGAGGAGAGGATTTCTAGCCCCACTTTATATTGAAGCAAAGAGACTCCCAAATTCTCTGACCTCCTTCTGGAGGTGTGTATCTCCCTCTGCTGACTTTAAAGACAGTTTCCAGTGACCAGTCTTCTATTCTGGGATCCTTAACTCAGTGCCTAAAATTCAATTCAGCACTTACTGGATTTCCCAAAGATTTTGATTTTGGATTTAATTTTGATTTGATTTTAGATTTTACTGCCACTATGGGACGTTAAACCATTGGGGTTTCAGGGTCCATAAGGCACTTGGGTGCCTTCCTCACCTCTTAGGGTGTTTCCCACAGGGCATTTATAGTCCCATTTATATCTCTGAGACAGATACTGTGCTTAAGCCATACTGCAAGGGCGAAAGTTGTGAACAAACATATGAAAGGGTTCTGTTGTGAACAAATAAAGAAAACAGAAATTGCTCTTGTTTAGATCATTCTAAAGAATGTTTGCTTAGGCTGACTGTCTAGACTGTTAGATTGATTGCCCTCGATTAGATTATCTTAAGAGCATTGAAATTTCTATTGTGCAGCAGGGTTTTTTAGCTCAGGGACACACTGAATGCTGCATTGATGTACTGTACAGCACAGCACTGTGCCACTGCAGGGTGACACAGAACCACCAGGTTTGATCCTGTGCCAACAATCAGGTTTATTGAATGGGTTTCCCTCCTCTGGGACATCCCGGAGCTTTCCTATCAGCCATAGACCAAAGAGGGATCCTTGGCCAGAGGGGAGAGCCTGGGAGCTTTTGTATTGGTTTGAACTGACACACAAGCACCAGTGACTGGGGATGTCTTCCCAGGCTAATTTCAGACTGAGTATAAAAATCCAGAGTCTTCTTCTAAAATCCAAAAGAAAGGGAATACCACTAGAACAAGGATTCTGGCAATTTAAAAATCCCAAGTGAGCCACCAGCTCAATTCAAAGACCCATCTCTTACTTCTCAATATAAAAGCACATCACCAGAAGCACAAATCATGATATAAATACACGTCAAAACCCCACCTAAGGCCACTGTTTTGGATGTTTCCAGCAGAGTTAGCATTAAATTTTGGTGAAATAGTTTCCACCTACCTTTGTAGAGCATTGTTCTGTAGTCTTTTCCTTCCCAATAGCTTATATTGACCCTGGTAAAAACATTGTACTTCTCTGGGTACTGAATTTCAAACAGTACTCCTGTTTCTGGAGATGGCTTGTAATCATAGATAGAAACATTGCTCACAGGAAGTGGTTCTAAAGGATATACAAACAAAAGGGGGGAAAAAAGGAAGAAAGGGGCAGATTAATAGGCAAACTGAGTTCTTTGCACATAAAAAATATCAATGAAAATAAATGTTTTTGTAGGTATGGTATATACAATATCAGTGAAAATAAATGCTTTTGTAGGTATGGCACAGGCACTCTTAAATCTACCAGATGATATTTGGGGTTTCACTGAGGTGTGGAGCAAAGCTACTGGGACATTGTCAAAGCTAGTATTTCTATATTCACCTCCCTTCAAAGAATGTATCTTCTTAACATTTATGCTTCAACAGCAAAATGTCCATATTTGGCATTTAAAAAAAAGTTATTATTTAAGCGCTCACAGTCATGACCTCAGTAACATTTTAATCTTTCATACTTGTCGATCATGTAGAAGTGCCCAGACAAAACCAACACAACACTTGAAACTGCTTGTGACTTCAGCATAAATGTAGAGCTTTCAATATGAGCTGAGAAAATTACCAGTGTAACGGCAAAAGGAAGCTACATGAATAAAGATTTCCCATTTTGGTATCTATACATTTCTTTATTTCATGCGTAGTTCTACAGTCCCCACTCCCACCACGTGAGAGGGCCACTATCCTTATCTGTTTATCCACACCAAACTTCTACAAAATGAACAGGACCACTACCATTATTTTAAAGATGAATAACTGAGGTACAGAGAAGTAAAGTGGTTTATTGGAGGACACAGGGAAAGCCTGTGCACAGGAAGCAGGTAAGTCAGGAACTGCTGCTCTCTGAACTCAGAGTCAGGTAGGCCACAAAAAGTAAGAAAAATATCCTGTGTCCTGTGATCTGAAATCCAGACCAGTGCAGCTCCATCAGCTGAGGAAAGCCATGTCAGTTCACTGCTGCATTGCTACTGACAATGAGTCACATTTTTATTCAGCCTGCTCTATTCATTAAAAAACCCCAAGAAAAACTAAAAGAAAGAACACCTTTTGTTCAATGCTCTCCTCAGCAAGAAAAAAATGACAGCAACCCAATTATTCTGTGGTTAAGAGGTCCAAGCAAGGTTATACTGTTAGCTAAAATTTGTCTTATTAACATATTTTAATAGAGATTGTTAATGCAATTATGCCTACACCATTATAAAGATTAGCACATTGATTTAGTTCTTGCACACTACAGGGATCAGATTGCAAAATTCAGGCTGTTGATTAGCACAGCCTTGCAGGACCTGTTTGAGTCCAAGATTCTGCTGCTCTAGGCCCTGGACAAAAGACAATAAAATATTTTTCCCCAAAGAGCATACAGTCACAATGGCAAGGAGAAAGAGCAGATGAAATGGGAAGACCATTATCAAAAGTGGAATTTTCACACAGGAGGTGAAGTTAATCAAAGATGGAAAAGCAACACTGTAGGGAAAGAGAAAACTAAATCCCAATGACCAGCAGAGTATTTCCACTACAGCTTTAAGTTTCTAGATGTGATGAGAAACAGAGAAGAAAAAACAACTGGGAATAAAACCATAGATGCAAACAGAATCTCTCACCAAAACCAGTGTGTCATCATTTCTAACTTTGCCAGAGCATGGAAATGCAATAGTGTGGGATTATTAAACTATTTCTCATGGCATCATCTCCATCAGATATATATCAGTATATTTGTACATTAATCACTTACAAAGAGAAACTCCCCATCTCACAGATACCAACAGGCACTTCAATGATGGGATCTGAGAAAATTCTGCTGACATTTCATGATAGCCCAGAAATAAACAGGAGTAGAGCAGAGCACAGGAAACAAAGCCTACCCTCTTCTTTCTGCCAACGCTCTTCCCATCGCTTACTCCGAAATAAAGAGTGGAAATGACTCCCCACATGGCCAGAGGGTTCATATCACAGCTCACACAGCACACCAGGGTGGTTTAAATGTCAATAACAATCTCTAAATAGCACAGTGCTTATGTGCAGGCATCTCCCACACTGGTGGGTGTGCCCTGGGCTTTCTCCTGCTATCTCATTCACATCTGAGATCTCCTCGTTTCTGAAAGAATTACTGAAACTTTCTTGTGCCAGTGATTCAATTACCCCCATTTATTCCTTCCTACAACAAATCAAATAAAGGATGGAAGCTATATTCATTTTTAATCCAGATGATTTTTCCTCCTGATGCTTTGATTTAATTAAGCAACAATTGAATTAAGTGGTAATCACCACAGACTCTCTTTCGTGTCGCTCTCTTCCTCTCACTATCCTCTCCCTGCTCGTGGCTGATGTCAGCAGAGCTGCATGAGTGGCATAATGCAATTTAAAGATCCTCCCATTATCTTACTTCATTCAGCACCAAATCTTCACATCAAAAGCTATTTGCACACTGTGAAATTAAAAGAATGCTCAGCAGATAACCATCATGCTCTGTCTTTCACTTACTAACTGCTCCTAGGGCTATTAAAATTAAAGAATGTAAAATGTCACTCTTTACTATCTATATTTATAATTCAGAGCATAAACAGTCTGGTCTTTTTAATTTTGCTATTTTCAGTGTTTAGGATCCAGCTTGTCACAGATTTCAGTGGCTGTCAAGAAATAGGCTAAATAAAGTGGAATCACAGAAATTTAATACTTAGAGCTTTATAAAAGCCCTGTACTATGCTGAAGTCATATTACAGAAGGGATTTAGAGCATTTCACTGTCCCTTTTAATAGTTTAAAGTACCTCTTCACTTACAATCTCTTTATTTTTAGACTTGGAGATTATATTATACACACATAGACATGATTGCAGGATCAAGACCTGAATTTGCCATTTTTCATAGTGCCTCAGAATCTGCTGCTTCTGTAGCAGCTGCTTTCCCATTTTATCTGTTTACAGGAAACTCAGCTTCTCTGTTTATCCTGGCCTTTCCAGCATTTTGCATTTAGCATATAACTTACATTACACAAGCATCAAGACAGCATAATAAATGTGCCTAACATCTTCCTCCAATGCCCTGAAAAATTCTGAATGCTAAATCCTCCATTAATACATTCAGTTTGTGTCACACACATTAATATTTGCAATTCAGGGGGAAAAAGTGCTGTGAAAATAAGTACCATATTTCAATCCAAACCAGTTTGTTTGTAATATGTGCAGATTGGGTCACTCTACAAATTGAATTGATTATTGCTGTAGCTTAGAATCCAGCATTACATGTGGGACTGAGATCTCTTGCTTCTCACACTGGAACCCAGATTAATCATTATTTACCTCCATATTGTGACTTTTATAAAAAAGATGCCCAATTAATGGAGTGACCTAGCCCCCATGGGTAATTCTCTTTATTTACAGGATGAAGTTGTGAATTATGTAATTTTCTCCCCAGATGGTACTATTTATGTAGCTGTACCATTACTGGGAGTAAGGCACAGCCAGGGTAAAGCTTCCATTATGCTGTAAACCTTAGGATGTTTTATCTCTTGTTAAAAAGAAACCATCTTTGAGATTAAAGAAGCTCTTGTTCAATACTTTGGGAACACAGTGTTCAAGTTCATGATAGGTAATAGTGATATTGTGCTTATGAAGGGGGAATGGAAGTGAAAATAGTACCTGAGCAATGATGACATATAGTGCAATTTCTACATGGCCACATAGGGCGATAAGTAAAAAGATGGCACAACCTAAAAAATAATGTTGTCACAAGAACAAAGGCATAGCTATTGCTCTTGAACAGATTTAGGCCAATTGTTTAGATCCTCCTTACAATGCAAATTACAGCAGGCTGCAGTTCTTTCTGTTTCTTTGATTCTGATGGAGAAGTTTTTTTCACCCTAAAACGAGGATAGCATGGTTTATTTGCTGGGAGAAGATGAGCCCTAATGGACCTAGATGCTGTTGTGAGTTACATTTCAAAGTTAGGGCTGCCACAGACAACCAGCCTTTTTAAAGGTGTCTCACATCATCCTTTAAGAAAGAAAAACATGAAGGACTAAAGTTTCACATTTCATTAAGGAAAAAACCCTCTGAAGCTCAGAGTTAAAGAACCCTGATCCATTAACAAGCCAGAGGAAAGGATTGGACCTGCTGAATCACTTCCTGCAGCATCTGGCACAATGACAACAGAGCATTAACTGGGTGCAATGCCAATTACTTTCTGAGGGCTGGAGATCAATCCCAGGCAGCAGCTGTTGGCCTCTACAGGGGAATATTTTTGTAGGAGACACAGAGGCAGAACTCCCCCTAAAGGGAATATATTTCACAGTCATGTATATAAGGAACCATCAGTTTTTGAAACAATGAGACATTTTACCACTCAGAGCTCCTAATCATCAGCTAAAATAAAAAAGCCAGGCAGAGCTGCTCTTAATTACCACCAGAGATCCTCAGATCCAGATTTCTCCAATTCCCAGCAGAGGCACATTTTTTTCCTGCAGCACACAATATCTTTGCAATGTACAGCTTTCCCCATTCCTACAAATGTATAAACGGTAAAGCCGACAGTGCATATGGAAAGAAAAAAAAGAAGATGCTATATGGGTATGACTCACCCTGGGAAGAATAAAATAAGGCTTCAAGCTGGGAAAATGTAGGATGAGTGAGTGAGAATATCAGTCACTGATCTTACAGATGTGCTCTTAATTTATTTCATAAACTACTTTAAAATCAATTAGTAATAAGGCGGAATTTTCAGTCAAGTATGTCAAACATTAAATAAATTATACAAATTCCAGAGTTACTCCATCCCCATTGAAAAGCCAAAGCTCCACGAGCAGAGGAAAGCAAGCCTGAAACAGTTGTGTGAGATACCAGAACTGCTTCAACATTGCCCAGACTGGAAGGAAGGTGACTCTGACAGGCACAGCACAATTGCACTCACAGGAATCCAGCCAGGAAGATGAGATTCTCACAATTATTCTTCTCAAAACCATTGCACGGATCTCTAAAAAGCAGTCAGGGTTTCCATTTTTCTCCTTCAGTGATGTACAGAGCCAAATTTGCTGAACACAACTTTGCTACAGAATCAGAAGCAAAAAGTGCTATTTTGTGCTAAAATTCCATGTTACAGGTTTCTTATCTAAGAAGGAGTTTCTAAGAGTATCTAAGAGTTTTCAAATAGCTCATCCTTTTCACTGCAACAATCTGGACTACAGAGCCTAAACGAGGAAATTCTACAGCTTGTGGTATTTTTGATTAACATGAGAGAACCCTGAAATTCTTCAAATCAGAGACAAGCAGAACTGTGCAGTCTTGTAGAAAAGGACCAAATGAACAATGGAATTCTCAAAAGGAACATATACACATGAAAATGTGCATGGGTGACATGCTCACATGCAATACAAGGAAGTGATCCCAGACAGGATGGCTTTGTTAAGGACAAATTGTGCCTGACAAATCTGAAGGTTTACATTGAATATGAGGAAAAACTTCACTGAAAAGGTGGTCAGGCATTGGAATAAGCTGCCCAGGGAAGTGGTTGAGTTGCCATCCTTAGAAGTGTTCCAAGAATATGTGGAGGTGGCACCTGGGGACATGGTCTGGTGATGAACTTGACAGTGTCAGGTTAATGGTTGATATTGATTATCTTTTCCAACCTAAATGATACTATGATTTTATGTTATAGGTATATTTATGTGACATGATTTTGTATTTTTATACGTACATATTTATGCCCATACATTTATATGAAGAATTACACATATATATGTCTTTATATAATGCATAAAATATATATTTTGTTAGGTTTTCAATGTTTTTCTGGCCAGAAACCCGTTAAGGGATGAAAAAAAAAATTCTTCTCCTAAATTTGTTCTTCTCTTGCTTTTTCTTGCCAGTTCCCTTAGATGTAGCATATTGATGGGAGACATGAACAGGAGAAAGGAAATGTCATCAGGATTTACCACCAGAAAGCAGAGGTCTTTCACGACTCTCACTGAATTTCTAAGTAGGCAATGTCTTTGAGGCACCTTGGTCTTGTTTTGATGAACACTTTTTGGGTACACACAGCTCTGTGTGAAACTCAGACCTCCACCACACATTGAAAAGCTGTATCTCCTTTGCAGTCTCCAGGAGATGCCAAAAAACTCTTGTGAGCACTGCCTTGGGAATAACCACATTGGCATCACTGGCTATCCTGACTGATTTATTTTGTGGCAGCCTAATGAATGGGGTCAATCTGCCACTGGTAAAGCTCTCCTGACACCAATGGAGTTAGAGCAGGAATTAATTTGGTACTGGAAGCTAATTGCAATGTGCCATTCTTTCATGTGTAAGATATAGATGGAATAATTTAGATAGTTATATGTCTTTGCATGATTAATAAACCAAGAATATTAAACATTCAGCACAGGGCAAAAAGAAAAATATAGATCTATCCTAATTGTTATCTGCCAAAAAAAAATCAAGTTAATTGATAGTCATAAAATTATGAAAAACAGGAAGTGGACAATACCAATGAGAGGAGGAAAAACCCAGCAACAAACCAAATACCACATCATGCATTTTTGTAGGAGAAACCAGCGGTCACAAAAGGAGTTTTAAGAACTCTTCTCAAAACCTGAAGGGTATTGAAACACCTTAAAAATCCCACCCTGCCACGCTGCCTTTTCATTCCAAATTTACTTTCAGTCCTGTAGCCTTGTGCTCCAAAAGATGAAATCAGGAGCAAAGGCTGCTGCAAGAGAGCCAGCACTCATCAGTCTGCCTGACAGAAAATATCACAGAGGAGATTGGATCCTTTCCCTTCCAAAGCTCACAATTTACAGCCTACTTTTGAAGTTCAGTGCAGCACCCTTCAATGCTGCCTGCAGGACTGCCCTTTCTTTGCCATGATCGTGGTTGTCACTCTGTCGAGGCAAAAACCAGAGAAATCCCCAGTTCTCTCTCTGTTACACGTGTCCCACTGGCAGCACTGGCTGAGTGCCAGGATCCCTGGTCCTTCCAAGGTCTGAGGGAGCAGCAGGACACCCCAAGATGCTGCCAGCACACCCTATCAGACAGGAGGTGTGTCGGAACCTAGGACATTCCTCTGGCTGCCCTGGGTGATTTGAGACCCTGGCAGGGGCTCAGAGGCCTTGGCACGGAGTCACAAACACCTGTGCCTTTGATTTTAGCCCATGGAAACAATTACCAACTTTGTGAAGAGTTACAAGCCACAAGGGCTTGAGTAGAATGATAGTTAATTTGTCACAGGGTGAAAAAGTAGAATTTTGGAGATTTAGAATGGGGGTCCAAGAGGCAAGATGGAGAAATCTGGGCGTGTCCTGTCCTTCTTTTGTCCTCCATCTTCTGCTGTGATGGTGGCACTTTTGGATTGGTTTAGAGTAGAGACAGACTGTCTAACATAGGTGATAGGTATTGGAAAATTATTGTAAATAAAGTACATGTAGTTTTTAGTATAAAAAGCAAACACCACCCCAAGGGCGGTCACTGTGCCACAACCCAACCTGCTGGACAGGTCTCAGCAGGTCAGAGAAAGAATGTAGTAGGTAAGGGAAAATAAACAACCTTGAAAACCAGAGCTGAGGAATCTCAACTTCTTCTTTAGTCGCTGGGCTGGGAAAAAAGACCTTTTAATACCTTGGGGGCCGTTTCAATCACAGAAAACCCAAGAGTGGTGAAACCATCAAGCCTTGGATGAGGGAGAGCGACACAGGACATGCCCTTGGAGCCCCCAGCTTCATACTTTCCCAGGAACACCTTGTGGAAACCCCTGAGCCAGAAATGGGAAGCCTGGGGCTGGCTTTGGTGGGCTGAGTGACTCTGGCTTCCTTCAGAGATTCCCTGCACAGGAGTGTGTGCACCATCTGCCAGCCTGGGTCACACCTTCCCTGCTACCAGAGACCCTTGTGGGCTCTGGAAATCAAAGAGCAATGGGTTCTGCTGCACAACTGCAAATGCAGCACCCAAAACCTGCTAAGAATGCATAGTGAGGCCTTTTTCTTCCAGTTGTATATGACAACAGGTGCTTTAATTATTTTCTTTGAAGGAAACAAACATAAAATAGAAAATTGGATTAAAATTACTACTTTGCTTACAAGGTTAAAGCAGTCAAAGGAAAGGAAATTCAGGTTGCCTGTGAACCCTGAAATTGTTCAGTTCTTGCATTACCCAACAACATGATACTTTTCCTATGGAACCTCTCATGGTTTTCCTCATCAGGGCACAACTTGAGCACACAAGGGAAGGCTGAAGAATGTATAGATGATATAAAATCTCATTAATCCTGAATTTTAGGCACCACACTCAATAACACATGAACCTACTTTAACATGCTCTGAATGTTATTACTGTGGATGGTGTTTCCTCATTGACACAATAACACAGGTACAAAAAATAATAACAATTCCTCAAATGTAATACAAACAGTTCCTCAGATGTAATACAATTAAAACTACCCATACAATCCAATGTGCCATTTAGGGAAACAAAAAAAAAAAAAAAACAAAAAAAAAACCCCAACAAAAAATTAGTCTGGCTCTATCCAAACTGATTTTTTTGTCATCTTTGAGATTAAGAAATAATTTTCTATTCTACAAATTGTTTTCAGTTTCCAGGCTGGCGCATGGAACCTCAGAGTCAGAAGCACAGCTGGACATCTGTGGTACTTTGTACAGTGACAGAGCAAACAAAATCACACGTCTCCCCCAGGATCAATGCACCTGGAAATAGCAAGAGACAGGCCACTAGAAATGTGTTCTCCATCACAAACACCTTCAGCTGTACTGGCAGAAACACAGGGTTTTGGTGACTGGTGTCTGCTTTCCAAGTTTGGTATTGCTTCCACATATTAGCAGTCAAACAACAATGTATTTCAAACAGAATAGCATTTAAACAATAGCATTTGAAACAGAATAAAACTCAGAAATAAGAGGAGCGCTTACACTGAAATGTCAGTCAACACTTGTCGTGCCCTTTACTAGATATTTGGAACTCCTGGTTTGAAGGGTTTAGGATGAATATCCCAAAAGGGGGGGCTCATTCGTCACACTGTTTAGTATGTTACACTTCAGTGTTCAGGAAGGGCCAGCCAGGGGAAACCTACAACCCTTCCTTTCTTCCTGCCCACACCTTGTGAATTTTCACTTACACCTTGTCAAAACTTCTTCCCTATTGTTTTCACACAGGGATGCAACCTACACACAAGCAGGACCCATTGACAAAAAAAACCAAACCCAACCTTCTTCACAGGAAGAACTTCTGGGGGAAAAAAAGCCACACATACAGACAAGAAAGAGAAGAAAAGAAGAATAAGATGTTACTTACTGGTTAGCACAGTGATTGATCTCGCTGACTTGGAAACCATATTTGAGTTGACCACCAAGAGAGTCACTATGTAATACAGGCCATGGTATTTGGCATTAAAAACCACAGGGGCAGGTAAAGTGCTATTGAATTCATCGAACTGGAAAAAGTAGTTCTTGGATTCTCCAGCTATCTTCACAACATACACAGAGGATGAGCTCACCACGTCTGATGCCTCCAGGGACACAATGATACAATTGTCCTCTCTGACAGCAACTTGGAAAGGCTCTGCACTCTACAAGACAAGAATAAAGAGTTTGTTGAGGTAAAATCCAATTTTACTTGCACCTATTTCCCTTGTTATTCATAAGATACTCATATTTCCAAAACTTGGAAGGGTTCTACACTCTGCAAGACAAGAATAAAGAGTTTGTTGAGGTAAAATCTAGTATTTTACTTTTACCTATTTCCCTTGTTATTCAAAAGATATTCATATTTGCAATAAAGTTACGTCTTGTATTCTACTGGAGAGTTAACATCAAACAGGAGCAATTATTTCAGGCTGCAATTCGCAGTCAGCCAGAGTCCACAGGTATCTGATTATCAGAGGCCAGGCTCTCTGCAGCAGAGGCTGGATCCTGCTGTGTGTTTTCTGGTACTCCACATACTCCATTCCTTACACCTTGAGGAATAAAGCCTCTGTCATCCTTTCATGAAGAAAGGTGAAGTAGAGCAGAAGGAGGATGAGATTGTAAAGGGTATCAGGGCAAGAGGATTTCCAAAAAAGCCTCAATGTCATTTAAATCCCAAAAAAAAGAGTTGATTAAATCAAGACTCTTATCTTGCAGAAACAGGATCATATATTCCTCAACACAACATATTCTGAAAGCCTACAACTGAAGAATAATTTTGGGTACTGCCTAAGCTTTTCCAAATGGGTATTGCATTAACCATATTTGCCCATTTCAGCAAGGACCAAGAGCTAAGCAGCTCTCACCACTATGTCCATTGTTTTGGCTGGCACTTTTTATTTCCTAAGCTATAGCATTTAATTTCCAATATTTCTTTTATTAGTAGTAGAGAGAAAGGAGCAATTTAACCTTGTTTTCATCTATCATGAGCGTGTTAAGCCACTGCCAGCTGAAAACACTTTCCTTTTTATTAATTTCAAACCAGCTGTCAGGAGAAACACTTGTTCTCTACATGAATTTCAAAACAGATTCATGCTAATTAATGAAAAGGAAAAGTTCAAGCTTACTTTAAGAGTTGCCTTTTTGTTTATTAGACCACACCACAGCTTATAATTATTTTACCCCCCCATGAAAACAGCAATATCTGGTATTTTCAGTTCTCAACTCCACAGTATATTTTTCCTTCATGTTTCACAGGCTGAAAGCTCTCAGGGAAAGGTGGAACTTTAGCTTGCAACTTCTTTGATCAAGTTGTTCCTGTACCAGAGAGAGCTAGAGACCCCCTTCAGAGATTAATTCTAGCAGCCTACCTCCTATTTTCTTGTGGTTTTGTTTAGTGCTTGTTCTTCCATGGAAACAATATTTCTGGGATTTATGCTGCAAGAACCAGGATCCCTATTTGAAATTCACACATCTGGTGTTGCCAACTCCTGGCATTCAAAAAACACCTCAAAAAAAAAAAAAAGAAGAAGAAAATAACCCCACAACAACAATAACAAGAGAAATAAACTTGCCAAGAATAAATAATTGGTTCTTGGAGTGTAAGAGTTAAACCAGCAGCAGTTTGTCTTTCCATGTATTGATGGTATTATCATTGGGCTTTGACATTTACAGTGTACCTAAGGCTACACCACCCTAGAGGCAAAGCCACAGGCTTGAGACAGAGCCCCTAAGCAAACCCTCCCATCTGATCCAAGAGGAGAACATGGCACAAAGCACATAATCAGTGCAGCCCAAAGAGGATAACCTGTCTAGACAGCTCCAAGCCTGTGATTAAAAACGGAGGCAATGCAACTTCAGCTGCTGATTTGAGGTTTGCTTTAGTTAGTCTTTTAAAAAAATTACTTTTAAGTTGTTAAAATTGTATCTGCCAATGTTATCAGTGGGAGAATATTTTGGTATGGAAGTCTGGGTAATTTTTCACAGATGGCAAAGCAATTGCTCCAAAAGGTTTATAATGTAAAACTACAACTACAAAAAAGCTTCCATGTGTTTTCCCCAGCCTGAGTTGAATTCAACAGGCTTACCCTTGAGTAGATCAAAATTCTGCATTTCAAGTGGTTGTATTTTGCCTTAAATCCCAGTCTAGCATTTGGATTCACAGAGACTCAAACATTTAACTGGGGATTAGGTTTAGATCTGCTCAAAACCAAGTAGAGGTTCTCTTATCCTTCTTCCTCCCTATTTCCTTTTCACTAAGAAAATGTGGAATCAATCCTTCAGCCCTCCTGGTGTGGGAAGACAGGAGAAAAAAGAGAAGAAAGGCACAGGTGTCTTGGCTTTCCAGAAGCACATGCACTATTCTATCACAGAAGCCATGGCTGTCTTCCAAGACCAAGCAAGGACTCAGCAAGGTTATTTCTACACACTAAGCTTGCAGTTCATATATAATCCCACAGAAATCTGTGGGTTTTGACCTTCCACAGACTTGCATTTGAATGCTTCACTAGAGGAAAAAGAATGGTGTTGTCTTTGAAATTATTCTGGCCTTCCCTTGGCCTTGGCACTGAATTCCACAGCTCTGACTCCACGTGCCTACCTGGCTACAGAGAACCAGCCCAAAGTGCCAAATGAATTTATATGTGCCAACAAACAGTTCAAAGCAAGTTCCTTATAGCTGGATGCTATAAATCCATTGCTATGCTAATCAAGTACAGCTGGAAATTAAGCATTTAATTGCAGAGTCATGGACATTCCTAGGATATAATTAGATATCAGGCAATGCTCATGTGGGTTTGTGATTTTACTCCTGGATTCTTCCATGGGTATTGTATTAACCATGATGAAGACCATGCTTTTATTTTTTCCCCCTCAATGTTTTCCTGAATCCACAGCAAGCACTATTCAGCAAATAATTCACAAGCCCTCTTCAACAACTCCCACAGAATTAGCATGGAATGCTTCTCCCAGCTAAATAAAACTCTCAGACATTTCCTGTTGTTACCTATGACACCTGCCTGGGATAAATAGCTTTTTTTTGAGTCCTCCATCACCTTAAGCATGTGGGGATTATGAAATGATAACTTCCCTCATCCATGTCCAGATTCTTTGGAAGCACTGCTGCATGATGCATTTTTTGAGGGCCATCTCCTTAGCAACCCTGTGCCCCATCCAGCCCATCACTGTGCCCCTCTGCAGGATGCATCCCTCTCTGGAGTGGCCCCTTTCCAGTGATTGTGTGTCCCTCCGTGTGCTTTCCAACTGCTGCATGCAGGGGACACATGGTATGGGGGAGACATCTGCTCTTTATTATCCCCTGGCTCTTGAAGTAACTTTTAGCCTTTAATTTCTAAGGCAGATCAGAGATCAATAAAAAGAATAGGTAATTAACATGTCATGAGATGAAATCATTTATCCCCTTTGGAATGTATTTCAAAAAGAACAGACCATTCTGGCCATCCATCCTTCAAGTTGTACAAGGTCAGGGTTACCAGCCAGCACTGGGCTTGTGATTTTGAAAAGAAGGCTAAGAAAAAAAGCTGAGTATTTTCTCTAAGCACCACTGCAAGTGACAAACGTGCCCCACTTAACTAGACTGTAAAGCCAGTGTGTCTTAAGACTGACAGCATCAGTATGGTAAATACACATTTCATTACTTCTGGTCAGCTACCTCCAGGATTTAATTTGCTGGTGTCACAGCTTGAGCGGCTGTTTCACGCCTGTGGGGAAGTTTGGCAGGGCTTGTGCATTCAGAAACAAATGATTAGCTCCAACTTCCTTCCTGGTTTATTATTACAAGCTCGTGCCACGATAAAGCACTTAGAAGAAGAAAAAAAGGAGGGAGGGGAAGTAAATCCCACAGTGTGATGCCTGTTCACAGCCATTTCCAGCGCAGGGATGAGTCATGTTAGTGGAATTTCCAGCCAATAACCAGGTCCCAATTAAAATAAAAATGAAGGGGAGGCAAGGAGATACACAACATGTCAAATAAACAATATCCAAAGAGTAATAGGAAAATAAATGGTGTGCAGCAGAGCTCAGAGTCCTCTTTTCAGAAGTTTATATCCTCGGTTTATTTCCATATAACAGAATGAGTTTTACACATGAGGAAGAGATCAAAGTTGCAAAACAACTACTGATTTTAAGTACTCTAGCTTCTGAATGTCTCATTCTGAAACACATTGTGCCAGAACCCAATTACCAGAAGTGCAAGCAGTTACAAGTTCTGCTGACTTTAAGGGGAGCTGTGGCCACTCATCAGCTCTGTAAAATTAAAGTACTGGTAACTGCATCTCATTTATCTAATGCCAGACAACTAGAACTAAAATCCCAAACAAATCTGACTTTTGTCAGCTTTTACAGAGTAAATACTGCAGCATTCACAGAATTTTCAAAGTAAGCAGGAACAAATTTTAAAGCTATGAGAATCTACTTCTCGGGCACCATACTGATCACCTACTGCATGATGCTGGACAAAAATAACATCCATGCAAGTACAAGAAAATATTGAACACTACTATATCCAGATCTCTTGGGTGAAATATTGGCTATTTAGTGAGTGATTCTACTACACCCTGATATATATTGTCCTGGTGGCCAATAATGTTCATTTCATTCTAAATCATTTGATGACTCATTCTCACCACGATTCATCTTACTTAATCTTATGTACTTAAAAGGAATGACTAAGCCAGGATGACCTTTTCAGACAGAACACCTGTGGATTCACCTAAGGCTGGAATTAATTGTGAAAAAGCACTAAACAGCCAAAGGGCTGATGGCCCCAGCTTGGCAATATTCCTGCAGTCCCTCTGTCATTGGGTACAGTGAGTCCAAGCTTTACAAAAAAGAGCACTGGGATCCAGATTTCAGGATCCTGGCCTTTGCTACAACCACAGAAAGCAGATGAGAAATAAGTACTATTGCAAAACATGCTTCCTTGGAATTGCTAGCTATCATTATTAGTTCCTAGAGTTTAAACAAAATAGGTAAAGACATCCTTAAAGAACTTGGGGAAGAACATCCTAAACTTTCCATGTGTTCCAGTGAGTTCTGGAGCAGGCACAGACTTCAGTGCTGACTGCAAGAGGAAAGAATTGTTTGACATGATCTTCAAAAGTGTGAACAAAAGCGTTACAGCCTTCTGACAGAAATGTAAAGACTTCTGGAAAATAAGGATATTTATTTCTGAGGCTTTTGTTTTTATCTACACTTTCCCACAGGTTGTGTAAAGATCATCCCTTAATAAACACACCTCAGAAGAAATACTCCATGGGAAAAAAAATGCAAATCTGTATAGTTAAGATTTTCCATGCAAAAAGGAATATTTTAACATATAAAAAGATAGCAAAAGCTGCAGTTCTCAATAATTTATGGTTTGTGATTCAGGTTAACACATCATTTCTGGCATTCTGCTCTATGAATAGTGTCCTCAGCCCTGTTGCTATTCTGAGTCTCAAAAAGCCAGTAAGAACAATCCTCTGGTCATATTTTATAAATGAGCTTCCACATTTCTTTGCTCTGGGAGACAGCTCTAAAGGAATGAGTATTTTTTCCCATCTCTGCCCACAAATGCATAACATGGGGGTGGGTTTTTTTTCAAGCAAACATCATTATGGTATGTACAGCCCACCATGTTTTGCTGCCATTCTGAAGTTAATAACCGGGAAGGAAATATTTCTTCACACAATCAACTGCTACTACGACAGCATTAAGTAGATTCCAGAATGCTAATTTCAGTAAGGTTTACATCTAATGTATTTTAGCTGTATGTCCCACTGTTAACATGTCCAATACTTGATAAATTATTGCTAAATATATATTTCTAGCTCATCTTTCTAGTGCAGAGGGCAACACCCAAGCACAGTGATTCAGAGGCTTCGATGTTAACAAGGTTTAAAACTAAGTAAGGGCTTCTAGGATGGCTTTTCTCCCTGCACGTGTGCACCCCAAATACACCAGGAATTCACACCCAGGCAGATACAGTTTGGTTTCTCTCCACTCTAGATTTTTAGCTTTTCCCTAGTACTAAAATGATGTCAAAAAAGCCTAATTCTGCTGAAAGAAAATATGATTTTGATAAGAAAGAAAATATGATTTCCCTTCTCCAACTCAGATCTTTAAGGAGCCTCTGCAATTAAAGTTTAGCCATCCCTTGTGGATGTAGCCAAACACATGCCAGATGAACCTTGTGCTTTAATTAAAATGCATCTTCCCTCTTGAGCCTGTATGTGAATAACAGAAAATGAAAAAGGGCACAGGAAACATATCACATTGCCTCAAATCCCTTAATTCTACCAAAAGGGCCCTTCTCCAGTCAATCCTTGCTCTCTGGGACAAGAATGAGAGCAAACTTCTGCCTGAACCAATGGTAAAATGATCAGAGCTGAACACATGCCAGGTGGGAGGTGTTGGTTGGATCCCTTGCTAATTTCCAAAAAAGAGCAAGTAAGGGGAAAGGAAGAGAAAGATGAACTCCATGTACACATTATCCTGAGAACATACGCAGCATCCAGCAATTAAGGATGGTGTGTAATTAAGCACAGCTTCCACCTGCAACTGCAGCTCACTGCCCATCCCAGGAGGGAGGAACAGATCACCTCGTGACAAGGCTGAAGGAGAAGGCAGAGTGACCAAATGAGCAATAAGTTCAGGTAGATTTTGAAGAATTTGATGATTAGAAAGAAGTCTCTCCTTGCATGGTGAGAAACAAATCTCTGAGGTGTTGCAAAGTGCCCCGTTGGGAGATGAGAGGGAACACACTGGAGATGTGGCTTTGGGTGGTGAAGGGCAAATTCATTCAGGCTCAGTCCTTCAGCTCCAAAACTGTGGCTTCACCTCTGCCAAAAATGGAAGTCTGTAACAGAAGCTGCTGATGCTGAACCAGCTTCTGAACAGCTATTGATGCTGAAAGGTGATACTAGGAAGTTACACAGAAAATTCCTGATGTTCAACAGAACGGGAGGACTGATTTTGCATCATGAGAAAACAATTCCAGCAGCGCTGGATTGGAGGCAGCTGAATTTCATACTGCATGCTGAGAGTATGACAGAGGGGTAGAGACTGACCTGGTGGGTGCTGCAAGAGTGGAAAATGCCTCAATTTTGAATTGATAGGGTGCATATATACCCTTCATATGTGCACAAGTGAACTAGTTCCCAAAGGCAGAATGCAATGCTTTGCTACTTACATTATCTATGAAGAGCACAGCTGGGAGGGAGTTAAGAGTTCTCACTTGTCAGAAAAATTGGAGATAAAAGTGGTTATTAAATTAATTTGTAATCACAAAGCAATGTAAGGGAAAATGGTGGAAGAGAACCAGACTTTCTCTTCCCCCCCATGTTGATCTATAATAAGAGAACAATGAATTTACTTGTAGATAGGGGCTATTCCAGAATCCTACTTCTTTGTTCCATATCTGAAAATGTTTTTAAAGGGGATTAGGCACCAAAGTGCCCTTAAGTATTTTCAAAATTCTCAGACTACTAGAGAGGGTTTGACATTGGGATGCATTTCTAAAAAATAAAATAAATGCATAAAATAAAAAAAACCCAACAAACCCAAAACCAACAACAAAAAACCAAACCAAACCAAAACCCTCAAAAAAAAAAAAAAAAAAAACCAAAAAAAACCAAAACACCACCAAACCCACCAAAAAAAAAAAAAAAAAAAACCAAAACCTGTTCCAAATCTGGTTTTGTGACTTCACATTGGTCTGGTGCTTACCTTAAACAAGTGGTCTGCCTTATTGATGGCCATTTTTCTATCACCCCCTGCCCCTCAGCTCCCCAGAAAAAAAGCTGCAAACACCCTTTCCTCATGGGTCACAGGAGTCATGGCATGTCTGGAAAATCCAAGTCTAAATCCAGATCAGCAGTTTTCATATTCCATGCTTACTACCCCTCTTCCCTGAGCCATAACTGTAATGTGGCTGTGCCTATCCCTGGAAGATTGCTCACTCAGGTTGAAGTACAGCTTTATTTTGTTTTCAGATCCAAGTGGAACCTGATGTTCTGCACTTTGATTACCCTGTGGTGCCCCTGTGCTCTCTAAACTGGCGAGAGATGAAGAGACAAGCTCTTGAGATTTCTCTCTAGTTATTTATATATAGTTTCTGCAGATGAATGGTAATTTTTCTTGCTGAAGTATTTGCTGTGGTAAAGGGTGTGTGTGTATATGAGTGTGATTGATTGTTTTGCTTGGTAAGGGGGTTTGGTTTTTGCTTTTTTCTGACCTGTGCTCAAAGGGAAGCAAGCTGACAGCGCCATTTCCCTGATTACTAGCAAGAGATGAGCTCTGTAACTCTTTGTACTGCACAGGGTCAATTGCAAATCCACACAGAACATTTCAATTGGAGCTCCAGCCTGATTGTCAATTCATTTCTAGCGTGGCTTTAGGCTCAGTTCAGCCATTTGTAGCAATCTGCTAAGTTCATACCCACAGAAGAATGCTCTGTCACACTGGCAGTGTGCTGCTCAGAAGTCATAAACACCCCCAAACTCCAATGCTGCAAAGGCTCAGAACTTGTCACTGCCACCCTGCCCTGCAGGGACAGCTCCAGCAGGATTTATTTGGTTGCAGTGTACCAAGCATTTTGTTTTTAGCACAACTGCCAGAGGCTGACTTGAAGGAAGAGAAAGAGAGGAGCGAATACAAAGAGCTCAGGAAATGGAGTTGCTGGAAAGTCCTTCCAGATGTAAAAGTGCCACCCAGAGCAGGAGACTGCCCAGGGGACAATGACTGCTGTTGCCTAAATAAGAACACCTCAAAAATTTGCTGGCCAGAACTTTGTGATGAGACTTCTGTGCTTAGTGTGGGATTAATCTGGCTTCATTTTATCATAATAAAAATTGGGTGTGGCATCAAATCTTATCATCCAGCTTCCCTCTCTACTCTGTAGGGAGAGAGGGATCTGAAGAATTTGATTTGCCCACTTAACCTTAAACAAGCTGCCTCCTGCAGATGCTTGTCTCTGTGCACCTTCCATTTAAACACCAAGAGCCAGATGAGAACAGAAACAGCTGTGTATGATTTGATGGCAGCTGCAAGTCAGATTCTTAAAGTCATTTTTATGTACTACGGCTCCTAGTCTTTTTTTCTTGTCCAAATTGATATTATAAGGTTTCAATTTTGTTTAGCTATTCTCTTTTTCAGCAGTATAAAAGTGCATGATGGCCATGACAGAGCAAGGCAAATAGCTTTAAGCACATGGAAGGTCCTAGTCAGCAAAAGATGCAAGCATGTCCATAAATCCTTTGCCTCTGTGACACAGGCAGGCCCTGAGTACAAAGAATCAATCAGGAGATCAAGGTCTCTTTTCTGGAGCTGCCAAAGAGTGATAACCCCTGAAACTTCCTCCTAATTTGTTTTGAGTCGTTTACGAAGTGAGGTTGCTAAAAAGTCATTCAAAGAACAATAAAAGTCTTGGTCTCTCAGGTGATGCTGAGCCTCCTGCTCTGCAGGTTTAGTGTTCTCCTCACAGAAATTATTATTCCTTGCTGTGGTCATGTGGGTTTTACACTTGGCAGCTATTCAGTGGCCAACAGGGATGCAGTCAAACCACCACAAATACATTCATCAGCCCAATATCTCAGGCTGAGGTAGCTCAGCAGTGATGGCATGGAGAGCAGACACATTAAATTTCTGTCTGGTTTGGCAGCTACAGACCCTGAGAGTGCAGAACTGAAAGAATTAAACTTTTGCCATTAGCTTTCTTTTATATATTTCTCTTTTAATACCTGACAGAGCTTTTCCCCAGGCATGACAATGGCTAGCCAGGCAAGAGAAGGCTTAATAAACTGAGAGATGAAATCAGCTGAGAAAAGGCTGAGTGGAAATTGGCAATGAGAAGTCTGTTCCCTACAGTAGAATTGACTGTAAAACAAAAATATAAATTTTCTGAATGCTGTTTCCTAATTTTAACTCAGGATGCTAAACCTCTGTAGTGTCTTCTGAAAAGGATGAATTTATAAACAGCATGGCCTTAAATGAGTCAACATAACCTTTCCCAGACATAGACCACAGTAAATATTTACTGAGCTTTATTTCATAGGCATTAACTCACTGCTAATATAAAAAGCTTTCAGGCTGCTAGACAATGCAATATGTTATCCTATCATTCTGACATTTAAGAAAATGCACATTTTAAAAGTGATAATGGTTTTCTTTTCTAGTTACCTTCTAGATATTAGTTCACCGTGAATTTTTTTATGCTGTAATTTTCTTCTTCCATTTTATGAAGTATTTTTGTTGCCAGTGAAAGGGAAGGATAAGGATGAAGGATGATGACATGGATCTTTTGTCTTCTATTTAACTCACAGCAAGTGGTGCTTCTATACATAAGCACTGGTCATTCTGCATTATATATATATAATTATATATAGAATAATTATATGATTATATATATAATAATACATAATATAATAATTATATATAAATATATAAATAAAATCCAAGCAAAAATACATTTAGCCTGGTTGTTTGACTGCCGTTTGCAGGACTTAGTGTGGCAATTTCTCAATAACTACAGTGTAAATATACAAATATCTCTTATCTCATCAACTCCTGCACTTCAAATTCAAGCAATACATACATTGCCTAAGGTCCTACCCAACTCTTTGACCGAGTAGATATTTTCATGATCTTCCTGGGAGCACACCTGCCTGTACTTTAGAATTACAAAACTGACATGACTCTTTTTTCCTAAATTTGACCATAAAAAGTCACAAGGAAAGTTCTATAAGTGTATATGGTGTCTTATAACCCAGATAATTATCTACAATATCCTTCAAAAAAAACAGAAGGATACCTTGGGCACCAAGGTATTTTTTATGTTAAGTTAAATGTGCACCCTCAAACCTCTCCACCTTCCCAGCCTGGCCCTTCACGTACAACAGAAAGATGTAAGAAAAGGCACACTGGCAGCACTGAGCCCCTGTGGTAACAGAGGCAGCTTCATCTCCAAGCCAAATGAGTGGTTTCTCTTAGTTATTTATAGCCCTCTTAAATTTTAATCACTTTATTTACTTATTCCCTGCCAGGTCCCTACTGACCACACTCAGTTTTCCCTCCTCTTCCACTCCAGTGTGCTCACAGAGCAGTGAAAGCTCTTTATTTCCAGTATCAGTCTACAATGTTGTTTCTCAGCTCAGGTTTACTCTGGATGCAATTTTTGCCTCCTAACTCAGGTGCCAGGAGAGCCAATGGACAGAAGTATCCTCCTGCCCAAGCTGTTTCCCACCAGCCCTTGGAAGTTTAAAGCAGCAGAGAAGGAAGAAGGCTGGTGTTTCTTTGGGGTTCTGTTTTTGTGGCTGACAATAGGCTACATCAAGTATTGTAGCTCTGCTTCTGTGATATTTTCTCACAGAAGAAACCTGAGGCTTAGCAAGCCATGGAGTTTTCTGTCCATCCCCCCAAACCCCAGAGGAGAAACTCATCACCCAACAGCACCCTGAGCTCCCTGCAATTCACAGCAGCAAAAGTCATTTGCAGGCAACAGCTTCCCCACAGCTTAATGAAGCACCAGTAATAGACTCTGCACTGAGCTCAAGCACCAGGCAAAACTGACTGACTTAAATTACCACAAGGATTAGGACCATAAACACAATCAGCTGGCATAGTTCAGTCTATAAACAAAAAATGTATTTACCTATGGCAACAAAATGAGCCATGCTGTCCTTATCTCTGCTGCTGCAAGCACTTAAAGCATGCATGTGAAAGTGAACATTCATGCTTGCACTAAGTATTTGCGTGTTTATGAATAAACTGTAATCAGTTTGACAGCGTTCTTCTTTCTTGCCTTATTAGCCCTGTGAGCTCTTCATTCAGTCTTCACACTTTGCATTCCAAAAAGGCAGACAGGGAAAAAACATCAACATCCTTGTGAAGCTGCACACAAGCACAGAATGTCTACACAAATAAGAAAATTAGACCCAAAGACTAGAGACCATGCTCCAAAGAGCAGCAATTGGTATTGGCCATGTAAAACGAGAAGCTGGGGAAATCTTGGATTTTTTTTCCCCATTTGTCTCTACTTGAAAGGGAAAAAAGAGACATGCATGACTGATGGTAATGGAAAACCTATTTGTGTCCAATTCACTGGAGAAAGAGTGCAAGGACATATCATCCTTGTGAAATAATTTGTCCTGTATTCCTTAAGCCAGATGAAAGTCCCATTATGTACAAAACAACACGTGCAGATGAATACAGATTTGGGAGATCTATTATTCTCTCAATACACTGCCTTGGTGTAACCTCTGTCACGAAAAAGGCTCTTTCCAAGTGCCTCACACTGTCATAAAGCGTGACTTTTTCCACTAACCCAGAATAGATTTGAAAGTGCACAGCAGCACCGAGGAGTCATTCATGATTAGGGCTCTTGCTGTGAAACAAAACTGGCACATGCTCCTGGAACCCACAGCAATTAACGAGTGTGAGATCAAACAGCCACACCACACCGACTGTTCCCAGCGCAAAAATAGAACGAAACAGCCCCATCTCCATAGCCCTGGATGGCTTTGCAGTCCAGAGAGACCTTTGTGAGCACATAACAGCTTCACTGCCTCGGATGAGGCTGGTGCTGATGTATTTGAACTCCTCAAAATCTTCCTCTTCACCCCGCTACGAAACTCGAGGTACTCTTATCTCAGACACCGCTCGTTACTGATTCCCTAACCTGACAAGGAGTTTGTGCAGGAACAGAAGATTTTTTGAGATCTAAAGAATGATTATGAAGTGACACAGGTATGATCTTAGCAAATCTAAGTTTTTTTTTCCTCTTGCAGTGCTAAAAAGAAAAAAAACCAAAGCAAACCAAAAAACAGACCCAGTTGTCTGCCCAGTGCAGCACAAAGCACTGGAGCCTCTTCAGCCTGCAAGGCATTGTGCTGCCTCTAAATTTTAAGGGCTTACAGACCAACTCCATCTTCCACATCAAACTGAGTAATAAAAGAACAGGAAAACAGAAAAACAAAAAAAAACCAGAAAAAAACCAAAAAAACAGAAAAAAAAAAAAACAGGAAAAAACCAGAAAACCTGAAAAAAAGCCCCCAAAAAATCCAGGAAACCCCCGCCCCTGCAAAAAATAAATAAGTTAAAAAAAAAAAAAAGAAAAAAACCAGAACTCCCTCCCAAAATAAAAGAGAAAAAAACCTCCAAAAACCCAAAAAGCTCCCCAAAACCAGAAAAAACAAACAAAAAAAAAACCAGAAAAAAATCCAGAAAATAAAAAAACCAGAAAAAACCCAGAAAAAACCCTGTTCCCGCAAAAACAAAACAAAAGAAACCCCAAAAACCAACCAACCAACCAAAAAAAAAAAAACGCAGAGAAACCCTCCCCCCCAAAAAAATCCAGAAAAAACAGAAAAAAAACCCCAAAAATCAGAACAAAAACCCAGGAAACCCCTGCTCCCACAAAAAGAAAGGAAAAAAAAAAACCAAGGGAAAAAAAAACCCCACAGGAAAAAAAGGAGGTGAAAAGAAAAAAAAAAAAAAAAAAAAAAAAAAAAAAAAGCTTTGAGGCACCATTCTTGGTTGAAATCTGCTACACTCACATGACAAATAATCAATTCCAAACACACAAAATGATGGCTCTGCCAGGAAAAAAGCAGTCTGCATCTACACATGGTAAAACAGAAGCTGGAAGGAAAAGACCATGCTGGTTTACTAAGCAGTCCTGGAAAAGCCAGTAGCTCTCATTCAGACGCTGTTCAGAAAAAACACAACTGCCCAATCTGGCCTGAATATAGCTGATGTTAACGTTAATTTATGTTTTCTAAGAGACCTCAAGTATTTTACCTGAAGCTAAAAATCTTGCATGTTATATTATCCACACTTAAATTTCGAAAAATTATTATGAATATTATTGATGTCTACATCTTACATGGATGGTTTTGGTTTGTGTTATGTGAGCTATTCCTAGAAATTTCAGAATGATTTAGCAAAAGCAGTTCAAGAATGAGGAGCTAGGGAGAAAGACCAAGAGCACCGATAGAATAATGATTATAATTCAAACAAAACTCCTCAAAGGGCAGAAGAAGCTACAACTGTGAGAACTAATTGATTTGATTCTACATACACAAAAAAATGATAAGAAGGAATTTGTACTGGTAAGACAGATTTATTTTTTTAAGAGAGATTTAATTAAATGCCTCTGAGATTTTTTTTCTTTGAAATTTTAACTGTCAGGCATCATATCCAAAAGAAAAAACCAATACCATCCAGGAAGTAATTATCTGCATTAAATGTGCTGTTTGACTTCTTTCCTGCTACAGTGATCTCTGCCAGAAGGAGAAACCAAGGAAGTTGGGGGAGGAGGGGAAAAAAAATTGATTCAGCAATTTGAGAAGCTAAATACATTTCTCTGTGTCTCAATCATCAAAGGGAGGGCTTGTTCTGCAGGGGGAGCAGCACCAGGTGGGGAGCAGCAAGGTTTATTTTAGTGAATTTGCGTCATGTTGGAAACTGGGGGAGCAGAAGGGGCTTGACACAGCATTGTTTGCTGTGAATAAAAAACCCCTGCAGCCACCACCCATCAGAGCAGTTCTTGCACCTTGGGTGATCAAATCTGGGGCTTGCCCAGCTCCAGCCATTCTGGCTCTGCCCTTCTCTGCTGGCTCCAGTTCAACACCACATCTTTCTTTGTCAGTTCTCAAGGTGGATACAATCCTCTCATTCTTAGAGCTCTGCTCATAAATGTTTTATTTCTCCTGACTTTGGTTTAGACCAGCTCCTGTTATCCTAGATAATTAAGAATTGAAGTGAACACTTACTATTTAAAACATGTTTCCTGTGTGTTTTGATGATGTCAGCTTTCATGTTGAATCCTTTCACTGGTTTGTCACTATAGGACACGAAACAACGCGAGCACACACACTGCTGTCCTCATGGTGAAAAAAGGGAAGTTTATTTTCTGACTCCAACATTTATAGATTTCTAAAAGTGGCAGTGGATTGGAGGGTGACAGTGCCACCTCTCCAATGACACTGGACAAACCAACAGTCCATCAAATTTCTCCTCCTCCATAAAAGAATGTAAAACAAGTTATTTACAGAAAGTGCGTGAGAAACTTCATTACAAGAATGTAAACATCAGAAGGCTTAGAAAATCTTAAAAACCAAGGCAACACTGGTTTTCCTGCACAGACGAAGGTTTTATCCTTTTCCACTCAATACTTTAGCTACCATTATTTGATGCCACTCTTTCCCATTACCTGCCTCCTATTCTGCCAGTAGCAGGAAACACAAATGCCTATTTCTGCTTCTGCCCCTATTGCTCCCTGTAAATGATACTGTCTTGCCATCAACAATCAAGAATGCCTCCTTTATACAAAGGTTGTAATACATCTCAACAGCTTCTATTTGCTTCATGCATATATTTAAAAATTGTATAAATAGGAGGCACATTTCATATAAAACTTGCACATGGTTTGCTCTTATGTTCCTCACTTTTAAAATGAATTTTAAAAAACCAGAAACAGAAGTGTTTTGTGTCTCCAACCAATTTATCTGTGTTAAATTCCTCAGTCTCTCTCTTTCTGTATTTGTTTTTTTTTTTCCTTGCTCCTGCCTGATGTGGATTGATGCTGCTCCTGTGGAGATGAAGCTGGTTACCTCATCTAGCAACCAGCCCAATAGGTTTCCAGCCCTACCAGGAGCTCTCACTGCTCCTTCAGCCTGCATTGCAGCCATTCTGCACAGCTATGGGATAATAAATCTATTTTAATTTTCATTTTTTGCCCCCCAAAAGGATAAGGGTTCTGCATCTCCTCTGTTCTGTGTGAAGGACACTATCCTTAACACACAAGAGCCTGACCTGAAGCAATGTGAGAACCTCATCAAATAATTTTGTTTGAAAAGCCTCCAGTTGTGAACTATTTTCTAGTGTCGTGGCAGCCCAGAAAATTCTTCTGCTAAGTTTGCTCTGGTTTTGTGCACAGAAGCAGTGCATTTTGACAAGAGACCAAGAAAAGCCAGCCTGACATAATCGTGTATTCCTCTGTGCACAACCACTCCAGTGACCAATCCCAATGTGCTCCCTTAACTCTGCCTCTCTGCCTTTCACAAGGCAGCTCAGTCCTGAAAACAAATGAGAGTGGAGGAGAAAAGGAATTTGTCCTCACATTATCTCCCCCACCATGCTTCCTCCCACTCCAAATTCAGCAGCAAAGGAGAACGTTTTGGTTCACTAGCTGAGCCTACAGTCCCAACTACTACGTTAACAAACAGCAATGAAAGAATGGTTTTGGTTAATTATGTGGCTCTGCTGACTGGGGAAGATGAGAAAAACTGTGTGATTTATGGTACAAATGAAATGTGGGAAGGGCTCAATCCACAGACTTGTTAGGCCATAATTCAGTTTCCCAGGAAGTTTGGGAGCACTTCAGTCTTAAACTGAAGAATTTACTGAAGCTGCTATCACGATTGGGAAATGCTCTGTATTTCTGTGCTATGGTATCTTTCACTGCAGAATATCAAAGTACTTTTCTAATGCATGCTAATGAGCCCTTCCAAGATTGCTATAAATACAGTATCATGTGTATATGACTCATGTGGCTTATTAATTTTACATCACCTACCCTGCTGCTTGAGCAAGAGTGACAGAGCAGCATTCAGGCAAACTCCTCTGTGAGAACTTTGCCAAAATAGCAGTACCTGTGTCTTCAGGGGTCAATCTGCCTCAAGGCTGATCCTAGTTAGCAAGATTCAGTCTGAGAGAAATGTTCCCTGCTTACCTCAGCCCTCCCAGTACAGTTCTCTTGACAAAAAATTTAGAGCATTCTTCTAATAAGAAAATAAAGTCTAAAGCAATGTATAAGATCTCCTAGGTTAAACATCTCATATTATGCCAGGGGTCTACAGCAGGGCGCAAGGAAGAACACGAACTTTGCTGGGGGATGGATATGGATCCAAAAGGCATAGATCTTCAATGGGACTTGATTTTAATTAAAAAAGAAGGAGGGAAAGACAATATTTAATCTCTTAAATTTACCTATGCCCTTAACCAAATGACATTTTTACTTTGCTTAATTAACTATTAACACTGAGTTCCAGAAAAGCCCTTTGTAATTTCAAAGTGCTCACTCTGCCCCTGTGGCAATTAGCCCATTAAGAGGTTCCACAGGCAGAGCAATGATGAAGACACGTGAAGGATTTGTTTGCTTGGTCCTTTACAGGGGCTGTGAGCCAGACAAATGATTTTTAATTGAGATAAACAGGACTCTGTGCTCATACAGGTTGATGAGAGCTCAAGTTTATTAGCATGGGGTTAGCACCAGCCAGTGTAGCTTCCTGCTAGCTTAGAGGATGGGAAGGTAAAATAATGCCCTGCTGTAAACCATCACACGTTAAACAAATGGTTAAAGGCCCCACAGAGGGTAAATAATAGAGCTGAAACCACAATAACTAGATTTCTCTAGCCCAGTCTCAGTGGAATCAAGAAAGGTGGCTCAAACCACCCGTTTCACAGTGATTTCTTTCTTTCCTGCACCACAGGATGATTGACGTGGTAGAATTCAACCCAAACAAGGCAGGCAAATTTCACCAGCGGCATCCACGGAGGGGAGAGAACTGAGACAGGGTGGAGGGAAAGGAGAAACCTCCAGGAGCTGCACTGCTCTCTCACAGCAAAAAAGGAAGAGAAAGTCAAGAGGAAGATGGTTCCTCCTGTCCTCAAACAGGAGGAAGGACAGAGCAAGCAGCTTCCTAGGTGTCACTTAAACCCAGCAGCCCCCACGCTTCCTGCACTGAAACCCACACTCATTTCTTTGTTAAGGGTTCCTTTCCATCCTTAAGCCAAATAACTCCAAAGTTCTCAATATTCAAATCCAACAGCAGCTTCTGTAGCTGGAGTGTACCCCTGAAATCTGAGCCATCCAGATCCACTACAAGTTTAATTTTGTAATTGCTACAATTATTTAGAATCCAAGCCTGCAAATTTTGATTTAAATGGAAAAATGTCAATTCAAAAAACACACCGAAGTTTAAACCTATTTAAGCCTTTCCTCTAGTAATTAAAGATTGAATTAACAACTTTGCCATTAAAAAGGTTTCTATCTCAGCCTGGTACTGCAAGTAATGTGTATGGATGTGTTCTGTTTCTCAGTACAAAAATAATCTGACATTCCAAGAATTTCATCTGAAACAGTGGGAGAAGCATGAGAAAATTCAAGTACATCTGCTTGCACTTGAATTGCCCTCACCCCAATGGCCTTTGAATTGCCAAGGATGATCAATCCATGAAAAGCTAAGAAAAAAATTGGTGACAAAACATGTGCAATCACCAAGAGAGAACCTGAGAGAAACTGCTGTGCAGTGGGATCAGTCAGTCATGGACTGTCTGGGGGACAGCTGCTTCCACAGCCTGAAAAGGATTTATCACCATTTCTGGTAGGGCATAATTTGGAAAAATCAGTGTTCCTGTGAAACACCTGATGGAGTTAAAATGGAAGTGGCCCCTATCCACAAGAGTTAATAACTTTGGGGAGGGGGAAAAATGACCTTAAGAGCCTGCTTTTGTTTCAGGGGAGGAAAGAAAAAGACAGTTGGGGGTTAAGGAGGTCAAGAAAGGAGGTGAAAAGTCTCATGCAGGGGGAAGAGTAACTTATTTCTTTGACCAGCAGAAGGCTGGGTGAAGCTGTGCAGCAATTTGGCAAATGAGTCTACCAGTTTTTGAGATTAAGGCCCCCATTTCCAAGAGCAAAAGCTCCAAATGTGATACTTTGCACTAATTATATCTGCAAGGGGGTTGTATTATTTACATGTATTTTAAATTGGCTGGTGACCTGAGCTGCATCTATTACGGTCCAAATGCAGTTTGCATATCATTCATTATATAAATGAGGTTAGAAATGAACATAACTGTTTACTCAGAAGACATCCATTTAGTGAGCTGGCATTTCTTCATTACCCAAAATATATGATAATTGTCCATGTAATTCCTTCAGCAATTTAATTGCACACAGTCCTGCTCCTCCATGGAAATTATCTGTCAACTCCACATAATAATTATGCATCAGCCTCAGTTTATATTCAATCACACACACACATAGCGTTGGATTGAAACTGGATTCAATTCACAGCAAGGTGAGCACCTTTTCTTAAAAACTTACAACAATGAGGTTTTTATAACAAAGTAAAAACAATTGAATGATTGAAGCGCTGCCATGGCACATGGTGCTGGCATATCAGAAAAAATACAGCTTTTCCAGGGTGAATGGTAACGGTAAATCAGGGTGGTCACATTCTGCCCTGAAAGGAAAGATTCCCCCTGCAGGAAGGGTGGGAGGAGGCATTTCTGCATCTGGAAACAAATTTTGCACTTTGCACTAAACTGATCCAATTTATTCCCCTTCCACTGGAAACCTGATTCATTTCTAATGCAAGTTAGCTGCAAGGCTGTCTGTAAGTTTTGTGGTGCAGAGGGACTGGGTTCTGACAGGGTGCATTTCTCAGCCCTGGCACATCTGAGGCTGAGGTTCAGATCTTGAGGGAAATCCCTGAAAGATGGAATCGACATCACCCTCAGATCACACACAAGGTACCAAAGTCAGGCTCCTTGTTTACTGTCACCTCCAATTTATCCTCTGTGAGACAGCCCCAAACAACTTGTACCACAGAAGGAAAAGAAAAGCAGGAAACAGTGTATGTGATACAACCCAGCAAATCTGTCAAAAACATCTTAAATGTGTGTGTGTGTGCCTATCCCCATAAAACCACAAAGTATTCAGATGACTAGCTCGAAATAAATGCAAATCCCCAAGCCCCAAAAAATCTGACAGAAGAAGGTCTTAGCAGCTAAAAATGTAAGTTTGAAAACTCAAAAGGATAAACTGACAATCTAGGTCAGGTTTTGTGATCTGTTGGTGACTGGTCTCAACCTTTCTGAACATTTTTGTTCCTGATCCTCATGTTACAACTTAAAAAAAAAAAGAAAAGAAAGAAAAAAAAAAGATCTGTCTCCAGATCCCAAACCTTTTGGTTAGCTAAATAAAGGGCTTTGCCCATCAAGGCTTTAGAATATTCTATTTTTCTTTAGACATTTATAGAGGAAAATACCCTTCAATGGAATCTGTATTCAGAAGGGAACATAAATCTCCAGAATACAGAACCAACCCAGAAGGGAACATAAAGCCTCTATGATCATTTGGGCATCCAACAATGATACAGAATATAAAGCAAGCTGAACAAGAGTGCATTCTGTAGAGCCCACAGCCTTTTTTTCTCTGTGTAGAGAGTAAACAGGAAAATCTAAATTAATTGTCTCTATTGAGGTTAGCATAAATCACTATGCTGCATTCCTGTCATGCTCCTCACAGCCTTACAAACAAAACCTCCCTACCAATTTCACCTCTTCTTCTAGACACCAAATTTCTGTAACTGTGCTGGAGAACAAGATACAACCAGGTTGCAGCAAATTTTGTCCAGTATTTTTCTTTTTTTAGGATTAAAAAAGGCAGGCAACCACAATTTGTTTGACAAGAAGGTTCAGCACTTGGCAACTAAGTGAATCAAAGCAGTGCCCCCATGGATCAGGTAGAGATCAGCATTACCTGCAACCTCAAAACCCAGCTCCTTTCTCACCACAAGGCAATTAAGTTACAAAACAAAGTTTCAAAGAAGAAAAAAATTAATACAGAGAAAATCTTACCTCTCCCAATATCAACCAAGAGACTCCCTGTTCCCCCAGGATCTTCCCAGCCCTCCAGCAGGAGGAGGGAGCATGTGGGTTTCCATTTTAATTGCTTTAATGTCATGCAGGTGGGGAACATTTCTTACTCATTCCACACCCCTATCAAGATGCAGAGCCAACAGACAGCAAAAGGAAGTCTGCAGCATCAGTGCAGCATTAAAGTTGTTTATGTGTCCCAAAAGTGGAAAACTTTAGAACAAACTTTCTCTAGATGATCATAAAACCCTCTGCTTCCAGCCCAGGTCTCTGTGCCAGCCTTATCTCCACAGATTACATTTATTTTGGAGGGGAAGTCTGACCATGTACAAAAATCAGAGAGAATTTTCTATTGAGTTCTGGCACACGTAGCCCTGTGTGTCTCAGAGAGGACCTCAGTGCACCTCCAAGGGTCAAGGGTGGTTCTTAAAGTTGCCAGTGATATTCTGAAAACTCTCCTGCTGACTTCAGAGCGGCTTCTGTTTCTTAGACTCTGGGGAGGGGAAAAACTGTGAATTTGTTATAATTTTTAATATCCATAAAACAAGACCTGAGATGCACAGCTCAAGATGACTCAGAAATGCAAATTTTAGTATTAAAAAAGTTTTTTTTTCATGTCAAGATCACAAAAGACCTCCCCTAGAGCCAAAGAAATGCATCAGTCTATTTTTAATGTGCCATATATATGTATAACAAGCACTTAAACATTCTGTCTATTCAAACAGATTTCTGTACATCTGAGTAGGCTCAGGATCAAGTCAGGCTCAAATTTTTGCCATTTGAGCTTATTATGGTAAATAAAGAATCTTCAGCTGGTGATCTCAGATATTTTTTCTGCTATTACACTCCTCCATCCAATTTTCCTGTTGCATTTCTGATACTTCCACTTCCTGTACTGAATGGATATCAAGCATGGAATACAACATGGCTAAAAAAATTTGCAGTCTAGAAAAAGCTCTGATTTTAGATGCCACAAAGATTATTTTCAGGATTAAAGAGAAAAAAAACAACGTTAATTTTTTTGAAAATGCTTAGCTCAGCCTTAGTTATAGGACCTCAGGAAAAAAAAAAGATAATGACACAACAATGCTACAACATCAACTTCCATAATAATAATAATAATAATAATAATAATAATAATAATAATAATAATAATAATAATAATAATAATAATATAAGCACGTTCAAGGAAACACCTAATGTGCTTTTTTACACTAACTCAGGATCCTATTTCCTAAAGAATTTCTTTAAAATGGTCTAATTTTACTTTACAGGAAAAGTATAATTTTCAGGTTTTTTTCTTTATGGCCCAAGAGGCAATTCCCTGAAGATCTAAAAACCTGCAGCTTTTTAAATAATTACTAATTTTATGAGAGATCTGTCACCTGAGTAGATGATGTCTGAAAGAACAAGCAAATGGAAAAAGTGGTGGTATTTTTGCAGTTTGAATTAAAGAAATAAAATGTCTGGAAGGAAATTAGTTAGATAAGGTATTAAGATGATGAAGCATCTCTTTGATGCCCACTGAAAAGGGAACACCACTTTCTTGTCAGATACATCATTTCAGCCAGTATAACCAAATAATAATTAGCTTTCCATGGCACTCAACAGAAATATAAAATAAAGAAAGACAGCTCTATTCAGAAATGTTTGCTGCATAATGTCACTCAACATTTTTTGGCTTTGAAGACAAGTGAAGAGCAGGTTTTCATGCCTTAGGGAAAAAGGTTTTGCTTTTAAAAGTAAAGCACAAAATTTATGCCTTAAAAAAAAATATAATCCCATCTTTAAATAAACAAAAGTTGTATTTTTCTAAGGCTATTGAAATAAAGGTGATTGTTGAAAACCAAAAAGATATTGATAGTTGAACTTTCTTCCTCAAAAATATTTGTAGGGGAAAAAAGCAAAAATTGGCACCAAAAAATAGTTTGAAAGTTTCAGCTAAAAGTACAGCAGGTGACACATCTCAACTCTAAGACAACCAGAAATACAAAAACCTTGTTTCTCCAGTGGTTTATTTTTGCAACTGTGTGCAAATAATTCCTCTCAAAATCTCTTTTTAGCAAGGGCCAAACCACGGATTTCGTGTGAAAGCTCTACAGCAGAATGAACAATAAAACCAGCATTGACCAAATTACTTGGAGCCATCTGCTCTGTTTGAGCTGCTCCAACCAGACAAAGGGCAAGAGAAATTGCAGGATTTTCTGGCCAGCCCAGAGCCAGCACAGGCAGCTTGCTCTGCCCATCCTACAGCTGTTACCACATCCAGGGATGGAGCCAGGGACTGATGATGCCCTAAGTTTTGGATTTCATGTTTTCCAGATTCTGTACTCCTTAGTGTGTGGCTCTGAACTTCATATAAAGCATTAGCAAGTTCTCTTCACAGTTTAGTCAGATAAAACAATCCTTTTCCAGCCTGAGAACCAAGGACAAGGTTTGGGTCCAAAAGTGTGAACAATGGTGAACTGAGGAGAGCAATCTGGGA
Source organism: Camarhynchus parvulus (assembly GCF_901933205.1). Classification (NCBI taxonomy): domain Eukaryota; kingdom Metazoa; phylum Chordata; class Aves; order Passeriformes; family Thraupidae; genus Camarhynchus; species Camarhynchus parvulus. The sequence continues at coordinate 3,591,278 of NC_044586.1, forward strand.
GGATGGGACTTCACAACCCGAAGCTGCAATTGGACAATTAACCCAAATATGGAAATGGACCAAAACTTATAAAAGCGTGAAAACTCATGACCGGTCATGAGTTTTCATCTGGGGTCCATCTTGGGTCCATCTTTGGTTTCTCTTGGGTGTAGCCCTGTCTGGACTCTTGTACTGCCCAAGGTGTAACCTTTGAAGGCCTTTTAATAAATCCCTCCTTTATTCCTTTAACTCTGCCCAGCCTCTGTTCCACACAGCCTCACAAGGACATGACAACACTGTCCCTTTGGATGCTGTGGGTGGAAAAGATAAGAGGTGTCCAAGGAAGCCTGGGAGCCATCCTAGCATGGAAATCCATGCTGCACAGACTCAGGGAGCTCATTCCAGTGCACTTTGTCACTCGTTCTCTTCCCATTAACCAAGAAGATTGGCCTGGAAATCTGACCCTGAAGTTTGGGAAAAGCACAAGAAGCCCAGAATGACAGGTATTGGACAAAGTCTGGAGCCACTGGTCCTTGGAGCACAGATGGACTAACCTATGCCTGGCTCTTCTGACCAAGCTCTTTTTTCCTCTTTTAGGAGAAAAGAAGCCCTTCCATCACTCCTTATCTTTTCTATTATCTCATCCTGCTGCTGAGCCCACAACAGCAGGTGACAGATTGTGGAGAGGGCTTTCAGAGATATTGTAAATGCTTATCTGCTGTAAATCACAGCTTCACCCCCTCCAGTGGAATCTGCTGAGCTGTCCCAGCCCAGGGCCTGACTCTGCACACGAGCTGCCCGTGTTCCACCTGTAATTTAAATTAATGAGGAGCGAGTGTTATTATTTCTGGCACAGAAAAGGAGCTCCCCACACAGCAAGGGAAAATAATGATGGCAAGCTCTCTCTTCAGCTGTAACTCTTCAATGGGTTTACAAAGGAAGAAAGCAGCATTACCCTGTTCCACAAATTAAGGCACAAAAAGGAACATGTAGCCAGCAGAGCTGGTAGCAAATCCAGGGACAGGCTCTCAAAAGGCAGGCAAAAAAAGACATCCACAAGGATTTAGGGTAGATTGGAAACCTACAGAAAAACGACTCAGAAAACCCAGGAACTGAGAAGCCTCATGTCTAAATAAAGGAAAGCTGGTCTAATGGTGAAATGAGAGAACGGTCTACACATTTTCAAACATTTTCCAGTGGAGCAGGGGTGCCTTTGACTCTGGAATAAAATCTTTCCTGCCTTTCTCAATCTGTATTCAGCTGCAAGTGAATAAACCAGCCTTGCTTTTGACAAGGCAGACCAGGACAAGGAAAAAACCCACCACATGAAATTATGACTCTATTTCAGAAAATGGGTAAAGTGCAGCAGCAAAGAGCCAGCAGGTACATTTATCCAAAGCTTGATAAAGATCCATATAAAGACCCTTAATAAAATTGCTCCAAGGAGTTACAGCACATAGGGTCACCTCCAGCTTGGCACAAGTTCAAGGGGGATTCACCTCAGCTCTGAGCTTGACCCGCCCTCTCTCAGTTCTGATGGGCACTGCCAAACTCTACTTTTGTCCAAATCTGTCATTTAATGGGAACATGAGGGCTCAACATGCTAGGCATAGGTAAAAGTTAACTTTCTGAATTTTAGGTTTATGTGTATTTTTTTTTCCTGACCTGAAAGGAAGCCATCTGGATTAAAATCTTCTGGCTGTAGATGCCAATGAAGCTTAATTAACAGAATTAATGTGTGACAGGTTGTCCCTGCAGATCCAGCCCTTTCCAGTGATAAATGACAACATGTGCATTTATGGCTGCAGGAGAATTCCGGGTGAAACTTTTATCATTTAGCTGTCCAATTATTAAGACAATCTGCATGATCAAGATGGGGAAGTCTATCAAACATAAAAAAACCCCAAGCCAAACCCAGATTCAACCAAACCCCCAAAATATGTTGGTATGATGCTTAAAATGGCAAAATGAGAGCCTATATTTGGGTTGTAAATAGAGATTTTTGTGGCAGTGCTTGTATGTTTATCTCATAATCATTGAAGTGGGATGATTTACTAAAGACCTTAAAATAATACTATAATCCTTATTTGGAGAACTAGATTACTGTATAAGTTCATCCAGGGAGTTAATTTAGGAAATTCCTAGCAGAGTTGTGAAGACACTCTCAACATCCTAATTTCTTATTCTACACTTAAACCCAGCAGTTTGTCTAAACTTGTACAGCCAAACCCTACTCTGCTGAATTCTCCATCTCAATCTTCCACAAGCTTAACTAGTCCTTATGTTAAACACACGTAGAAAACTGAGTGTTTTCAAACAGCTGTCCTCATATATTCACAGTCTTGGGGCAGGTGCCAAAAGCATGCCAGGCATCACTGGCTGCATCACAGCCTCACCACATGTCTGCTGGAAGCTGGCCCTTTGCACTCCACCTGACACAGTTTTGAGTGAAAAAACCTCATTTCTCTCCTTCTCCTCAGCCTCAGATTGTTACTTCTGTTCTGTGTTTTAGCCAGGCCTCCAAAATACAGCATTGAATTTATCCACATCCCCATTACTTCCCTGTGCACTCATCAGAGCTTTTGAGCTGGGAATCCAAGCCCAGAAAAACACACATCTATTGAAGTCTCAAAGAGGAATTATTTTTAAAAACGTGAGGATTCCAAATGCCAGCTTATTTATCCACCTCCAGTTGCAGCTCACCCTGCAGCACCCTGCACTAACAGAGCTTCACTAATTATCCTTTGGAGGTGAGCTGGGCTACTCCAGCTTTGATGCTCTGCTCTGCAATTAAATGTATCCAGCAACCACATGGGGGAGAGGGAAAAAAATACAGCTTCCAGTTCTGCAATGACCTACTTACAGCATTAAAGCACTGAGGGGAAGGGGGAGGGCTGGGAGAGGTCTAACTACAGCTTAATGCAAGCTGACACTGATCTGGGCTTTGGAATACACAGCAATCAATATCAGATGTGACTTCACATCCTACAGAAAATATTGGTGAGACGGGTAAAGTTAATGACAGGAAGAAATTAATACAAGGCCTTGCTTCTCAAAACCTGCAGTAGTTTTAGTGTCCACAAGCCCTTTGTGCCTCCCCTGCTGTGCCCCATACCATAGCGCTGCTAAAGTTTGTGTAAAATTCACATTATTCAAGCTAGGGAACCTTAGCATTCTCTCCCTGTCTAGGAATACCTTCCACTCAGGCAAGTACAGACATCCTCATTCCTCCCTCTCAAGGAATACAGCAAGGAAAGGAAGAGAATCTGATTTATTTAGCATCACTAAGCTAAGTCAATGTCACAGATTGATTCCAGACCTTCTCATTCATGTTTTAAGCCTGTCCCTTCCCCCAGATTTCCCTCACCTCAGATTGTCTTTAAGACAGTTAAGCAGAATTATTAGAGAAAGGTGATCATGGGAGCATTTTGCATTCTGTCAGTGATCCCAGAACAATCTGGATTTTTAGGTATGAGATGTATTTTGGGATATGGTTTCTCTTTTCAGTAGTCCACTATCCTGGCACAGACAATTTAATTTCTGGACTTCATGCTAAGCACAGTGTTTATTGATGACAAAGTCAAATGGCAAGCACACACTTAAGAGTGCTATTCAACTAGATTCTCCCAAAATGACATATATACTTGCAGCAAGTGAAATGCCCACTGTTTAAGTATCAGAGAAAATGTTTTGAAAGCTTAACTGCAAAAATTGAGCTGAGCAACATCTCAGTAAGACTTTAAAAGTCTTTTGTTCCTTGGAGCCTTTTGTATAACAGAAAGCAAAGAAAACTCCCCTATAATGGTCTGAGAAAATAATCTGCCTTTTTTTTTTTTTTTGGTGTCAGATAAAATATTAACCTTCAGTTATGTTCCCAAAACTTTACAAATATATTGGAAATGTCAAATGTATAAATGTATAACGGTTATCCTGAACTAAGAATCTAAGGATCAAGAAAACAGAAAGAAAAACTGAAGGTGAATGTGATATTTTATCCTTTCAGCCCCCACCCAGATAAGGAGCAACATCCAGCAGCACCACTTGCCCCAGCCAGAGGATTTTCAGGCTGAATTATTAGTTTCCTGCAGTATTCTCTAGCTCAGTAGTTGCATTGCTGGAAGGAATCATTCACATCTGTGGAATTTACTAATCCTCTTCTACAGCTGTCACCGAAATTGGCTGTTCTCCCTTTCCCCAACTCTTTCTGAGTCACACTACCTAGGGCTGAGAGCTTGTCATATCTGATAACTGAGGCAGGGCCAGACACAGTCAGTACTTGAACAAGAGACAGCCAGAGAGAGGAGATGATGCTGGTTAATCAATGGACAGCAAATTACACTTTGCATGATCCTGCACAGGGCATTATTCCCTCAGCACAGCCAGTTGTGATACAACTGACACAGCTGGAAACAAAGAGAAGTACTGCTTCTGCCTGAAATGACAGTCAGAATATAATCATTTAATGAACAGCTCTAAATCAGTCAAAATAGCTATGATCTATTGCATCTGAATTAATATCCTGAAAGAAAGTTGGCAGGAAAGTCCCTCCATTCAAACCACAGCAAAAATCCCATTTTTCAGCCAGAGGTTTCATTTAACACCATGTCCATCACTGCATGGCCATGGAGTGGAGGAGCTCTAATCTCAAATTTACTCAGCCTGCAGCAGAGGATCAGATGAACCAGAGCTTCCTGCAGTCAGTCAGCTGCACCTATTTATAAACCTTGGTGCCTCCAAAACCCAGGCAAGGTAAAAGTGAGCAGGCAAATGAGAAGGGGGGGCAAAAGGTGTTGGTTTGCTGCTTTCCTCAAGTCTCCATCCCTTCTGGTTATCCTCTGTAAATGCTAATACAACTGCTTTTCTACAGCTTGGAGAGAAGGAAGCATTCCCTGGGGGGGAAGACCAGAATTTTCTTTTTTCCTTGCTGTGCACCTGAGATCCTGTAAGGGTCTCTTTATTGGGCGAATGTATCAACGACCAGTGAAAATATTTGAGCATTTGAAGTTATTTGAGCCATTATACATGACAGCAGTGTCTCACTTTATCCATCAGTGCTGTAAATTATGTACTTTGCCTTGCAGTGACATTAAGCCTCCACAGTTGTAAAAACTTTGCCACGCTTGGATGAAAAACATCATCTAAAGTATACTGTATAATTAATGTGACTGCACAGACTCTTCCTTCTTTTTAAGCAACTTCTTCAAAAGCATTCTAAGCATCTAAGGCCTTTTTTCTTTTCATATGAAAATGACTGATTGCATATTTAAAAGTATTAATTGGTTCTATGATAAAGTTTTTTTTAAAAAAACCCCTCAATATATCCAAGATATCAGGAAGAAACATTGTAATTGCTCAAATAACTTAAAATGCTCAGACATTTTCGGTGGTTCTTGATACAATCACCCAATGAAGACACTCATTGGCAAAGGTGGATGGTATTTATTCAGAAAAGGCTGCTTGGAAGTAATGGACTAATAATAAATAATTTGTAGAACATTGTGCACAAATTATAAAAAGCATTCCAAACAACTGATCTCATTCCTTGGTTTAATTATTCAGTTCTTTTTAGGCTAGAGCTATGTGTCTGGTATATTTGCTTCAGATCTCAAGAGGGTATTGACCAGGTTTTCTGAAGTCTTCTGCATTATTTATCTCTTCCTACCATAAGGGGTCTGATAGGCATACTGTTTCAATAATTAAATGTCAACAATTCATGCTGTTGGCCAAAACCCAAAGGACCTTCATCAATAAATAATAACATCTTGCATTTTTATAGCTTCTTTCATTCAAGGGTCTCAAAGTGCTCTGCAAATATTCATTAAGACCCCCCCTCAACAGCCTGGCAAGGTAATTCAGAATTATTCTCCTACAGGTTTTTCTCAACAGGGAGGGAGAAGGATCAGCTATTCCAAGGTCAAGGCTCATCCAGGGTCTGAGGTGGGGCCAGAGCCCAAATCAGCTCCTTCTGCCAGCTCCCCTCACCAACTCTGCACTGGCAGCAGCAGGCAGCAGATGTGGCTCCAGGGAGCTCACTGCCATGCAAGAGCTACAAAAGTGGGACAGGATGGGGGAAAACCACTGATGGCTCCACTCTTGACTTCTGCTTTAAACATGTCTCATTGTCACCACAGAGAAAAGCAAGGCACAACTTCCCAAGAAATCTCTGGGTTTCACACTCTGTGAACCCCAGAGAAAGGAAAAACAATTCTTATCTCATTAGCTGTGCCTGTGTTGTTCACAAGTGGAATGCATTGAGGAAGATTGTTTACCTGAAGGGAATTGGTAATTGGATTCTGGTGTGAGTGTTTTGATTCACTGATCAATTGAATCCAGGTGTGTTTGTGTGTCAGGACAGTCACGAAATTCTGGTCAGTGGAGTGCTTGGCAGATTCAGCTTAGATATAATGTAAAATGTATGTAATACAGTATAGAATAATATAGTATAATAAAGTAATTAATTAGCTTTCTGGTAAGATGGAGTCCTCCTCATCTTTCCTCCTTTGTCGGGGGCAAAAATATCACAATAGCTCATTATCACGTTTCCAGAGAAGATGAGGGAAAACAATGCTGCACCTGGACACAGCATTGACATTTCTCTCTTACTGTTTGTGCTGTTCTGGTCAGCAGTGATTTCAGTCAGAGCAGGGAAATATCCTGTTTCCAATCTAATCCATCAAAATGTTCATTAGAAGTCAAATAGCTGCATTTCATTCGCCTTTCTCCAGTCATTTTTGTTAGCATCATTCTCCATGACCTCTTTTTCACTCCATACTGAGGAAAACAAGAATGATCATAATGATCTGACATTTCTATAGTGGCTTTCATCACACTGACATGTTGAGAGTAATGATGAGCCCAGAAATAACATAAGAAGCCTTTCTCAATTTAGAACTGAGTTTCTGAGGAGAGAAAGCCTGAATCTGAAAGCTGAGTGCTGCTGCTCATTCAGGTAGCTTTCAGACATTAATTCTACCTCCAGCCCTGCAAAGCTGTGAGAAATTCCACACAGACCCAACAACTAAAACCTCCCATTCTGGTTCTCAGAACAAACACCAAGTTCATAAAAGCTCTGGTAGTGTGCTCCGTTGGAGCTCATTTCTGGTTTGAATGCAGTGCCTAGATAAATACAACAGCAGAATATCTATTTTTAAACAAATGGAACAACGTCCAAAAGTGCTTTCCCTCACATATAGCACTTTAGGGGCCCCTAATCTCCATTGCTTTCAGAGGAATGCTCACATTTTACACCCCTTGCCCAGCTGTCAGTATATACAGACATGCACATACACCTGACACACAAAGTACAGTTTCAGACTGCTTTCAGACTGGCTTTAGACTGGTTTTAGGCTGACCAAATCTGAGTTATCCCTTGATTTTTCAGGAATTAGAACCATTTTTCAGATGCTTGAATGTATATATCTGTTCCTGATTGTCTTCCTGAAATTCTACACCTGAACTTCTCTCTGTTATTACAGCCAGGAATATTTACTAATTTTTAAGAACTGTCGAATTCATGCCCATTTTTTAAAGACATAAACCATCAATGCCTTTTTTTATTCTTTTTAAAAAATTTTAAATAAATAGACCAATTTACTCTGTTTGTAGGAAAAGTTATGGGATCTGATGATGAAGATGACATGAAGGAGCATTCACAAATATTATCATGGGCCAAAACACACACACTGTCCTATCTGAACTTGATCAATGCTCATTACCAGTAAGAAAAAGATAAAATATTAAATATTATTGAAAGGATATAAGGATATAAGAACATGCTTAAGGATACAAGGATATAGGAACATACTTAAGTATTTGAGGCTATACCGTTAGATGAATATAAATAAACCAAATTTAATACACTGTGAAAATCAGTAAAAAATGGAAAATGGGATATATTATGCTGTAGTAACAATAATTCAGCTCTTTCTCCTGCAGGTTCTTTTCTTCATGCATGTGCTATTACTCTGCTTCCTGAATTTCCCTTTCACCAAGCTTCATCTTTGCTTCCAGCTCCCCACAGCTTGCTTTGGAGCAATTTAGGGAAAGTGTAAGTTCTTTTAATCACCACATTTCTGTATTGGCTGCATGGTCTAAGTCATCCTTCCCCACATTCTTTTCATTAAGTCATCCCACCCAAAAATTAACTTTATTGGCAGTTTTGCCTTCAGTGAGACACTGAGCTGTGGAGTACAATTAGGAGAAGACAGAAGGCCATAAGGAACCACTTGCTTGGCAGAGATGCTGCCAACGTGGTGGATGTCTAAAGACATTTTTTCTGTGCAACAACCAGCTGATTTATGGATTCACTGGGCCTATTTTCCCCCATGCGATGTGAGAGTGTCTTCCCACTGAATTAAGGCTGACCATGTGTTCCTGTGCCAGAACAGCTCCAGTTCTGTTGACTGCCTGCAACTCTTCCTCAGTTTTCTCCATGCATGCATGTCCAGCAAACATGTAAATAATTCATTTAGGTACACTTAAGTCTGTCTCAGAAGGTAAGGACATTGTCTCAGGCCAGCAAACTCCCCACTGTTAGATATTTCAATACTACTGCTGAAACACAGTTTTATTCACTTTTTTTTATTACCCTGAATACTTTCTGCTTTATTTGTGATCTCCTGAAGATCCAGCAAGCGGCACAAGACAAATACAATTAATTTTCAGAGAAGGTACTATTGATCCCATGTCACTGCCCTATTAAAATGACATTTTGCACGATGCAGAATGACTGATGCAGAAGTTATTTAACCTGACAGATGCTAAGAGCAAGAAGGCAATAGTTGCTCACTGCATCATTATTCAATAGATAATAATTTAACTTGGCTTTGCAAAGGCCATTCTCATTTATGGGGTGCTACTGAACTAACATTTTATTACAGTTTAAGATTACATCATCCACTTCTAACATTCCCTCTCTTCCAGTAAAATGATCTTAAATCCAATCCAATCCAGTCAATGCAATAGTGAGCAAAACAGTGCTAAATTCTATTATTTCAATCTGATTAAGTTGTAAGCTGACCTCAATAATATCTGTATTCTACAGTCTGTTTTCTTAGTTTTCTTCCGAGTTTCTTTACTGTAGAAGTTTCAAGTAACCAACCAAACAACCAAACCCCACCCACCACCACATCCCCACCAAAATCCTGTATCTGAAAAGTGAGGAAGAGTCAGTCTCGAATTTGACTCTCAAGATTTTTGCCTTTTGTGTGCAAAATTCTGTAGCTGCACAAGCCAAAAGTTTGTAGTCTGAGTCTACAGCAATTTCCAAATGCAACCAGGGAGATTTCATACAGCCTGACATACAAAAGTAATCAGTTATTAAGCTAGGATACTCATTCCTGCTTTCAGAAAATTCTGCTGTCTTTTGTCCTGTTCCTTCCTCCTAACTTATAACCTGGAAACTCTTCTGGAAGAGCCAAACAGAAATCCTAAATCAGGAGAAAAGGCTGATCAAACTTCAAGCCTTACACCACACAAACCCTTTCAGTGGCGACAGCAGCATTATCTGCAAGAATGGGGACTGCTTACACAGGGTTTTATTTCCTGTTCTGTGCTCCAAAAAGCAGCAGGAAGACAGGAGGAAGCCCTGGGAACCACAGCAGTGCAGCCATGCCGGAGCAGCCTTTCCAGAGCAGATTTCAATCACATCTATTTCAGGCATCTCCCAGGTACTGCACATGGACTTGCCTTCAACCCCAGCCAAAGCTCACTGAAACAATGGGCTAATTGCTAACCCCAATTATTTTTTCTTAATTGAAAGAGCTTGAGTTACTCAGGGGCTGTCCACAGAGAGTTTTTGCCCAGGCTCTGGGCTGCCTTGCTCCATCCAGAAGCCACAGAGACACAAGTGACATGACCCCATGCTTAAGCTAATCAAGCTCTGCCAAGAACTTTCCTCATGTGACAAGTTATCAGCCCACATGAAGACTGATGGTTTCACTGCTGCTATTTCCTTCTGCTCCAAAAAGGTGTAAAAACAAGCAGAGAAATGGGATTGCAGTACATGAACTCTTCAGTAGCTGACTTGATCTTCACCTTCCATCAGAAAAGAGCAGAGACAGGACCACATGAAGTGTGTGTAGAAGGTGAAGGGTAAAGAAAGCACAAGAGGCAGCCTTGCTGCAGGGATGACAGACATGCAGGCAGTTCCTTTTTGTCCCCCTCTGTGCAGCCCACAGCTGTGGCATGCTGCTGGAAAGCCTCCTGCTGTAGCCCCACATTTCTCTTCACAGAGAAAAGCAAGGCACAATTCTTCCCAAGAATATTTCTGGGATTCACATTCTCTGAACCTCAGAGAAAGGAAAAGCAATTCTTATCACTTGCTGTGCCTGTGTTTGTGCCAAAGTAGAAAGCAATATGGAGAGTGTTTACCCCAACTGATGGAGTTTTGTTTCCTTGGCCTGTCAGTGCCAGGTGTGTGTGTGTCAGTCGGGACTGTCAGTGGACAGTCACGAGATTCAGTGCAGTGTGAGCAGTGGTGTGCAGGGTTGAGTGCTTGGTAGATTCAGTTTTAGATGAATAGAATAATATAGTATAATAAAGTAATTAATTAGCCTTCTGATATCCATGGAGTCAGATGCATCATTCTCTCCCCTCGTTGGGGCCCTCAAAGCATTGCAATATCCTGCCATCAGTAGTACAGAAAGCTCCTTCCTTTCTTCTGTGCCATACCAGAAATGAGTTTGTAAAAGAGATTTGCACCATGAAGTTGTGTAAAACTCTTGTCATGGGAAACAGGCTGCCACTGACAGAGCACCTCAGTTGTTTTGGGTCATTTATAGGAGAGTTTCTCACCTGCTGACTGCTTTATAGGGAGAGATGGGCTGTCAGTGCTGGGCCACTGATCCCTGGCAGCCCTGCTGCTGCAGCCAGTGCTTTTGACTTGCAGAGTAAATTTGATGAGATAGGTAACATGGGGACCTCTGCTAGTACCTGGGTGCTGATGAGCAGCAATATTAAGCTTAAGAAGCAGAGCTTTACTGTCTCCTTTGATAGCAAGTCAAACAGACCAGATGGAGGTTCCAAGGGACCACACCAATAGCAGCAAGATATTTCTAACACAAACAGCTGTCTATTTAAAGAACCACTCTCTGGTGAGGCTCCCATGTGATAAATACACCCAGGGGAACCCAAGCCTTGTGGTGGTTATCTTAAAAGTTCCCAGAGGCCTGATTATTTTGCAGTGCTGTTGCGAGCCTTGTCAGGATGCATTGCTTAATCAATCCCTGCAGAATCACTGGCTGGCCTTTCCCTGACAGGGTAACCAGCCCCAGCCTGGGAGCTTTGCTCCTGCACAGCTCTGGGATGTTAACAGAGACAATAAAGCACAACTGGCTATTACTGGTTCAATTACAGCAGTCATTCCAATTGACAGGGTTTGCTAAGACAGAAGGAAACAAGGCAGGAACATCCTCATCTGGTCATTTCTCTCCCAGTAGATGTGGTAACTGCACTTTCTTTGCTTAGCAGCACCCCTTGATGTGTAACAGCTCGCTTTACTTGCTGATCATATGCTCAGATTTATTTTTTAAGGAAAGAAGGCAGCATTCTGTCCTCTATTATGATCTTTTTACACAATTCAGGCCAGAGAACACTGACCAATTTCTCTTAAGCCTAAAGCCTAAACCTCTGCCTGAGCCATAACAGCTTTACACAGATTTCTGGCATCATCTGTCCCAACTTTCCTTTGCCTTATTAAAGAAAAACATGTATAAAAGAGGTAGGTATTACTAAGGAAGAGTGCACTACTTCCCCAAGTATCTACAGAGATTAATTATCCGTAATTTTTTTTTTTGCATGTTAAACTCAGCATCAAATCCTTAGATCTGACCGAATAAGAAATATGGAGATCAAAACACTATTGAGCATCAGAAGTCTCTTATCAATGTTGGTTCTTCTAGACTCTAACCAAAGTGAGTCCTTCCCTTCCGTTGGATAAACTAACTAGACCAAGATTCTTTAATCTCCACTCTAAGTCACATTCCCCAAGCATCACTCTCATACCTTTTCCCTAAGCCTTTTACAAATTTGTGGCATTCTAAGTTACATTAAAAAACACAGCTTAGAAGCAGCTTGCAGAGTCATAAGAACAGGCAGTTGGATGTCGTTATAAGATCCAGCAGAAGCTGGAAAAAATTATTGGTGAAATTGCATGCTTGTAATGAAGAAACCACACAACCTGTAATGGAGATCTGTGATTGAAATGAGCCTAGACTACCCAAAGACAGCAGAGAGAGATCCAGGAAGAAGTAGAGATATTAAGAAAAGAAAGTTTATTTTGTATAATTTATCTTTTTACCACATTTTGCTAAAGGGTGGAAATCCATCTCTAGAGAAATTCAGAATTAGCAAGAGCCAGTTTGTTCAAACCACTTACCAGCTCTTGCTGAGGAAGGAAAATTGCCTCCTTCTATGCTGACTTTGGTGAGGAACCCTCCTTCTTTCACACAACTGTTAAATGTAAATGTGCCTTACTCACATCAATGATTCAAGGCTGGTTGGCTGTAAAAGGAAGGAGAAGGAAAATGGAAAGAAGAAAGGAAAGGGGAAGGGGAAAGAGAAAGGGTTCCAGGGCATCTTTCATTTTTTATTAAAGCAATTGTTTAAAATCCTTTTTCCCTCTATATCCTCTAAAATAAACCTGTTGATGAACTATGGCAAGCCGTTATGGCCCAGGACACATCAAGATGTTGGCTACTGTTATATAATTGCACTAAAAGTTAAACCTTTGATAAAAAGAGAGGGAATAAAAGGAAATATTTTATAAGCTCTCCTGATCAGGAAATAGTTGAGAATGTGTCTTGGAAAAAAAAAAAAAAACCAACAAGCATTTATGCAGTACAAGCTGAGTCTGCAGAGACACTGCAATGACAAATCTCATGGCAATATTTAACCCAGGACCTATTGATCTGGAGGAATTTCATCAGCATCATCTTTTGCCCTCCTGTCTAATCAAAGTATTTCCTATCCCCACACCACTGCTAGCCTTACTGGATGCCACAGGAAACATCATCTTACACTGCACTAAAAATGTTAGATAATTTTCAGATAACTGTGCCAGACTCCAGTAAACAGCATCTCCATGAGCTTTTCATCATATAATGTAGAACTTCATTCTTATTTTATCAGCAAAGATTCCTCCGTGCTGAAGATGCAAAGTCTGCTGTGAGAACTGCAGATATAATCCTAGTTATTCTGCTGCAAGTGTTTTGCTCTCTTAAGAATCCAATTACCAGCAGTTTTGGACGACTTTGTACTTGAGCCAGTTAGATTCAACATTGGAAACAATGCAGAGGTGTAGAGAAAATATTTTCGATGTCAAAAAAAAGCCAGGGGAGTACCAGGTAACTGCTTTGTGACCAAGAAAACACAGCTGAGAGCAGCTTACTAGAGCTGGTTATAAAAACCTCCATGGTTTTGTGCTATAGGTTTGGGGTTGGATTTGGGGTCTTATTGTTTGGTTGGTTGGGGTTTTTTTGTGTTTTTTTTTTTTTTGGGGGGGGGGGGTAAGTTTGTTTGGGTTTTTGTTTCTTTGGGGTTTTTGTTGTTGTTGCTTTGTTGGGTTTTATTATTTTTTCCTAAAGCGGGGGGTTGAGGGGAAGAACATGAAAGAAACTAAGGTTTTTCACATGACAGAGCAAATCTTCCTGCCTGAAGACCTGAGAAATAATGTTACAATTTTAACATGGCAGGCAGAGCTAGGTTAATAATTTAAGATGTGAAGCATGAGCAGACTTCCCTTATCCTCAGTGCCACCTTCTAAGAATGCAGCTGGGGTTCCTTGCTGAGGCAGATGCTCATCACTGCCATGTCTACAGCAGCAGACTCAAAATTTGGATTATCAGGAAAAAGATTCCTTCTTTGCATTCATTGTGACTCTTGTTTAGGTCATGATGAAGCAGCACTTTTCCTCAGGTGGTAATTACTCTCTGTGAAAAGTTCATGCACCAAGAATAAATTCTTTTATTTAATTCTTTGTGATTTATTTGGCTACAGAGAAAAGAATTTTATTTTACACTATCTATATAATGAAAACTTACGCATATTTTTTGTTGCAGCATGCAAGTCAGCATTCTTCTCCCTGAGCCTATAAAATTTTAGTGATTGTTTTTAGGTCTTGGGGGAAGTTTGACAGATACCACCAAGCAAGAATTTCATCAGTCTACATCTCTACATTTATGTGTGTTCTGCACATGGAAAAAATGCCCTTCTAAGGCGTCACAAAATGGCACAAAAGAAGGGCACAAAAGATGCCCTTCTAAGGCTGTTCTCCCTGCACTGCTGGTGAAAAGATCTTTAGCAGCTTTTCAGATACAGAAGTAGCATGTCACCATCTCCATTCTTTGGTCATACCTTAAGCACATTCTTGAGAAGCATAAATCCCTCTAGGAATTTGTCCCCAGTCTGATGTGATGTCTTTGAAGACTGTCCCTCCTTTTCCTTTACACTTCCATGTGATAAAAGAGGATGAACAATGTACAAATGTGATCTCCTGGTTCTAAAGCCCTCAACTTTATCTACAGATGGCAATGACAAATTCATTTCCTATGTATTTTACCCAGAAGTGTTTTGCTGTGTGATGCCTTGCAAGGCTAATTTGATCTACCCAGGTATGGATGAAGCACCCACCATGGTACCAGCACATTATTATCACTTTCCCTTTTAATTTAGATGCACCTGATTATTGTATTTGCTGGGAATGCCCAGACAAAGGCAGGAATGATGCATCTGACTCCATGTTCTCAGAAGGCTAAATTATTACTTTATTGTACTATATTATATTAAAGAATACTATACTATACTAAAGAATACAGAAAAGATACTTAATGCTAAAAAGATAATAATGAAAACTCGTGACTCTTTCCTAAGTCCTGACACAGCTTGGCCCTGATTGGCCAAAGAGTCAAAAGAATTCACATCAGAATCCAGTGAAACAATCACCTGTGGGTAAACCATCTCCAAACACATTCCACATGTGAGCACAACACAGGAGAAGCAAATGAGATAAGAATTGTTTCCCTTTTCTCTGAGGCTTCTCAGCTTCCCAGGAGAAAAATCCTGGGCGAAGGGATTTTTTCAGAGAATGTGAATGCTACATTCTGTTTGTAGACTGAAAACCTGTGGAGCTCCAGGGGATGTTTCTGCTTCCTCCCTTCCTGCTCAGGAAAGCAGCATTTGTTCTCTGGGCTGGGGAGACAGAGCACTGCCTGGTGTCTTGCTGAGCACCCTTCCACAAGCAGCTGGTCTCCTTTAGCAGCGGTTAATTTGCTGAATTTTTATGGCTCTCATGCAAAACATCAAGAAGGTAGCTTCAGGTCAGTGATCACAGTTGGAGAGAAAACCCAGCCCAGAGCTCCTCACCTTTTCACAGGATCTGGGAGGCTACACTGCCTTGCTTTGCAGGAAAAGGAACACTCATTGCACATACCCACAAGCACCATTAATTTCTCCATCCAACCAATCTGTGCCTTGATTATCCCATTAATCAAACACCAGAGGGACGGGCTGTGCCGGAACTGCCATGCTGGAGGGAAGTGATGGTGTGGCACAGTAGCCCTGGCCCTGGAGTCTCTCCCCAGGAGGTGACCTGCCAGAACACCACCCTGCTGCCAGTGGACACACAGGACCACAGAGAGAGGTCCTGGCTTCCAAATTCATCTTCACAGACAGGGACTGTCATTGCTGACACAGGTGGCCTTTCCTCTCAGGCGTGCCAGCAGCTCCTCACGGGCAAAGATGCCCTGCCTGTGAATGATCTTGGAAGGGAACAGAGCTGCTGTCATGTCCCTGACCCTATCAAGGGATGGGGATGGAAAGGAGGGGAGCAGAAAAAGGGAATTATCCCTCCTGGCAGTGGGAGCAGAGCTGTCCTCATAAAGCACAGGGAGAAGGGCTGGGGATGTAACAGATGAAGGCACGGCATGGCAGATACCAAATGAGAATGTAAGATCCAGTTCAAACTTAAAACAGATGAAAGCCAAAGCCAAAAGGCCACAAGAGACTCAAGAGAGCTTCTGGTAACTAACAGCATCCATCACTAAAATGCAGCACTCCCCAGCCTCCCTGACAGGACCAGCCCTGCAGCACAGGGCCAGTGTCACAGACATATTTCATGAAAAATCCTTTTGCCTGGATTTTTTCTCCTGAGAAGCTGAGAGGCCTCAGAAATTAAACGTAAACAATAATGATCTGCTGCTGTGGAATGCAACAGGTGGATCTGTGATTGGTCTCATGTGGTTGTTTCTAATTAATGGCCAATCACAGTCCAGCTGTCTCGGACTCTCTGGTCAGTCACAAGATTTTATTATCATTCCATTCCTTTCTTTTCTTTGCTAGCCTTCTGATGAAATCCTTTCTTCTTTTAGTATAGTTTTAATATAATATATATCATAAAATAATAAATCAGCCTTCTGAAACATGGAGTCAAGATTCTCATCTCTTCCCTCATCCGTGGGACCCCTGCGAACACCACCACAGGCCAGCAGAGTCCCCAGGCAAGGGACACCCAGCCCTGCACAGCTTGGCTGCTGCTGTTTGGAGCACCAAGGCAGAGGCCACTGGTGCTCCCACACAGCTGCACTGAGATGGCCACTGCATGTCAGAAAACCCCACATGGAAATAAATTCTGAAGGTTTTCTGAGACTCCTCCGTGTGCTGCCATTCTGCTGTGATATTAGATTAGTAGTGCTAAAGCAAAGGCAGAACAGAAGCATACAGACATAAAGTACTTTAATTTCTTTCAGAAATCCAACTCTCTAGTTCTCCTTCCATTTCTTACTCCCTCTCTCAAGAGGGAGCGAGCATTTGTTAAATTTGGCTTCAAACACGGGAAAACATTGGTTTGTAATAACCCTCCTAATTTGCTTTTCTTGGCAAGCACCCTGCACCAGCCCTCCCTGGTTCTGTTGTTAGGGGCTTACCTGTGAAGCTAGGAAAACACACACACACAAATTCTTGAGTAATTGTACGTGCAGTTCCTGCTTTTTAATGCATTGTAGTGTAATTACCTTTTTGTCAGCTCAACCTCATTCTGTGCAGAGCAGCTGAAATCCCTAATTACCAACTGCAGCAGCCAAAGTCCCCGATTTGCTCCTGAGGAAGTGGTATCATTAACCCAACTCATTATGTGCTGCTTGTCAGGTGAGGCCTATGGAAATTTCACCTGCATTTATTGGTTTCCTTCTATGGAAGCACAAACACCACATTCTGCATAAAACACTGGGGGAAAAAAACCCACCCCACTCCCCAAGGGGAAAACTCAACAGGCAGAGCCAGGAGAAGGTTGTAAAAAGGTGGGGCTCAGTTTCTTCTCACAAGCCACAAGACAAGACTCAATTTGCACCAAGGGAGAATTTGTCTGGATATTTGAAAAACTTCTTCCCAGAGAGGCTCGTCAAGCACTGGAACAGGCTGCCCAAGGAAGTGGTTAAGCCGCCACCATATCACTGGAAGCATTTAAAAAGATTTGTAGATGTGGCTCTTTTAGAGCCATGGTTTAGTGGTGGACCTGGCAGATTCATGGCATTCCCTTGCACCCAGTGGAGAACAGATCACTGGAACAGCCAGGGATTAGGGTCATGCTCCTCAGTTTTTACACTCCTGCTTTATACTGCTGAACAGCAAGTGCATTTTCAAAGTCTGTATGTGGATTCAGATATGACACACACAGATGCTGAGAATTCAAAGAATTCCTGCATTTACTGTGCAGAAGCTCTAAAAAAACTTAAAGCCTTTGTGACTCAACCATTTCTCTGCCAGGAACTCTACCCTTCAACATCAGCCTGTTAGACACCTACAAAAGATGATAATAATAATTTATTTTTATGTGAGCATACCCGCTTCCTCCCCTCTTTCCAGAAACGAAATGGTGAAATACAACAAGTGACAAAATTTTAGCAACTTCTGAGCAGATTTAATTAAGGAAACTCCATTTCATTGCAGACAGGCTGTCCTATTTAATCTCCCACTCACGGGTTTTCTTCTCGCTGCATTTTTGTGCAATTAAAACAAGGCAAACTGGAATGCCAATTAAATGCCTCTTGAAACAACAGCCACCCTTCTTGACACCTGTTTAAAAATGCATGAACTGACACATTTGCAAACTAATTCTGGCGTTTCTGCACTGGCCCTGGTTGCCTGCATTCTGGGCTGATGCATTTTATGCCTCAGGAAAGCAGAGAACATCAGCCACCCACGGGCTCAGTCAGGCTAGAGAAGAGAGGGGGTTCCTAAAGCTGCTGCTGAGGCAAGGAGGAATTTTGGCTTGGGGACAGATAGGAGACAGTCCTTCTGTCTCTTAATGTTTCAGGAACCTTCTTTGTTTCTATTTCTATTCTTAATTTCTATTGATCTACACCAGAAGGAACCTCCTGAGGACTCATGATCCTGCTACCCCCTTTGCCAACCCTCTCACTGCTTTCACCATCCTCAGACCAAGAGGAGAATTTTTTTCTCCTCCCCTTGGGGCTTCCCTTCTGCACTGGAGAAGGAGAAACTTTCAGCTGCATGGGAGTGGGAAAGATGATGAATTTAAACTCTGAATAGTCAGTTACTGGGTGTATCTGAGGTTTCAGGGTAAGATAAAGCCAGACACTCCTGGAAACAAATATAACATTCTTCTCTGAGGAAATGTTCAGTTAGAAACCTTGTTATGGAGCCCTTTAGAGTCTGGGCCAGGTGGTGGCTCTAGGGATGTGATACTCAGCCACTCGGAGAAGGACAGAGGTTGGATATCAATGAGACACACTCTCTTGTGGCACAAATTACAATTATACCAGGAATAATGATAAATAAGGAGCCTGTACTATTGCTTGATTCTTCCAGAATCAGTGTTTCTTCAAAAGTAAAATCTTTTTGGATCAGTAACTTTTTTCAGTGAAAGTCTGCTTGAAATTGAGATATATTTAAGTGAAGTTCTGATTGATCAGCAAAAAGCTAGCCCAAGAGATTATTGTTAAAATCAAGCTAGAATTGAGGCACACATATACACAGCTTGAGTAGGAAGATGAGGAACAGTGCTGTGTCTTGAATCTGAACCAAAAAACCAACCCAACAAATGCCACTCTCACACAGATGAGAGGTGGCTCTGTATTTCTGGCTTCTGTATTTTATTTTTTGCTAGCCTTTTTTTGCCGCCAGCCAGTTTTTCTGAGAGTGATGTTTGTGTTGGTGGCAGGTACTGCTCTCCCCCTGCACGCAATAATGAAGCCACACTGCACATCTGCTTAGTCCTGTCAGCTCCTATCACAGCATCACTCCATCTTCAGCCACCTGCAGCTGCAGATTGCTGATCAAGCTGCCTGGATTTGTTTCTCCTAGGCAGATATCAGGTGTATAACCTGCCTGTCTGTGTTTGAGCAGCACCCAAACTTCATGGGTGTAAAAATGTCTCAAACTCTGGAAATATGAAACTGTGGTATTTTCTGGGGTCCCTCGTGGCAGGAAGGACTGAATCTGACTCCATGTTCTCAGAAGGCTAATTCATTATTTTATTATCTATAGTATATAAAAGAATGCTATACTAAACTATACTAAAGAAAACAGAAAAGATACTTACAGAAGGTTTAACAAGATTCTAAAGAAATACTCGTGACTCTTTCCAGAGTCCCAGCACAGCTGGACTGTGATTGGTCATCAAGTCAAAACAATTCACATAAAACCAATGAAACAATCACCTTTTGGATAAACAATCTCCAAGCACACTCCAAAGCAGCAAAACACAGGAGAAGCAAATGAGATAATATTGGTTTTCTTTTTCTCTGAGGCTTCTCACCTTCCCAGGAGAAGAAATCTTGGGCAAAGGGATTTTTTCCAGAAAATATAACAGTGACATGAAACACTGAAAGAGATTCCAAATTATTATTTTTTTAAAATAGGAAGTTAAAACCTATTTTTTGCTGTAGTCAGAGCCTTAAAAAGATCTTAGCCTAGCTAGTTCACATGTTAACCTGTGTGCTACACAGTAGTCCAAAGCAGAAGTAATTTCAGAGCACAGAAATAAAAGCACACCAAAACAAAAGCTCACATATGGCATTAGTGATCCTTGGTAGTCAAAATCAAGCAAAATAGTTCACAGTCCTTGATCCTGGGCCTTCAGACTGCTCTGATGGTTAGGACTGCTTCAAAGGTCATTTGCAACCCCCTTGGCATTGTCAATTTATTCTGTAAACTTCCAACGAATAGAAAAGACCAACCCAGTAAAGAGCCCAGCTGAACTTCAGGATGTGAGGGTGACCCCACAGGACCTGGATATCTCAATTTCTGCCAAGTTTGGAACATGGTGGCTGAAGCACAGCAGACCTGCAGCATCAAATCCTCTTGTGCCTGGGGGCCTGGATGTGCCCTTCTCCCTCCTGGAGGGAAGACAAGCCTGGACCAAGAGACCTCCTGGTCCACAGAGCAAATTGTGGGAGCCTCTGCTTTGCCAAGGAACCAGGCCAGCAGCTGGTGAAAACTGCAATTACAAACACTTGCTTATTAAGAAAAAAAGCTTGTTTGAACTTGTTCATGTTTAAGGGGGTTTTACCTCAGCCTGACAAGCTGCCTGTAGCTGCCTTGGCACACAATTTTCATTTAAGTGTTCCATATAGGCAGGGATCCAATATCTCCTATACCTTCTTTCTCTTTTCATGTAACACCACCACAACACAGTAATGGACCTCTGATGTGTGGCAAACAAGCCTCTAAGAGCAATTTTGTACCATTTTGTATTTTGTTCTTGAGGCAAACAGGGCCATTTTTGAAGCAAACAACATAAATTTCTTTCCATAAATGCATCCTGGGGTCATTATTCACTACCATGATTAACATTCATTTTCTTTTATGCACAAGACACAGTGGTGCCTATTTATCCCCAGTGTTCATTGCTTCAAGAAAGAACATTTTATGATGGATGTTGGACATCCTGTACCAGAGTCCTATCACAGAAAATTAGGATCTAGCATCCCTACAAAAAGCCTGTCTGCAGATGGTGGTGCCATCTTTTTTTAAAGAGTATTGTTACTATAATCTAACCACAATCAAAATTCATATGTACTAGATGTTGGACAGAGTAACAACTAGTCCTTTCCCTAAAGGGCTATGATTGTTACCAAAAAATAGACAAAGTGCAGGAAAAGGAAGCATTAGCTGAGCAAAGTAGCAAGAACAGCATAAAAAGACCTAAACAATAAAATATCTGCAGGATTTTTACTAGGAATAGTAATACAGACAGAAACCTAAGGATGAGAAGAAAAGTCAGTGCACATCTTCAAAAATCTCTTTCTGTTTTTTAACCAAAAGACAATTTTTTTACAAAATAGATTCACAGCTTTAAACAGAGGGGTTGCACCTGATGACCACTAGAGATCCCTTCTTGTTTTAATTACTCTGTAGCCCTCTAACTCCATGGATAAACAATAAGGAATTTCCCTTATTGTCAATCAAGAATAAAAGTATAGAGAAATCTAGAAAATAAATTTATTTTCCATCATCTCAGGTCCCAGGAACTGGCTTTGAACAGCGTGCCTAACCACCACTAAGGGATCTGGCCAAACACTTGTGTCTTTGCTACAGCACTCAGAATGTAAAGAGAGCATGACAGAAAGGCAGCACTTAACAAAGCTCCATCAAAACTACACAGGCAGAGTGACAGCAGAGTTAGCAAAATAAATACATCAAATAACAGCCTTGGACTTTGTGATGCTCTCCATTTTCCCAGTACCCCTTCAGGAATAAGCTGTGCTAAGAGGGGCTCCAGCTTCAGCCTGAGCAATCCTGAACTCAGTGCTAGAACTGCACAGACTGAACATCTCTAAGGCACTCTGACCTCTTCAGCCAACATCCCTTGATGCCTCAGGTTTAGCTTTTATATTTTTCAGATTCTGTGCTGCTTTAGTGTGTGGGTCTGAGCTTCACATTAGGGGATGGTGAGCTCTGTGCACAGAGCAGGGAGACAAAACAATTCCTGCTCCAGCTGGGCACCAAGGACAAATGATCCAAATCTCAGCCCAAGAGCACCAACACCGTGGGCTGGAGAGAGAAAAACAAGCAGGGTGGGACTGCATGGGCTAAAGCTGGAATGGGACAATGAAGTGCAAGATGCAAATGGAGCAGAACTGATCCCAGTGACAGACCCTGTGCCTGGTTGTGCATTTTGGGGCCATTTTGGTTCATCTTGGGTGCAGCCCTGGCTGGGCTCTTGTGCTGCCCAAGGGGCATCCATGGAGGCCTTTTAGTAAATCCCTGCTTTATTCTTAAACTCTGTCCAGCCTCTGCTCTAGGTCAGCCCTCACAAGGCATCACTCTCACAGCACAGCCCACCAATTTCAACACACCAATTTCTGCCAACCTGCAGCTGAGCTGGGAGGTGTCACCTCAGGTGACAGAGCATCCCTGAGGGAGCAGGGCAGGTCACACCCCACAGGGCCAGTCCTTTGGGAAGGGAAAGCCAGCAGCAGCACATTTTAGTCCGGCAGCAGCAGCATGACCCAGCTGTGCCATGTGAAACACCAGTGTGATGGAATGACGAGGAGGAGAGGTAATTCATCACTGAGGATGGGCTGGGAGGATGGAGGAGGATGGATTGCAAACTCCTGAAGAATGCAGGGACAGCAGAATGCAAATGGAAGCAGCCTGGCAAAAATGTACTGACATTGCAGAGACACAGACCCAACTCAATGTACTGACATTTCATAGACACAAACACAGACCCAACTCAATGTACTGAATTTCATAGACACAAACACAGACCCAACTTGGATTTCCACCATCCACTCACCAACAAAATGCAATCTTGATGCAGAAGGAAAATTACTCTCCTTCCCAGCAGCTTTATTATACCTACAGCAGCACTTATCCTGCATGTTCAGTCTCATTAGCTTCACTAGGGCTCTGCTTACTGCAAGATCAAAGGAGTCTTTTCCTGGAGGGTTTGTGCCATTGATAATTTGGATATCTGCAGTAAACTTAATCTATCTGTGCTACACTACAGAGATTTGAGGCAGGGGAAGATTAAAGTGATTTGCTAAAGACAACAGGCACAGTTTGAAGGAACTGAATGCAGGTTTCCACAAAGCCCAGGCTTAAAGAGGAGAAGTCTCTTCACACATTAAGCACCCCCAAATACACATCTGCAGAATTAGGATTTTGCTATCACCATATTGGATATCTAAAGGGGATGGATTTGGAAATAGGCTTATGTTTGTCTTTTTGCTGTTTTTTTTACCCTTTTCTTCTTCCCTAACCTATCTTAATTTTGCCTCTGAAAAGCCCAATCAAGTAAGTCACACAAGCTTTTTGCATACATATCTTATCAGCAGACAGCAGCTCTGGGAGAACACTTTTCCAACATGCTCAGCTGTGCTAAAAATCCTTCCCCATTTTTGCAGTTATTTCAGGGAAAGTCGTTCTGAGAGAAGGTTCAGGTGGTCACTGCCACTCGTGGAGTTCCAGTTCTGGCTGTGAAGGGTGGCACTGGGAGAGGCAGGGGGCACAGAAAGAAATAACCAGGGTTATTCCAACATCCCTAGAAAGAACTTGCAGGTGTTGCCTTTCCTCAAAAGTTTTAAGAGAGAGATATAGGTGTGACAGCAAACATCACCCTGGCTTTGATAATGACATTATGCACAGCTAGCCTGTTCTTTGGCTTGTTAAACTCCAAGTTTCCTGTGGGTAAGAAATGAACATTACTCTGTCACTGTTTTCAGGGCCTTCTGCCATGTTAATCTGATTATCTATGACAGTTTCTGTCAGTTTGTTAGCGAAAATCCAATTATTCTGCTTGGCTTTTAAGTTTTTCACATATTTCTGGCTAAGGGCCTGATTCTGGGTGCTTCTTTGTCCTCATGTCTTTAATACAAATATTAATGTAAAAAAACAATCCCACAGAACTGATAGACTAGTGGTGGATATGCAGTTCTTTAAAAATGGATGCATTCTTCATCTCCAGCAAGAATAAACACAAAAGCTGCAGAACTGACAGCTGAAGGAAATAAATAGCTCTGCCCTTGATCTGACTACATTTCTGTAATGAAAATTTACAGTGTTGGTATAGAAGGGAAGTGGCTTTTGGGGATTTTCTTCCCCTCCTTTAAACCCTTGTTTAGTTTTTGGATCTTCTTCTGCATTAAAAAAAAAAAAGAAGGGAAAATACAGCATAGTTCTATAAATAAATGGGACACATTTTAGACATAGAAATTAAATTAGAATCAGGTGGGATCCTTTTCCAAGGCATTTGACATTAGAGACCTCACAGTCAGTCTGTTATTTTTTCTCTTACACATAGTTTTTCTCAAATATGGGTTTGCATGGCATAGACCTGTAGGACTGGAAAGTGGCAAGGGTGCAGTAAGCTATAAACAGAAAAATATATGTGCCTGCACCATTAGAAGGTGTTCACTGCCTAATACTTGCATGTCACTACCTTTTAACTCATCTCTGTTTCTCATTCTAGTCTGTTCTAAATGCAATTTGTTTTTTTTTAATGATGTCCATGAATAGCACATATCTCCTCAAGAGCTTTCTTTTGTAAAGGACTGCCCACTATTTCCTGAAATTATAGCGCTCCACTGACAACAGCATCAGCAGGAGCTTGGAATGACAAACTCCTGCAGGTACCTGATATAATTATCTGAAGTTCCATGAAACAGTTATGAAGATTCTGGAAGATGTTGGTCTTTCCTGCTTGGGCTCCATGGATCTATTACTGCCAATAATCACCATTAGTGATACCTGCAGCAGTCAGCATTTCCCCTCTCCAAACCCTCAGGGAAAAAAAACATATATATATATATATAACACCTGTCCCAGGATGGATATGCCTCTTCAGAGATGGAATTCCTATCACTGCATAGTTCTGGTCTGTAACAAATGCTGGCAGGTAACGCTTTACATTCAATGTTTTGGGAGCAAGCAGTGCTCTCTTCCCACTTCTCCACTCCTTTTTGGGAGGTTATATGGGTTAAGTAATCCTTGGGGCCACAGACAGCTCATCAAGTGCAAAAAGCCTTGTATTTATTTATTTATAATATTTAGTATTTATAATCCCAGTAAAAACCCTGCATCCCACCAACCAAATCAGGAACTGAAGGCAGCAGCCATGAGCATGAATTTGATAATACTTTTCTTAAACATTATAAAATGGCCATAAATTTCCATCATACCAGAGGCCACGCTCAGCAAGAACACTGCAAATCAAGCCAAATTCCACTGCTAAATATTAGGTGCAACTTTCTGCACCATCACAAACTCCAACATCTCCCTCCATGATCATTTCCTTGCACAGTTCATTCCAAAATGATCCTGATCATATTGGGTGGAACTTGGCAGAGACTCCTCACAGTTAAAACACCACCAGCCCCTATCAGACAAGGATTTCTGCACATCTTAGAAATGACAGATGAAAGAACAGGCAATAAAAACCCCCAGCATCTTCTTCTCTGGGGAATTTTAAAGCTTGGAAAAGTCTTCTCTTTCAAGTGCAAGCATAAAATACCTGCTTGGATAACAGCAAGGTTGGGTGTTCAAAAGGAAAAATATTGAGTGCTCCTGCCCAGCTCCAAGGCTGTTGTGCTGAAGAGAAGCTGAGGAAAAATCTGTGTGTGTGTTTGTGTGTTTTAGATGAAGAGGAGGGAACAAAACAATCAAATCTCACAGCTTCAAAGCCTAGGTCTATCACTAACAAGGGTTAGCAAGAAATCCTGCAGACATTCCTGCTCTGCCTGCTATGGTTCAAACAAAGCTGTGCTCTGGGGGTTTTGTGGGGTTTTGCATCATTGTCTCAGGCTTCTTGAGCCAGCCTGCTGATCTATATGGGCCAATTACCTACACCAGCAGCCAGGTGTAGTGCTAGGAAACCATCTGTAATACCAATTCACCCCACTGATAGTCAGTGATAAACAGGTTTCCTATGGAAACACCTCACAAGGTCTCTGAAACTATGTAAATTAAATTTCCTCCCTGTTACATCTGTCTGATGCCACTGGAAGTGATTATGCTGTGAGAAAAAGGTGGGAACAGAATACAGACCACACTCCTGGGTCTGGGAAATAGGATTACAGAAATTATGAGCTGCTAGCAAAACCTCCAGAGCACTGTACCAAACAGAAGTTTGTAAGCTTATTGCACAATCAAATGAGCGGGAAGGACAGGAGGAATGCTCAGTGGGCATCTCAAACTGTCTAGATTAAAAACAGAAGTCTTGCTCATTGCACTGTCTGGGGTTTTCTGAAAGGCAAAACAAGGAACAACAAGGAAAAGAGAGGGACAACAAGGAAAAAAAAAAAGGGCTTCAAAGTTTTAGTGGCAGCAAGAAACAGCACAGAAGCAGGAAGGCAAAGACAGGACACAGGCAAAAGATATTTACTGTGCATCCCCCACAGGGGAGGTGCTCCTGCTAAAGCCTCAGCTTCCTTCCTAGGCACAAGGCTTGATTTTCCCTACTGAAAATATCTAAAACTTCCTCCACTGGGCTAATCAGAAATATGGCACCTCATAGTCAAAGTAAGGAGCTCGGGTGGGAAAGTAAAACAAACAAACAAAAAAGAAAAAAAAAAGGAAATTCTCTCTCTTTCTGCTTTATTTCACCTTTAGGCTTCAATCTTCAGGAAATTTAAGATCAGCCTTCACAAGTGCCTTTAATTCACAAGTGCAGCAGCAAACAGTTAGGAAAAGAGAAATCCTGAAAGTGTCAGGGATCATTGGCCTCCCTGATCTGTCGCCTTTCCTGGCTGGCACTGGGGCACAGCACCACTCACATAAAATGTCCCCTCTCCTTTAAGCCAAGGGTTATTGCTGTAAACCACAGAGTCAGCAGCCACAGCCTGGGGCTGCAACAGAGAAAATATCATGATAATTCTTCCATATCCCCTCAGAGAGATAAGAGCAGCTCAGTTCAGCCCTAACTTGTATAAAGCCCATGAAGATCCTTAAATGAAAGGTGCAAAACAGCCTAAGCCAGGCAATAATTACCAGCACAGAATGAAGAGAATAAGTCAAACCATGAAGTTCAGGGAGAACATGGCACTATCTGCTGCTTGCTCTATTATTAAATACAGTGGCATTTTAGATGCAGTGCTTGTACAGTTATATTCCTTGAAGCTGTGCATAGGAACACCTAGAAAACTGAATGAGAGATGGGTGGAAAAAACTTTTACTTTATATGATTATATATATATATAGGTATATATTATTTTATATTATATATATATATAATTATATATAATTTTTTTTCTGTAGAGGCCATTCCTTTTCTTCAGAAATCACTTTCCCACAAAAGTAAGGGATAAAAATCAGGCAGGTAAGAAGGAAATCTATCTGCACAAAACCACCGCCAAGCATGGGTAGATTTACAGGCGCGTAAAGATTTTGAAATGCCTGTAAATATTTAAATTTTGCTCAGTAGGTTTGAAAACTACTCTTTGCTGCCCTGCATGCAGCCTTTCCTGCCAAGATGCTTGGGCAGGGTACAGCCAAGACACAGAAAACGCTTGGAGCTATTTCCATAGCAACAGACTGTGGTGAGGTAATACACCTGAGCTACTAATGACCTCAGCGTGCAGTCTGGATGCTAAAAGAGAAATGAAATCAGATGGATGAATATTTTACATTTCAATGGGCTTTTTAAGGAGCAGGAAAACAAGCCCGTAGCAAAGATTTCCTGATAAAACAATAATCTTTTCTTTGTGTCACTGCCAGGACATATATTCTTGTTAGAGGGAAGAAAAAAATTTAAAAAAAAGAGGAAGCCAAAGCTATGCATGTGTCTTCAGGATGAGCAGAGCTGACACAAGCAGATTGTTCACCTCTTTTTTGCTTCTGCATGTACAAATGCACAAATGCACTTCCTGACTGAACACTTTTAAGTCCATAGAGAGCTTTTATTTACTTCAGCAGATTCTACCTTAGCATTTAGCACAAAGATCCAGTTTCCCTCCTGGGTCACCTTCTCTGTGTCACTCCCCCTAGGAGATTCCCCTAATTCTTGCCAAGAGGCACAAAAGCTAAAAGACTCTCTTCAAATTTGTACCATTCATTTGGGAGTGCATGGAAAACAGCTGGTAATATTTAAATTTAACATCCTAAAATTCCTCTGCTTGATGCAGTAGAACTGTCAGCCAGATCCTGCCACGCTCTGATAACTGGACTTTGAAACAAAAATGCACCTGTGCTCAATAAGTGAGGTAGGTATGACCAGTCCCATGGAAAGTAAAAAGGAATGAAACCAAAAGAAAAGTCAAAGTTGGTCTATTTTCTGGTGAATCCAGGAGTAACTTTCTCTCAGTCATTCCCTCTTCTTCTTGCTGCTTTCATCAAGATGTAATGCTCCCCAAGAAACAAAAAATGTGTATCATTTGTAAATTATCTTGTTATGATTGTCAGCCACATCCCCATTTCCTACAGCTGTCCCTCTTCCAGGACTCCATAAAAGTTACTTCTGAAAGCCAGGATGTAACACAGAGTGATTTTCACAAACCACCCAACAAACACTGAGAATTTGTCTTTAAATCCTACCTGCACCACACTAGTGGTTACATCACTGGTGATTTATAGGAGAGAAGTTCACTCTGGGTTAATGCTGAATTCCATAATAAAATTATAAAAGTGCAGGGTTCCCACCTCACCAAAGCAGAGGCACTGGGCAGCAGGGATGTGGTCTGAAGGATATCAGGGGTGCAGAATAACCAGGCAGTTGGGAACTGGACTGAGCACAGCTGAGATTATCCAGCATCTGGATAAAAAAGGGCCAAAAGCTCCCAGACACCTCGGCAGCATGGGGCTGTCTTTTGTAAGCAGCAGTGCCAATGCTCTGTAGACAAGAGCATGATCAGACAAGAGCTTCTCTTCCTAATTACTTGACTTTTCCTCTTTTTTCTCATAAATTCAAATTAGTGCCAGGCAACCAGTGTTTTCCCTTTTCCTGTAGCTGCCCTTGAAAATGCTTTTAATCAAGACACAGAAAAAGCTTTGATAAGGTTGCAACCAGATCTTTTCCAAAATGTGCCTTTAAACTGATGAATTTGCAAGTTATTAAACACTGCCAATGCTCCTTTCCATCACCTCTTTGGGAGTGGGAAGGTACTGACTACAGTGAAAACAGAATTACATTCAACACGCTCAGAGTCACCAACTCAGCTCCAGTTTTTCCATGAGCATCCTTCAGTAAAACCATCACACTTTCCATATGGAAAAAGTCATTACCATGTAACATAGAGGTGTGATCATCATGGCATCAGAGGAAGCCAAGCTGGGGACCAGAATTTCCACTTTGGTACCTCTGACAGTGGGACTGGGTCCCGCTCCAGGTGTGCCATGGAAGCTGGCAGTGTGGTCATTTGTGTAGGGGTTGTTTTATCTGTGTCTGAGGCTGTCTGCCCCCAAAAGAGAAAATAAAACCCTGCAGCAGAATCCCTGAATGGGGTAAAAAATACCCAGCACAGACCTAGGGCTGCTGCTGCACAGGTTGGTGACTGCTGGGTAAGGGAGAGATGAAGTGAGCCTTTGGGCAGAGATGAAGTGAGCAGGGCCAAGGAAGCAGAGCAGAGCAACCAACAAAATTTTGGACCATTCCTTCTTAGGAATAACTCAGGAGTCAATTTTCTTTATCTATCTCACAATTTCACATCCCAGGGTTGGCACATAACTGCTAATTTTCAGCTGCCTGATTTCACTTCATTAGAAACTCCACCAATTTGTTTTTGTTTGTTTGTTTTGTGAGAAATCAGCCTGTGCAGGTATGACACTTATCTTAAGTCTAAGATAAATGTACATAGCAGAGAGCAAGAAACAAATTACAAAAATCAAACCCACACCCAAAAACCCTGCAAACAACACTTTGCAAATGGCTTGAAAATTAAAATATACAAAACATACTAACTAGATAATTTTGAGCACGTAAGGAGTGGAGCACAGGCTTGAACTGTTGCAAACACATCACTCACTCTGCAGGGAAAGGGATCTTCTGAAGAGAGAACTGGGTCAGTAGAACTGCAGTCCAGGCTTGTCACTTCAGCAATTTAAACACAAGTCAAGTTGGTGTTTAAACCCCAGGCTCTGACTCAAGGAATGAGAACAGATGCCACACTGAGAGAAATCAGACAAACCCATCTTGGATGAGTTTATTTACTCCTTTTTTTAGTCTTACCTTATCTGAATTTCCCCAGAATTTGATGGAAAAAATCAACAGAACAACCCAGTTCCAGTATGTACCACAGAAACTAAGTTTTTCCTCATGAATATTTATGGCCTGTAAATTATAGTCATTGGCATTGTTCACTTCATGCCAAAAAAAGGAAGTGTCACATTCCTTTCACTTAACTTACTTGCTGTTTCTGTGGCTAGGTCTGCCTGGCTTTGAGGGCAAACAGGATCTGGCTTCCATAGGTATATGATTGCAGGAACTTATTGATAGAACTTAATATCATATTTCCAGTCATAGAAAGATTCAAGCTGAATACAAAGGAGGCAGGATAACACAACCTGGAACTGTCTTTAACTGTAATTAAAAGCGCCCAATAATGTTTATGATCCTTTCCCCTTAGCAGCTGCTGCCAGATTTAATGCTAATAAAAAAGCACATTTTGGAACAATGCTATTTTATTGCAATCCTCTTCATACTCCTGACCTTCATAAGAAGCTGAAGACTGTTTAGTGGACTGAGAAAGGACAAACTGGTGAAACTCAAAGAACCAACTGCAATGAAAAGAGAAGGAGTAGCCAGTCCCTGAAGTATGAGAGTGAAGGTCAAGGAGTCCATGAGCTAAGCCCAGAAAAATGCAAGACATAAAATTCACTCCTGAATATTGATGAAATTCTCATCTGCACCATAGAACTATTGTTTGATGATACCTCATTCACCAGGCTGGGTTTTTTTTTTTTTTTTGGTTGGGTTTTTTTATTCTTAATTACTTCATGAATCATTTCATCTGAAGCCATTTTACACCTTTGCTGTGCCAACTTCTAAAGGAAATCAGAGTGGAGTCCCTGGAGAGCACTCATCTCCTTGAGATTGCCAACGCTCCTTTGTCACAGTGAAATCAGAAATACACTGAGTATTTGTGGCTTGAGGCATTTGGTATTTTCATTTCTGGGATGAGAGATTTATGCAAATTCATACACAATAACAGAGAACTTTGAAGTTTCTAAGATGTCCTTTCACAGCCAGAGGGTTGATGGGAATTTAGCATTTCCATTCAGCAGCTTTCCCTTTCCTGTGTAAAGCATTACTTTCTCTCTTCCAAAATTTCTTTTTGTGGAATTACTATTAAAATCACATCCTTAAATAATAATAAAGGCCATTGTTACATCCCTGTTGGTGCTGTTGGTTTAAACCACAGTTTCTCTTAGGGCAGAGCAGAGAGCTCAGCACGCTGAATACAGGGATGTGTTACCTGGGGGATGTTGCTTTTGGCCCTCTCTGGCTGTGTCCTTCATAGAAAATGAGATTTGCAGAGGAGGAAATTAGACAGCTGTCTCCAATTGAATTGCAATGAGATCTGAGGACAAATTTCCCACAAACCTGGAAAGCTGCAGTCAGGATCATGCCCTGGCACACAGGTAAATGAGAAATGCCATTCTGGCTGCTTCCTGCTACCCAGTGGTGTGCAAATGTGTTGGTTTTTTTACTGTCCCACCTTGAAAGGCTAAACTATTTCATTTTGGGTTTTTTTTTGTTGTTGTTGTTTTTTTCCCCCTAAATTTTATTCCAAACTGAAATGACAAACCTCTTCATGGTTGAAATTGGCTTTGGGCAGTTGGTTACTGAATTATGCTGCTTTTCTTTAGCCTATTTCTAATCTGTAAAGCCTTTCTTCTACTTCATTCACATCTTCCCTTCCAAGCAGCATTCAAATTTATACATTTGCTATTTTTTTTCCTTTGGAATGGCTAATATTTGCAATAGTACTGAGACAATCAGCCAAGAAAAATTTCTCCAGACAGAAGACCACAGAAAATTTGTTCTGTACTCTTATGTGAATATCCAATTTATGTGAAGAGAAAGAGCTAAAAAAATGATAATGTTGGAGTGGAGAAGGTGTCTTTAGCACACCTTGGTCCTGAGAGAGCCTGCTCCACCAAGCCATACCTGTGCTGTAAATTATGGAAAATCAGGAAGAGCAGAAGTGGCCAGAACTGGCTGGCGGGATGCACAAAAACTACTTTTCAGTCTCAGAGACCATCTCCAGCAGGGCACATTTTATATCAAGCAAAGTGGTCAATGAATTTCCTTCCTTCACAGATGAAACCCAAACTGATAATTCCACACTCTTTGCAAGAATTCTTTTTTTTTTTAATGAAGCCCAACTGAACAAAATGGAAACACTTTAACAGATTTAACTGGCAACTCAATTTCTAAAAAAAGAGAGTTTTCAGATTACAGTGTACTATTAACATGTTAAGTGTCTTCCTGTATTCTGTTCAGAAAAGCCCCAAATCTCTCAATATCTATTAGAAGTAAGATCTTGTTTCCAGTGCCTGGAGAAGGAGTAGGTGATTACAAAACAGACAGAATAGCTGGAGGAAGATAAGAAAAATCATTATGACACACAACCTTGAATTACATTGATTGCACACTGAAAACTACAGCCTTCAGTCTTCCCTCTAGTGAGGTCACTGCTAATTCTGCCATCCACTGCACTTGGGAAAAGTTTTGCACAAAGGTTTACTTATGTGACACTTGGGTCATCCTAAAGCATTTGTTAACATTACAGTAGTTATTAATGAGGTTTCTAATTAACATTTATATGATCTCTATATAATCCTTTCTAACTTACAGTAGTGCTGGAGAAATTCACTGAAAATTATGATTTCCCTCCCCCCAAATTATAGCTGGGGCAGGGAGAGGAGAGATATTTTTGTATCTATTCATGCGTTAGATCTTTGCCTTGAAATTTGGAAGGTGCATAAAGATTTCAAGGCAAAAGCACAAAAATGACAAAGGGAAAGGTTAATTAGACCCTTCCCTTCTTTCCTCCTCTGCAAATGTCTTCACACCTCTCCTGTCTCACATTTTGGAGGACTTTTCACACTTAGCAATGCTAAAATTTTCTGCCTAATTTATTTTTTTTTAAGACATCAGAAAGAAGCAAGAGGCCAAAACCAGGCTTCAGTCCTACTATTGTTGGAAAAGAAAAACAGATTTACTAATTTTTCTTATGTACACCATGAACAACCCATGCAGCAACATAATGCAGTCCCTGGCCCTGAGAGCTCTCCAGTGCTAACAGCAGGAGGAAGCAAAGCATCTTATCATGGACACAAAGTACAGATTGACCCCAAAAAAGTGCCTCTGGGAAAGAATTGCAACAGGTGGAGCTGGCATTGCTTTCAGTGGCATCATCAGTGTGGATAAGCACTGCAATTTTGCTTCCAGAATTAACAATTTGGCAGCTTCCTTACGCAAAAAATTTAGTTAGGAATAAAGAATTTGCCATATGTTGGCTCTTTCAGGCAAGTGAAAATGAGCCAGCTGCAATTGTAAGAGCTGGTGTCTCCTAAATTCTTCCTCCTTTGTGGGGGTCCTAAGTAGAATCTGGCTCACGTGTTGAGAAGGATGTGCAAATAACTGAACACAAAACTCAGGTGTGGCAGTCATATTTTCTGGAAAAATCTCTTTGCCTAAGATTCTTCTCCTGGGAAGCTGAGAAGCCTCATATAAAAAGGAAAACAGTATTATCTTATTTGCTTCTCCTGTGTTTTGCTGCTTTGGAATGTGATTGGAGATTGTTTATCCAACTGGTCATTGTTTCATTGGTTTAATGTGAATTGTTTTAACTTAATGACCAATCACAGTCAAGCTGTGTCAAGACTCTGGAAAGAGTCACAAGTTCTCATTATTATCTTTTTAGCCTTATGTCTGTATCCTTTCTGTATTTAGTATAGTTTAGTATGGCATTCTTTAATATAATATAGTATCATAAAATAATAAATTAGCTTTCTAAGAACATGGAGTCAGATTCATCATTCCTTCCTTCATCTGGGAATCCCACAAACACAATACTCAGGTTCATCTTCCAGGCATCTCCAGAAAACCCTGCAGTAATTTCCCCTCACCATCAGGTAAATAATAGACTCCCAGGGGGATGGAACTTATATCCAACTTGTCATGTAAGTAGAGAATAATTAATTACACTCTTATTTACAGTTTGTCTGATAAGAGCATTAAATGGCAAGTAACTAGAAGAATTCCAAGGTGCTGAAATGTTTGCTCTCACCCACTCAACACATAAACACAAGGGGAATGAAATTAATTTGGCACTGACTTACAGTGTGATCCCTCACAGTAATGGGGCTTGGGTTTTGCAAAACAGGAATCACAGATGCCTCCCTCCTGAAGCTGAAATCAAATTTTGTTGGTGCTCCACAAAGCAATAAAGTGTTCTAAATACATCAGCAGTCCTAGAAGTCATGAAACTCCAATTATCTCCTCTGAGATCTTATAGGACACCCATACATTATTCAGATGACAATCTGAATCAGATGACACTCTGAGGTATGTCCTTGATTTTATTTAATTTTTTCAATTCACAAAGTGTTACTGGTCCAAAGCTCTACTTGTATTTACAAACCCCAGCATGTACATCTGGTGGAAATCAGGAGGTTAAATATTTACTTGTCCAGCTAATTACAAACTTTTTCTAACTTCTGAAGAAAGAGGGGAAAGGACTTTAAGGGGAAGTAGGAAAAAAAAAGGGGTATAAACCAGTTACAATACCCATGTCATGTTCACTTGCACCCTGCTTAAAATTTCTGACTTCTGAAGAAAGAGGGTAAATAACTTTAAGAGGAAGTAGGAAAAAAATTAAAAATAAAAAGAGTATAAACCAGGCATAAACCAGTTACAATACCCATGTCATGTTCACTTGCACCCTGCTTAAAATCTCGTTCTGGTAGAACCAGAACATCTGTCACAAGTCTCTTAATACCCCTGTGACAAGGTGAAGATAAAGTTACATTAAGACCTCTGCATGTGCCAGTGAAATGTGTAAGCTGTTCTCATGCTCAGCAAAAATGAGGGCCTAAGATTTCAAATTGCAGTCATAAAAGTGAAATAAAAAGCAGAAAGGCAGAGAGAGAAAGAGAAGGAAGATGCTTTTATTTGAGCCATGAAAAAGTAATTCCCTGGGATTAGCATATTTTTATTTCCTTTGCATATTCTTTTCTGAATTAATTTCGCTGCATTTTGATAGTGATCTTAGAGAGTGAAAATAAATTGATGCCAAAAAACGTTATGCTAATAGGAATAAATGGCTTGAAGATAGTGGAAAGGGATATATGGCCTCTTTTATAGGTTCCTACTTAATCCAGCTCCAAGGGCATTAGAGAGCAAATGTTGCTGCCTTCTTGTGGCAGCAGATAAGCCTGGCTGTGAGGCTCATCCCTAAAATCCAGAGGGGGCTGTAAGAAAAGCAGCAGCCCCAGTGAGAAGGTCAGAGGAAGTGTTTCACACACAGCTGCCAAGGAAAATCCAGGTTTCACTGGTCCAAATAAACCAAATAAAGCTGTATCTGCACAGAGGTGTGATGATGGTCCAGGGCAGGGGCATATTGCAGGAGGGAAATTCTGCTTTTCCACAGAAAAGAGACTTTGGTTTGGTTACCCACTTCTTCATTTTTTTTTTTAATGTTAACAAAGGGAAGAGCAACCTAAGTAAGAAGGATTCCCATGGGCTAAATTATGATCAGGCTCAACTGAGTGACAGCTCTAGAAATCATAACCATCTGTGAGGTGTGTGTGGTACAGCAAACTCCCTCCCATAAACCCGGCGAGAAAAGCTACTTACACTTCTGTGTAAAACAGGGGCAGATTGGCAGCTGAAATGGCAATATTCACATGGGTATTACCTATTATCATGTAGTACTGGTGTTACTCATTTTTGCAAAGAGAAAAACCACTCCTAGCCACACAGTTTATTCAAGAAATATTTGTTTGAAATCACATTACCATAAGATTCAGCTATTACTTTAAGAAATTCCACAGTTTATGGGTTTTGATGTACACCTAATTATCAGTGTGTGAGCTTTTTTTTCCCCTACTCATCCTATTTTATGTACAAGTCTTACAACACATTATGAATAATAGAAATACCTACAATAAGAACAACTTGAAGTAAAATCAACATATTATCCTGATTTGAAAAGGAATAGGACACCTGAACCAAAAATCTAGATTATAAAATTGCCTGTGACAAAAAGCAAGAGAAGAAACACAAATGTGAGCCACCCTCAAAAACCAGAGCAAGCAAACAATCCTAACCACATACTGCATCCACTAGCACAATCTGCTGACCCACTTCTCTGAAACACAGGCACCAGAAGTGGGTTGTATCCAGGAGGATTTCTGCCATCCACATCTCCAGCCTTGCCTGTTTCAAAGAGCTGTCGAGTCCATATCACACTACACTTCAAAGACAAATTTCAGCCTTTCAAAGGGTGCATAGCAATTTGGTTTTTTTTGTAAAACATGAATAAAAATAACAAAGAGAATAGGAAAAATATTATGGAACACGATATGAACACAAATATTTTAGGAATATTACATTTAAAGAACGTACAATAAACACGACAAAAAACCCTAAAAATAAAATAATTAAAAATATATTCAAATAACCAAAGAAATCGCCAAAACCCCACCTTTTTCTTCTGTTTGAAAGAACAAACACAACACCATGTTAGACCATCAGAATCAAGTAAAACTATCCAAACTACTAAATGGAACCCAGCAAAGTACACAAAGTGAAGCAATGTGGGCTTGCTGTGTACTGATGGAAGCATCTAGGTAGATACAGCAATGAAAAAGAAAGCACCTTAAGGCTGATTTTACTGCTGTTGTTAATATTTCAGCTTGTGGGGAAGATGTTTTGCAAATGAATCTCATATGAATTCAAATAATAATTAGTAAGCAATTAAGTGTAAAAGGAAACAATTCTATTGTTTCTCTATCAGCTTAACATGAGATGTCTGTGCCACTTCCTACAGCACTTTTCATGGATTGGACAACAAAAATCAAAAGATTTCCAAGAAATATCAGCAAGTGCTTGCCAAAATTAGTAACATTTTCTTAGCTACCTGTATGGAGGTTAATACAAGGGGTAGGAGTCTACAGACAAAAATACAGTAGCCAACAGCAACAATTTGGAAAACCTCTGTAGTCTCAGGAGACCCAAAGGCTGAAGGAATAAATTACCTCATTAGGTAATTATGGACTGTGCTCCAAGCCTTATGGTTTAGTGAGGATCCAGCACAGGTGATATTTCCTGTAGCCAGAGCTGAACAATCACATGGCTTTGTGTGTACCCTAAAAGCCAAACTCTCTCCAAAACAGCAAGTGGAAGGTCTCTCATAAATATTTCTCTATTTCATCCATGCTTTCTTGGCTTAGCCTGCACCATGACAAAGGGAAAGAGCACTGACTAGGTTCCAGGTTAGTTTCATCACTAAGACTTCAGGGTGAAATCCTAACTCTGTGATGGCAGCTGAAATCAATTATGAGCTTAAAACATAGGATTGGTGCTTTAATATTCTCCTCCCATTAATGGTCTTCTAAATCTCTCTCAGAGCTTTGAAAACTGTAGTCTGAATGACTTCATTCAAAACTGCTGAAATTACCAAGAAGCTTTCACAAGCTAGAGGTACCGAAATTCTTCTGATTTTTGCACCATAAAATTGTATGCAGCCTGAAAGTGCATTTAAGAGATATGAATTTCAGTTATAGCATCCAAAGAGCCTAATGGGAGTTTCAAAATTATAGTGGAACCAGAGGCCAAGCAGGTTTCACTGTGATGTCTAATAATTATTAGAAACACTGCTTGTAATAACTGTGGAAGTTTAAAGTTGTCAGTGCTCAAAACATCATGAATTTCTCAAGCACAAAACCCCCACAAAGGATCTTGCCATGCACTGCTAGAAAGACTGCACCCCTCACTTTTCCATATCATTTACAAACAACTTTTAAATGAAATTTCATTTGAATCTCAATATTCAAGGATGACAATGCTACATTTTGTTTGGTGTCTGCTGTCTCCAAATCCCTCTGCCTGTGCTGTCACACAGACAAGAAAAACCATAGCAGAACAACCTGAGCTGTGAAGGAGGAGACTCCTGGGCATGGGGGCTGGCTGCTGCCAGAAAACCTGGATTTCTTTCATTCTCAGCTGAAACTCTTCAAAATGGGGACACCTGGTCTGAGCAAGCTGGAATCA
Source organism: Camarhynchus parvulus (assembly GCF_901933205.1). NCBI lineage: Eukaryota > Metazoa > Chordata > Aves > Passeriformes > Thraupidae > Camarhynchus > Camarhynchus parvulus. The sequence continues at coordinate 3,629,430 of NC_044586.1, forward strand.
TGTTGTCTGGATGGAGATGACCAAGTGTGGAGGGTAAGTTACCCCACCTTAGCACCAATATGAAGCATCTGGGATGTATAATCCCCTCCCCCTGAGTATACAGCAAAATACACAGCTTGTGCCCAGGTTATACCCATCTTTTTAATGGATAATGTGAGGTAAATCTCACCCCAGACACATCTCAGCTGCAATGGCCAAGCCCCAAGAGCAGTTTGTCCTTCTGGGATGTGCCAGCGTGGGCTGGTTATCCATCAGGCCCAGGGCTCCTGCTGCAAGTGCAGCTGCCCTGCAGTGCCAAACCCTTTCACAGTGGCTCTGCACAGTCTGAGCCTGCTGCTGTGCCCTCGTGGAAGGGATGCTGTAGGAGCAATGGGGGGCAGGACAATCGGGACGGATGGAGACGAGAGATCTCTGAAGCCAGGTCATGGAACTTGTGGTTTATTGCAAAGGGCCTGGGTGCAGTGGTCCTGCTTGGAGCTGCCAGCCACAGCTCAGAGCAGGCCTGAGAGAAGTAAAGAGAGTGCTACAGAGGATGAGAGAGAGAGGATGAGAGGACAACAGTGTAAGAGAGCAAGGTTCCCCTTACAATACAATAAATCTTCTCCTGTGTTGAATGTTCTAATTCTCACTAACCAATCTAGTACAAGGTACAAACCCTATAGCATTTGCATACAGCCTATAAGAATCACTACATTACCATACTGTGTTACATTTTATACCCTAAAAACTCCTCTTTGGGCCCCCTCTGCCAAGCTGGCAGGGTCTGCTCTGCCCCTTGGAGCTGTCTACAAGCAGAGGGTGTTGTTCCATCAAAAGGGGATTGCCTTCAGCTGGCCACACCATTGTTTTCCAGTTGTTCAGTAACTAAGGGATCTCAAATCTTGCTTTCATTTCAATCTCGCTTATAATTTCCATACTCTGAAAATCTTTTGCCAGGCAATCATATTTATAAGGCTTTCCTGTTTCATCTTCCCTGACAGGGTTCCCCTCAGTGTAGCAGGATTGCACACGTGGCAGGAGTTTGGCCCTGCTGGCTGTGGGGCCATGGAAACCTCAGCAGAGGCTGCACCCCAGCTGTGAGCTCAGCAGCTGAAGGACCACATCCCCACAGCTCTGCTGCTCAGGGCAGCTGACCTGATTAGACTAAAAGCAGTTTATGCACAGGTACCTGAGATGGAATCACTGCTCTGCCTTGCAGCCCCACCCAGCCAAGGGGCTGGGGAGCTCCTGCTGCCAGCCCAGCACAGGGGAGCAGTCCCAGACCTGCTCCCTCGCCTGGGTGACCTCTGGCCATCATCATCATCTTCACTGGGTCACTCTGGTGCTGCTCTGTTAACTCTGCAATGACACCACTGCTGCAGGGCAGAAATCCCCACTGAGCACCATGAGGGAGATGCTCAGCCAGGCAGATCTGAGCTGAGCACACTGGTGCCCACCAGTTTCCTCTTAAAATAAAAAAATGGAAACAAATCCAGAGGAGTTTGGCTCTGAAGGCATGCCTGTTGTGCTCCATATGTAAAAGACCAGGTTTAATATTTTTTTCTTTCACTTTGTGTGATTGGAACAGATTAAACAATGCAAAGGCATGATCCTGAGGGTGTTGGGCTGGTCACTAATTTAGGAGACTACCCAAGCAAGGAAGGGTTATTCCACCTAATTAAGACAGAGCACGGTATTTAAAGACAGAGCATTTGCATTAAAACAGACAATTCAGAATTTTAAATACTGTTGAGTCTGAAATTATGATTGTTAATCTCTCCTCACATAACAATGTTCAGCTGACAGACATTGTAAATCACTTCCTTTTGCTTGCATTAGATGAACCCATCACTCAAAGTGCTCAATTATAAATCTGAATACAATTTAAAAGGTGAACTTTCTTTAATCTTACAGAGGGCAGAAGGGCAATGCTGATGGTGTAATACCAATGTTAATGCATTACTTATGACTGAGATTTAGCCAGTATTCAGTAAATTGCTCATTCCTGTGATCAGAGCAGGCAGCAATTTGCTTTCCTGGATCTTATTCCCTTCCCTGCAAGTGCATTAGTTGTGTCATGGGCAGCAGGATACCCAGCTGTAAACTGTCTGAAAAGGACATTTTAATCTATAATTAAAAACCACAACAAAATAGAAAATAAACTCAGAATATTCATTGCATAATCATGACAGGTTTACAACCTGCAGGTTTACAAACGACAATTAAACACAGATATGGACTCATTAAAACACTGCATCATTAATTTTAATTTTCCTTTGGAAAAGAGATAGACATGAGCAAGAATGTGAACACCAGTGTGAATACTCTTTATCCCTCAGCTTCTTTAGGTGCCAGAATTTAATTATCCTTTGTCCCATGCTAATCTGCTGAGATGCTTCCACTTCAGCAGAAACTCCTATTAAGGTAAAATCCTAAAAATAGCCACCTCCAGTGCAGAACTGCAGTTTACCAAAACAAAGTCAAGCAAGGTTTTACAGTAGTAATTGGTTTGCTGACCAAGTGGATGCTTCCATTTCAGATCACTTCATCTGCTTAAAAATGGGAAATGCTTTGAATGTACTTCAATCCCAGACCCTATTTCAAGTGACAGCTGAGATGTACAGTCTCACTTAATGACAAATCATTTCTAGAGGTGGCCAGAAGGCAACTGAACTCCCATGATTAAAAGTGATCTGGTCCTCACCAAAACTTTGGCCATTTTTACTGTCTGCCCTCATCCCGCATTAACAAAGATGATCCAGGAAATGTGTTACAGGACACAAAAGGCAGCAGTCCCAGCATCCTTTCCTCACAAACTTCTTGGCTCCTGCCTCGCTGCTCCACCTCTGATTATGTTCATGTGACATTAAGGAAACCAAACTGCTGGGTTTGTACAGAAACACACAGGCAGATGTCTCTGAAGGCATTTGCAGTTCTTCCTAACACCCTCAGAAGCATAAAGGCAACACTTTTCTGTTAGCTCTGAGCCATTCTGCATGTGCACTGCAATTTCAGCACTCTCAGCAGGCTGGTGTGGGAATCCATAAAATCAGAGGGTTTTGGGAAAGCTGCAAGAGGCAGGCCTCAGAGACAGCAGAACTGTGATTAGAGCTAAGCAGTAGCCATGAGATTGGTCAGCAGAAAAATGATGTAAAAAGTAGAAAAGAAAGGACCAATAGAACAATGGTCTGTGTATTAATGCTTGTCTAGAATAACTCCCTAAGCTACAGAAAAGTTTATCTAGCGAGATATTAGGAAGTTTTAAGCTGAATAAGGGGGCTCTGTGCATTGTGTTTTAAGGCTCACAAGCAGGTATTGTATTCAAAATAAGCAAGAATTGTTTTAACCAAAAGTACATGTGCTAATAGTGCTTGGATGGAACTACTGTCAATGTGCTTCTGCTTTGTGTGATTGGTCAAAAACCTTTTAAATTAAGTTGTAACATTAAGTTCTTGGTCTGCTGCCTGGGATGTGAGCTGCTGGCATCTTCCCATTGTCATAACCATGGAATGAGGCTGATGCCAGAAAATGAAACAGCTCAAGGCACGTTCCTAGCAGCCCTGTCCTGTGTGATTTGTACACAGCCCCTGGCTGGTGATAGTTGGCCCCATGGCTCAGTAGCTCCTACAAGCAGTCCCCAACCTGCTCTGCTCTCAGACATCCAGAAACTGAGGAAGGCTTCTGAACTCATGTAAATGTGCCCTGACAGAATTCCTGCAAGGAAGAAGAGGAAACATCTGCAGAGCCACCTGAGCCTTGCTGGTTGGCCCCAGCACCTGTCCCTGCTTCACCTCCACAGCTCAGCCCCTCCTGCTGCTCCAAGTGCCACTCCACTCCCTTCCAGAGCCACCTGCACCTCCTGCTCAAGGAGCAGCACACCAGAAGCCACAGGAACTGTGCCCTTAACAGGACACCTCTCCTGAAGGGGTCTCACACCACCCCCAGCTGCAGCTCAATTTCTTGGATTTCAGAGCCTGCACCTGTCACTGACATATTTTCTGAAAAATTCCTTCGCTGGGATTTTTCTCCTGAGAAAATTACATTTAGTCTCTCTTCAGAAACGAAATGTAAACAATAACTATCTGATGGCTGTGGAATGTGGTCTGGAGATGGTTTACCAACAGGCTCATCTTTGATTGGTCTCATGTGGATCATTTTTACTTGATGACCAATCACAGCCAGCTGTGTTGAGGCTGTGAGCAGTCACAAGATTTTATTGTTCATCCCTTTCTAGCCTTCTGATGTCTCCTTTTTCTTTTCTTTAGTATAGTTTTTGCATATCATTTTCTTTTAACATAATATATATAATAAAATAATAAATCAGCCTTCTGAAATATGGAGTCAAGATTCTCATCTCTTCCCTCATCCTGGGGACCTCCAAACTCCAGCACCCAGCCACTGGTTTTCCACCCATGGATGGAACTCTGAAGACAACCCTCACAAAGTGTGCATCTGTGGTTTTAGCCCACTATTTATTTGCTTTCACAAGCTGACAGAGTGACTGGTTTTCTAGCAAAAACTGTAAGAACTTAAACCAGTGATATTCACAAGCAAGGTTATTTACCTTCCAGGGAAAGCATCCCAGCCTGCTAATAATGGAATTAACTGAATTCCTCTGTCTCATGTGGGAGCCCCACTGTTGTTGGTAATGGTGGGTTTAGAACTTAGGAAGGGCCTTGGTATAAACCACATAACCACAGCAATACTCCTAGAAAATCTATTTTATGGGCCACCAAGCTGTCCTGGTGTAGAGTAGGACCAATTTATCAACCAGAAAGCTTAGAGTATGATAAATGGAAGAAAAATATATAATTCAGTCAGACAAAAGTACCCAAACAAACTTGCATTAAATGTCTCACATGAAAAGGTGAAGGTAGTGGGGGGAGAATAAAAATCAAATTTAGGGTCTTCACAAAGGCTTGGAGCTCCCAGTCTTCTTAGATTATAGCACAATATTTCTAAGACAATTGACCACATATTTCTAAGGAAGTAATAATTTTTAATTTGGGGGGGGAAGGTTCATTAATGGATGTATTTATATTTTACAGTAGTGTATATTAAGCTGTATATATAATTCAGACAAAGTACCCAAACAAACTTGCATTAAATGTCCCACATGAAAAGGTGAAGGTAGTGGGGAGAGAATAAAAATCAATTTTAAGGTCTTCACAAAGGTTTGGAGCTCCCAGTCTTAGTAGTACAGTGTATATTAAGCTGTAAGTGTATATAAGCTATATACAGCTATAAGTGTATATAAAAGTCTTCTAAGACTGTAGCACAATATTGTTAAGACAATTGACCACATATTTCTAAATAAGTAATAATTTTTAATTTGGGGAGGGAAAGGTTCATTCATAGATGTATTTATATTTTACAGTAGTGGATATTAAGCTATAATGCAGACAGACAAAAGTACCCAAACAAACTTGCATTAAATGTCTCACATGAAAAGGTGAAAGTAGTGGGGGGAGAATAAAAATCAATTTTAAGTTGAGGGGAAGGTTCATTAATAGCTGTATTCATATTTTACAGCAGTGTACATTAAGCTGTGCGTTGATTCTGTGCTGGTGTCCCAGAGCCAGCTGCTGGTGGCGCAGCCCAGCCCACAGAGGTTATGGAGATTCCCGCTGAGGGACAATCCCAAGCTGTCTGCACCCAGCTCTGGTGACCTCCAGAGATCCTTTCCAACCTCAGCCCTGCTGTGGATCTGTGGGCTGTGACCAGGACAAGGCTCTGGAACCCAGCATAGCCACGGCCAGCTGAGCTGAAAGTCACAGGGTTTAGTTACTTTTGGTAAAAATCAGTGTAACAAGGCTGCTTTGGATGAAGCTCATTTGAATTCACAGTGTAGGTGACAAAGCTCAGTAATTGGCCTTTTTTTTTTTCCCTGAGAAATATGATCTCTATTTGAATAACAGCTATCTTCACTAAAATAGTCTTTTCATGTAATCACAGTCTTTTTGTGACTATTTAGCATTCCTCTGGAAGTTAAATGACTGCAAATGATGTGTGCAGAGGAGCCTTTGCTTTGATTGTTACAAAGCTGCAATCCCGAAATGTTTGCTGGAGCAAACAGCACTTCACAGGGAAGCTAAAAACAAAATAGGTTTTTTTTTCTGGAGAAATGAGGTTACACAGGGTAGGTGAGGAGGGTGGGTGTGAGCCAAAGGGACTCGAGCAGGGTTAAGTGCAGATGGAGGAGATGCAGGGATGGCAAGTGAAGCAGAAAGGGAAGAAGTGGGCTGGAGAGGAAAGAGGCCAAGGAAACAATAGCAAGGGGACAAACACTGGAGAGAATAAACGGGAAAAGTGGGATAGCATTTTCTTCTTGGAAAAATACAGATCTCAGTCAATTGCAATTATTTGCAGATAACTACAAGTGGTTGTTAGTTGTTGAATTTTCCTTGAGTGACTGCCCCTGCCTCTTTTTTTCTTTAGAGAGGGCTGAAAGCTTAGAACTGAAGTGCTCCTTGTGGAGAACAGAAATACTTGCTGGGAAGCTTCTTAGGCTTCCCTATCATAGCAAAAACTATAAAAATAATGTTTTTCAGTCAATGCAAATTATTCTTTTGCTTCTAAAACCTTCTGAATACCCAACCTCTACAGTATTTTTTGCCCAGGATTAATAAATAAAATATTCACACACTGCCCATTAAAAAAATCATCTAGTATTTAAGCCCTGAGGGGAAAGAAGAGGAAAAGATTAATCTTTTCACTTTCTTAGACATTTCTTTAAACTCTCCAACAAGCTGCTGCCTCAGAGGTGTTGTCTCCCTCAAGTACACTTTCACAAACTGGAAATCAGATTAGCCTGCAGTTTACCCATGGGTGCACAAACGGGTGCAGCTACAAAAGCAAAGCCAGGTGAGTTGTTCTGCCCTTTCATTTCCCCCTACAGGAGCTGCTGCAGGGGGGACAGGATGGAACAGGGACATCCCCAGGTCCAGTCCTGCAGGAACTACTCCTGGTCTCTCAGCAGGGCTGGCTGAAGGGCAAGGGAACAACACACTGTGCCACTGCCACACTGTTTGCATGCTACATGTTACCAAAATCTGGCTCTTTCTGCATAAAACAGCATCCACAGAGATTCCTCTATCACTGTCACAAAACTGGGTTATATTATTTTAAATAAAACCCCATATTTACTTAATCCCTCACAGTCAGAGTAGCAATATTTAAATTCATGAATTAGTACTGGGAAGGGAACAACCCACTGTGCCACTGCCATGCTGTTTCCATTGTCCCCATGCTACAGGTTACCAAAATCTGGCCCTTTCTGCACAAAACAGCATCCAGAGACTCCTCCATCACCGCCACAAACCTGGGTTTTATTATTTTGAATAAAACCCCATATTTGCTTAATCCCTCCCAATCAAAGTAGCAATATTTAAATTTATGAATCAGTACTGGTCAGGGAACACATATTCAAAGTGTATCCTTATCTTGCCTCTCAAACATGATGATTTATAGATTGATCTAGCTGCTTTGACACAGTTCCTTTAACCATAACATCTTTCTGTTCCTCTAGCAGCTGAGATTTAGCATTTCAGGCTGTGTACATATGTTGGATAAGAACATAATCCTCAGCTCTGGGCATAGGAGCTCATGGTAAGAGGATGGCTCTGCATACAAATTGAGAGCACTGAGATGCAGAAAAAGAAAAATGCACTAAACCCTAATATGCATATTATGAAGGCCTTCTGGCATCAGAAGAAATCATCAGTTATTTAGCTTGACATCTTTAGAAACAGAGGGACTAGAGAGAAAAAAAAAAAAGGAGAGAAAGAGGAAAAAAAATGATATGACCTTTAGTCCAACACTCCAAGTAAAGACTTTGGATAAATAGGCACACAGAAAGAACGTGCCAATATGCAAAAGGGGAAAGAGATAAACGTGACTAGACCCTTTCTGCAGAGAAAAATCACAGCACTCCCATTTCACAGCCATTTCTGACAGCCCTGAGATGGATTTAGCAGGGGGCAGAAGGGGACACTCCTCCTCTTCCCCTCCATTAGCCTCCTTAACTCAGCACGTGCATCCCTGGGTGCAAGATGCAGGCACATCTCTGCAGTCCATCTGCTTCCCCTCACACAGGCTGGGGCTCCTCTCCTCATGCACAAATCACATTCCATTACCATTGCAAAAATTCACCCTGGGCACCCAGCAATTCCCAGCCATCCCTCTCACAGAACTAAAGGGTGTAGAGTTCTGGACAAAACCAGAAAAGCTTTGTCCAACCCCAGTTAAAAACGAGAAAGCTGTATTCTAGCATGGACAAGTAAACAGTTAAAAGCATGAACTAACATAACTTCAAGGCAAAAAAGTCTGTGAAAAATAAAAGAAATTCCTGAACTCATCCTCTCCTCCAAAGTTATAAATCATTAGGAATAAAATGCAGAGCACAATGCAGAGTCAGGCAACAGAAGCTGTAATCACAGCCCAAACTGTTCCTTTGGAGCTCATTAAGGGCATTGAGTCCCTGTAATCTTTTATTGATTTTGGGAGCAGTGCTTCCGTTATCAATAAAAAAAGTATTAAAGACATTTTGAGAAAAGATTCCGCATATTCCCTTGAGACATGGATTTCACCACCTTGATTTCTACAGATTTTGGTACCTGGGTGCAGTGATGACAGATTCCACTGCTCCATCACTGCCAGGACAGAGGCCAGTCCTACACCAAGAGCCTTTGACTCATATTGTTCCCAAAAATCCCCTCGGGGAGGTTTTAATGGTTTCCTGCATGCCCAAGACCTAAGCTTGTAAAATATATGAAGTCATAGTTCTCCTCCCAGAAGTGTAACTCAGAAGAGGAGGAGAAAAAACGGAGGAGAAAAAATAAAAGAAAAAAAGAGGAAAAAAGAAATCCAAAAACCTCCTTGAGAATTCTGATGCTGTGAAGTGAATGTGCAGTGATGGCAGACACCTGCCTGACTCTGCAGAAAGCTTAAGTGATAATTAAGGTACATTCTAACAGTGGCAGCTCTAAAAACTTTATCCTTGATATAATATTTAAAGCCCGAGCTTCAAGGCACTAATAAATGCAAGAAAACAAGCAGAATTCAGCATAAAGCTTATGGCTGTAACCCAGAATTTGAAATTCTACAAAGGAAGGTAGCCCAATTTATTTTAAAATGAATTTGCAAAACAGAACAGTCAGGTTCATAAAAATTTCATACACTTTTGTGTCCCAGTTCATGATCTTTAATTGGCTGTCATTGCTCTCCTGCAGGCTCCTAGAAAGCTGTCCAGAGAGGTGATGGAATCTCCATCCTCACAAATGCTCAGAAGTGATCAGGCCACAGCCCTGAGCCCCTGACCTCACCCTGAGCAGAGGCTCAGAGCAGATGCTCTCCAGACATCCCTTCCAGCCTCAATCACTGCACAGCCCTAAACTGTTCCACGTGTCCCTGACCCTCTGAGATGCACACAGCCCCTCCTCCCCACCACATTCTTTGTCTTTTTCATGACAACCAGGGGACAATCCTGAAAAGTCTGCTTTCTCAACACCCCCACTGCAATCTCTTGCCTCCCCCTTTTCCCCACGTGCTGCATCTGCCATGGAGTGAGAAATACCAGCTTAAAGACAGCTAGAAGGACAAAAAAATCGTGGGGTATTCCCCTCAAAATCTTGGGGATTTCCCTTTAAAATTTTGGAGGTTTTCCCTCTAAAATCCTGGGGTTTCACCCTTAAAATCCTGGGGTTTTCGCTTTCAGATCTTGGGATTTTGCCCTCCAAATTCTGGGATTTTCCCCTAAAAATTTAGGTTTTTTCCCTAAAAATTCCGGGGTTTTCCCCTTGCAAGTCTTGGGGGTTTTCCCTCAAAAATCTGTGGTTTTCTGGCTATCCTCTATCCTGTGAGAGTCCAGTAGCTCTCATATCCTTTAATCACATAACCAGCACTCATAACAGAAATAAATCCCTCCCTCCAGGGAGGGGAGAAAGAAATAAAAACATTTCAGGTAAAAAATGGAAATGCTCTGATCAGTAGATGACTTTTACTCACAGCACATATTGACAACAAGCAGCTGATCCCATACAATCATTACCAGGTATCATCACTAAAAGCCAATCTCCAAACAGGTCACATCTTCATTAAAGATTAGCTACCAAATGCAGAAGGGATGCAAAAATAACCTTGTGCATAACTGGAACAGACAAAGCTGGCTAGATATGCTCTGGCACATTCCAAAATGCTCCTGCTTCTTTTCCATTTTATCTCCTAACCTCATCACGTCCACGAACATGTTTTATTTGTGCTTTAAATAATGTCACCAGCAACTATCCCAGTCACACCATCCTCCTGGGAAGGCACTGTGGCTCTGCTCCACGCTGAACACTCATACAACACACATTCCAGAATTTGTTTCCTCCACCTGGACACCTACTGACATCCTGATTTGGGCTGTCCATCACCTCGTGCAGTAATGCCCACCAGGAAAAGCTGGTGTCTGACAGTTAGGATGTGACTCAATGCACAGAGCTCAGTGCCCATACATCAAAACTTCTCTTATTTCAACCCACACTTTTTTTTCTGCTTCCCCTCCCCAGCCCACCAGTCAGGGTGACAGTGGCTGCATGGCATTTGGTTGCCACAATACTTTGCAAAAACTGCCCTGCAAAGTTCAGTTCATTGATGATTAATATTTTTAAAAAACCAGCAAAAACCTAAATATCATATTTTTAAAGAATATTTACAATACAAAGTAAGTAATGATATAGATCCCATTTAAAGCTGTTGTGAAGCACTAAAGTCAAAGGACCAAAACTCTTTATTTAATTATTGCTACTGTCAATTCCTTTTGACAATGCAGCCCTCTAATCTTAAAGTTTTAAACAGAAATCTGTCCATGCAGAAGCAGACAGTGCTCAGTTAATCTCTACAATCACTCTGCATGGACACCTAAGAACACATCCACTTTTCTTCATGGAAAGAATTCAAAGGGTTTAACTTCCCCATGAGTTCCTCCAAGCTCTCCTATTCAATATGAAACTTGGAATCACTGGCTGTGCATTTGCCCATTAGAGAAGGATTATTCCAGACACCAGTCTTAAAGGAATTCTCAAATCTTGGTTCTGCATTTGAAATAAGCAAATTTTGAACTGTTATTTCCATCTGTTTTATTACACCTATGGCAGTCTGCTGGTCTCCAGTTAGCTGCAAAGATGTAAGTGGAAGGGTCTAAGAAATAATAGCTGTGTTCTAATTGCACCTGAGCTGAGCAGCATGAGAGTTTATGTTCTGAAACTCAAAGGCCTCAGATGGTCACTGGGTTTTGGTGTCATGATTAAAGAAGCAGGGACCAGCCAGATTTTTCAGATCCAGATAAAATCCTGATATTGATGCAGAATTTGGTTTCCATACTTCCATGTATCTGTGCTAATGCTGCAATGCCAGCAACAGGAGCTGTAGCTTGAAATGTCCTAAAATATGAGTTCTTATTTAAGCAGAGAAAAAGGAGATTTGTCATCATCATATTGCAAAAATCCCATACCTTCTCAGTGATTTCTCATGGGTAGCTCCTCCCTCACAGCACTGACTCCTTCTTCCTCACAGCACGGCCAACAAACTCCATCTTTCTCCTCACCCAGCTAACCCACTCTTTTGTAGCACTGTTCTTATTGGACACAGCTGTGGCCTGTTAAGGGCAGGCCTGTTCCTAATCTTTGGTGATTAGCACAGCTGCAACTCCTCAGGTGTGAGACCGCCTTCTGCACTATTCTCTTACATTCCATCCCTCAACAGAGATTGATGGCTCTGTCTACAGAAAAGCACGCCAGAGCAGAATTAGTAAATTCTTAGATTGGTTTCAGACATGGATTACAACACCCCACCTCCTGCCAGCACAGCGACCCCCTAAACAAGGAGGTTGCTCAAGGTTGATCTGATGGGGAGTCTCTTTAAGCTATCAGACTCTCAAATCCTAAAAGTCACAGCCATCCAGTTTGTGCTGCTGGCACTGCAGTGAACCCAGGGCCACTGCTCTCTGTGCTGAGTGTCAGAGCCACATCATCCCCTGGCTGGGACTGCAGCCTGCCCACTGCAGCCTGCTCCAAAGCCCATTTAAAGCAGCATAAAAACATCCATTGACTTCACTTGGGCTTTGGAGCCGTTCCCAGAAGCACAGTAGACTCTCTGATAGCTCCTCGGAATTAGAGGAAACCCGTCAGTTCTGGTTCCAGCTAACAGACACTGATGCTGCACATAAACAACAGGTGAGGTGGCAAAGTTATTGTGCCTGTTCCCAGAGTGCCCCAATGTCAGTAAAATGCTGGTGACATCATTCTGTAGTTTTCATTATTTCCCCCCATGCTGCTAAGGGAAACCTGATGGGGCTTCATAGCCCATGGAGTCCCGAGTAAGTTCTCAAAAGGTTGAAAATAAAAAAGCCTTTTCAGCTTTTGTAACATATTATTTTGCAATGCAACTGAGAAGTAATTTTATACCAGACATCATTTTGAAATACACTTAGATATTCACTATGTATTCATTTCAGAAAACATCATAATTTTTCTTGTTGTATTTAATAACTGCTAGCTAATTATGCAAAATCCCATCCCATCTGCTTATTCCTTCACACAGTGAAATTAGAGGGCTTCATTCTACAGTCATTACTCACAGAAGGAGAGGCATTGATTTAATGGACTTCCCTGAAAAGGGATTACAGTATAGGATCCTCTGATATTGATTTTGTGACATCATCATCTTTTCCTCAGAAGCAGACACTGATGACTCAAGAAAATACCAGTACAAGATTAGGCAGGCGAGTTAGAGAAAGAAAATTATTTTAAAAAACCCCAAAGCTCCTAATTTACAGTAACTTGACTACAATAAAATATTAACTATATTCTGTTTCAAATACAGGTTCTCTTTGAAAAAGGAAAATATCTGAGTGATGTTTCTTTCTTTCATCTCTTGCCCTGCTTACAGTCACTTTCATGAAACTATTGTGAGCTAGACCATTTTTTGTAGGTTAATGGGCTCTCTTTGAAGGGATTAAAGCCACATTGATTATTAATTATTTTTGATGTTTTAAACTGATGTAAACGACCAGAAGCTCTGAAGAACAACATCCTGTAGAAATCAATACTGAATTTAAAAAAAGAACAAGTAACAAACAACAACAACCAAAATCCCTCTGCTCAGCTCCTGGGGGAAACAATTGTGACTTCTGTTTGGAAGGTATAGCAGCCCTTGGAGAATACCAGCCACTGGCATATATGATAATCATTTCTAAGTTATCTAGAGCATCCTTATTTTGATGTGTCTATCTTCCAGACTCCAGGCAGAGTCTGCAGGTATTTTGCATACAGAACAAAGCTAGGCACAGCAGTGCTAAGCAAATAATAAATAAATTCATTTCGTTGCTCTGGGAAAATGATCTTTTTTTTTCCTTAAATCTGCCTTGCAGTGCTTTAGGAAAACACTAATTAGCATTCTTTCTATGTGTTTTTTTCTTTTTCTCTCCAATTCTCTCTACTGTTCTTCACCACATGTAATAGATGTTGGGGTTTTGTGTGTGTGTGGGTTTTTCCAGTGTTTTGTTGGCTTTTTTTCCCTTGCTCAAATTTAACATTTCTTCAATGTTTGTAAGTGGAATGAAGCCATTCCTTCCCATTTAATAGATCAGTGAGGAGTGAAGATTTCCCATGTTCAAATGACTTCCATATGAACAAATAGGAAATGATCCAGAATAGCTGTGCTGCAGATAAAAGGCAGAAAGCAAATTGCACAAAGGGACCCAGACATTTGAGACTGTCTGCCTGCTTTGGGGGCTCCTCCCAGCATTGAAGAACAGCCCCTCCATGGCTGATTCTAGGGGATGTGACAAGGAAATTACTGAAAACCCTTAAACTTGAAGGAGCTGCTGGTCAGATTGACAAATTAATGACTAGGACCTACCTCTCTTACCCCAGAGACCTGCCCTTCACGTGATACAGGTGGAAATCAACACAGCTAACCTGAGGACCTGCAGGTTTATAGCACACCAAGGAGCTGCAGGTGTTCAAACCCTTCTGACAAGACAAAGGCCCTTGTCTCAACAACAGAGAAAAGAGCTGAGGCCAAATCACTTCCAAATCACAACCGTGTAGATTGACAGGCAACCTTATCTGTTTTTACAGAGAACTTAGACATGAATTTAGGATTTTTATCCCCCAAGAGGTTCACATCTACCAAACAGCTACCTCATGTTAAATCTCTGACAGACATAGAATAATAGCTCAGAGTTGTTTACTTCCATTATCTCTGTTCAGCTCCTCTGAAGTGCTCAATGCTTGTGCTTAAATACCATGCTCACATTTTCCCACCTCCAATGTTCTGTTTTCTGTTCAAATATCCCACATATTCTCATGTCCATGCTACCACCTCAAGACCAGCACACTTAAAGCTTAAACCTTTTCCTGCTAACTCTCCTCCCTGTTGCTGTCAGCTGTGACACCAACTTTTCCATCACCCACACTTACTGTAAATCATCTCTTCCCTAAATACCTGCATTCCACAAGAAGGGAAACTGCAGAGCTTGCCATGCTCATTCCAGCACAGCCCTGATGCAAAGTGTTACCTTTCTGGCAAGCCAGACACCGTGCATATCATCTTATTTCTGGAACTCCCTCTAAAAGCCACTGTAAATTCCCAGCACAGGAATGAGGGGGTTCCAGAAATGGGATGCATCATGTTTGGCTTGCTGCAAAGATGGCAAACTCCTTCCCTAGGAGTTGCTCCCTTCACTGGCTGCCATTCATTTGAGATTGCAGAGTGCTGAGAAAAGCAAGGTAACCTTTCTGTTTCCAGTATTTCCCATTCTCTGCTCATCTGTTATACTCCATATGTGGCAGCTAGCATATGTTGCCACATTTGTCTCAAAGATTTTCCCCTTTTCAACTCTATCTACACTGATAGAAATTTAATAAGAAAAAAAAAGGAACTTACAATTTCATGTGCAAAACATTTAATAAACCAGACTCTTAATTTATATTAGTGCACTCATAGGTACTCAAGTCTGTGTAAAGATTTTAATTTCAGAATATTCTTAATATTTATTAAAGTTTTTTTTTCTTCACGTTGCAACCAACTCAGTTTTGTATAAAGAATTGAATCTTTAAAACCCTGAGTAAGAAAAATGGAATCACTCATTTACTAGAAGATAAGAGTGCTCAGGATGACAATGTATACTTCTCCAATGAAAAACACAAATAATTTAAAAGAACACTTAGAATCAAAGTTAGCTATGAGTCTTTTGAGTTCTTCAGCAAATAGACCTGTTCCCAAAGGTTTATTTTTTGACATTTATTGTCCTGACTCATATGCCTAAGTAAAAAAAAGCTCCCTTCCCCAGAGCTGAGACTGTCTGGTAAAATAAGCCTCAAGTTGGATTTACACAAGGCTCTGTTCAGTTTAGCATTCATTCTGAAGCTCTGTAAGGTCATTTCATGATCTGCCTGGATTGCTCTGTGTGGTGACAGCAGAAATGCAGAGATTAGTGGGATTCTCAAGTTCAGCCAGCACTGCCCAAGAGCCCTTTAATGAATTGCCACGGGATCAGCACAGGTAAGTCTGCATCCATCCCAGCCCATCCCAGCTGGATGAGGGATTACCCTTGAGTGCAGCTTCTGACCCAGGTGATACAACCCAGAAATTGCCTTACTGACCCTGTGCAATCTGAGCCTGGGGCTCATAACTCCTGCAGGCATGAAGGATCTTTTCTCAACGCTCCACTGTCATTTCATCACGAGGAAATGTGCCAGAGGGTAATGGCAGACTCTTATTTCACTGGCAGAGTGGGGTTTGCGAGTGCCTGCTGCAGTTCCGTAAACATGACTTGGCACAAGCAGCCTCTTCTTTGGCTTTGCCCTCCAGAATCACCCTGATCCAGATATTATCCATGAAAATGAAGAAATGAGAGAGAACCTGACTTGTAGAAGTTTAGAGCTGAAGGTGTCTATTTGCTTTTTTAAAAAGAAAAGTCTTTGCTTTTCCTGGGAGGATGCTTTTTTCTCCCATACAGTCCCAGAGTAGTGGTGGGAAGAAAAGACTTTTACCTTTGGGCCTGAAACCATCATGAGGAAGCCTTACATTTGTTTTGCAAACAAAAAAGAGCTGGCAAGGTAGGTTTGGGTCTTCTTTTATTTTATTTTGACACTAGTAGAACATGGCCATGAGGAAAGAAGACAAAACTTGTCTCAACAAGAGCTTCAGCCGCCATCTCTTGGAGAGAGAAGAGTTGCCAAAAGGACTCCATAACAAAATTCAAATTATGCATTCATTGCTTTTCTCAGCAGGAGGAAACAGCAGTGACACACTGGGGCTGTCAGCTGTGAAATCAGCCTCTCTCTTAAAAAGGTTTTTCCTGTAGGAAAAGGCAGCACCCTAATGGTAAGGCTTTTGCTTCAGATTATTAACTGAAAATGTAGATATTCCTGAAAATTACACCAGTAGAAACAGATTTCCTTTGCTGGGTAAGGCTGAGTAAAGTCTTACAGAACCTCAGTCCCTTTGAATGTCTTGGTCCATGTAAACCTGAGCTGAGAGCTCACTATGATGCCAAACTACAAAAACTGATGCAGTATTGGAAAAAATTCTGTCCTGCTGGACATAAAAAGTTGTCCTTGCTAGAGACAGAAAGATGGTGTTCCTGATTTAAATGAAGTGCATATATAAGACTGATATTCGAAGACCTTAGTCTCCTAGAAATAAGAGATGCATTATTTTACTTCTAGAAAATTTTCCTGAAGGGTGTCATCACTCCTATTTAGCCCAGACATGGAAGCACTGTGACAACCAGTTTTCTCATTATTTTCCTACTGAGAGCTTTGCTCAGAACATCTTAGAGGTAGAACAGATTGTAAACCATGTCCTAGCACCAGGTTTGGCTTGTTCAAGATGTTTTTGTCTTCTTTACCTTCTACCACAGAAATAATTCAACAAAGCAACCTTAAAGCTCCCAGGTGCAAGCCACAGCAGTATGGGACATCTGACACATCAGGGACATCATGCAGAGCAGAACCCCAGCTGGCCAGAGCTCAGAGCAGTCGTGACTAAGGGAAGGCTGCTGGGTTGCAGTTAGAAAAGATGGGAAACACAACATCAGTCACTGGAATGAGGGAATGTGTCTACTTTTTATTCTTATTTATTTAGCTGAAGTACAGCTTTTCCTTTGGGCTGTGCTCAGCCCTGCCTTTGCCACGCCAAAATGAGATGATTACAGAGCAAGCTGCTGAAGACTCTGCCTTCCAGCCATTCGGACTGAAACAAACTAACAGAGAACACAAACCCACTGCAAAAATGGCAATGTTTTAAGAGATTCCTACAGCAGAATGGTTGGAGCCTTCTCTGAAACAAACCCACAGCCCTGCTCCTCTCACAAGTGCTGTGAATCCACCCTGGTGTCTGAGCTCACACACAATTCCTTTCTCCTGCTAATTTCTAAATTAGCCACCACTTCAAGAAACTGCTAAAGGAGAATGGTAAAGGTTCAAGATCATATTGCTGTGTTTCCAGAAATAATACTATGCTCCTACCCTGAGGCACAGAAAGCATGCACATCAC
This sequence comes from Camarhynchus parvulus, assembly GCF_901933205.1. Classification (NCBI taxonomy): domain Eukaryota; kingdom Metazoa; phylum Chordata; class Aves; order Passeriformes; family Thraupidae; genus Camarhynchus; species Camarhynchus parvulus. Next base: position 3,646,956 of record NC_044586.1, read on the forward strand.
ACTGTGAAAGAAGGAACCAAACCTTACTAGCCCATGGGCAACCATATCCGGCACATGGCATGCAGTGGGCAATGTCCCATGTGTCACTGACCTTCAGCAGCCCCAGAGAGCATCAGGAGTTGGAATAAGCTGGCACTATTGCTTCACACCATGAAATAATGACAATTGGAAGACAAGAGAAGAGAGGAGAAAATGTGCTTTGGGCAGCTTTATCACTTTGCAAAGTCTGCTGATGATTTTACAAATTGCCAGATGGGCATCAAGGCCACATCAAGCAGATTCAGCTTAGCAAGTGACATTTGGGCTGCTAACACTGAAACAGCAAGCACACAGACATCGGTTTTGCCTGTCTTCAGATTCATCAGTTCAATGCCACTGCTTTCTCAACAAGTTAACTTCCAGGTGAAGCATCAATTTAATAAATCGAGTCTGGTTAATCTTCATATTGCTTCAACAGGTTGGTAGAACTAAACAGAGCTAAACTGGGGAAAAGCCTTGTTTTGAAATGAGTTCTTTTCAATTATTTGGCACTGAAAAAAATTACACATAACTTGAAGAATATTCAGTAAATTTCAGGCTCAGGAAAATGGTCCTATTGTCATGATCTGAAACAAGCTCTGTTCTTGCTTCCCCAACTCCCCTCCTGTAACCAGATTTACTTTGACTATCTCCTCAAGTCTCAATTCTTTTATTGTAGCGTTCAATACCCATACAAAGATAACTAATTGCAGTGGGCTTGCCATCCAACCAAAGTCATAATCCAGTCACACAGTAAGACACAGATGCACCTCTATCTGAAGCTGCAGCTTTACCTTCTCTTAGTCTGTAAAATTCTGCTAATGCTCATCAGCTTTCTTTGTTCTCCCAGTCCCAGGTTTATTCAGCTGAGAAGTGATAGTTATTTTCCAACAGAATGAAAACCTGGGCCCTTAGCTACCTTCAAAGCTTACCCAATTACTTCAGATCTATTACTCATTTCATACAGATTTAAACTCCCTATTTTCTGTCTTGCTTTACCACAGCAATGCTAGTTTAAAAAACCCAAAATACAGCACATAAACACCTTAATTATTTATTTTTGTAAAAGCTAGAGCATAGAGCAATGTACAATCTTGGATTGTGGGCTAAAACAACTACTTAAAACTGTGTGCAGTTCCATGTTCATGAAAAAAGTAAAAACTTCATCTTTCTACTGGGCCATAACATCCACAGACTTACTGTCCTTTCTTTTTTTTTAACTACCACATTCCACGGAACAACATTTTGTCTGCATATTAGCATTTTATCTTGCATAAATGTATGTTTCAGCAGTTATGAAAATGAGACAGCTGACAGTTGACTACTATATGTGAACAGATGCTGTGAAAGCTTCCCTTTAAATAGTTCTGTCAATGCAATGTCAATTTTAGAAGCGACACCGCTGCTGTTCCAGGACATGATCCTGCAAACTCTTATTCACACAGGGAGCCCTGATGATTTCCACAGAACATTTACATTTATAAGGCTCTGAAAGGTCAGGTCCTTAGTTGCAGAGCTCTGCTTAGCAGTGACTGACAAATATACAACAAAGTTTTCAGCAGTGCTGAGCTCTGCTCTTCAGGGCAATGACATTTGCAGTATTCACCTGGGCAGCACATACATTTTCTTTTAGAAGTTACACGAGGCATATAAAATACACTTAAGAAACCACGAAACGAGCTAAAGCGCAGAGATGAAAAACACCATGTGAAAACCGAGCTCGCGGCACGAGGCGGAACTTTGAAAAATTAATCTGCCGAGAAGACAGGCTGAGCTTGAGACACAAAAAGAACCGCTCAGCTGTGCCGCGACAAACCCGGCACGATCCAGCCCCTTTGTTAGCAGCATCCTCATCAGCGGAGTGTGCCGGGAGGGGGGAAAGGTGCGAGCGCTGGAAGGCAGCGGTGCTGAAGGACAGCGCTCCCCAAAACCACCAAAACCCGGCCGGTCCCTCCGGGGCGGGCAGGGGATGAGGCTCAGAGCCAGCCCGATCCCTCGGGGAGATGCGGGAATGTAGGAGACAGAGGGAGGGAGCGCATCTCTGCCCGGGGCACGGCTGCTCCCCGCGCAGCACAAAGCGGGCACAGCGCGGAGCGGGCGCGGGCAGGGCAGGCACACAAAGGCGGCGCGGAGGATGCTCCAGCCGCGCATCCCTCCCCTCCCCTTCCCCGGCACTTACCTTCAGCAACACAAAGAGCCAGAGGAGACAGGAGCGGGCCCCCGGGGCCCCCCTCCGGCGGCGGCCGGGCATGGGGGAGGTGCGGGGGCGGCCGGGCAGGGGGGGCTGCAGCTGCGGTGCCCCCGGGAGCCCCGGCTCTGCCCCCCGCCTGCCTGCGCTCGGCTCCGAGCCGTGCCCGGCAATGGCGAATTGCGGCAGCATCAGGCGGCCGGCGGCGGCGCCGACCTCCCCTCCGAGCGGCGCATCCCGCCGCCCCCCGCCCCTTTTATTTGGGGTTTGCGGCGGGGAGGGGAGGAGGAGGAGGAGGAGGAGGAGAAGGAAGAGGAGGCGACGGCGGGTGGTGTCTCCCCCTCCCAGGAGTTTGGGCGATCGCGCCGCTCGCCGGCTCCGGGAGAGCCGGCTGCAGCCCCCGGCGGAAGGCGAGGGCTGGGAGGTGATGGAGATGATGGGAGAGGATGGAGATGATGGGAGATGGGAGCCGCCCTCGCCCCCGCACCGCCCGGCCCCCCTCTCCCCCAGCAGCTGCTCCCCGGCGGGCAAAAGGCATCCTCACAACCCCTCCCCGATGTCTTTTTTCCTGCCCCGCCGCGATCGGGGGACAGAAATGCCCCCAGCATCCGGGGGCATCTGGTGGGGCAGGGAAAGGAGCGGCCGGAGCGGCCCTGGGAGGCTGCTGGAGCTGGTACCCAAGGCAGAACATCCCTGTGGCTGTGCTCGCAGGGTCAGCTCTTCAAATGTTCAACCTGCAAGGGATGGAGAGCCCATTCTGTCCCACAAGATACTCGGGCCCGGGGGTACACTGAGAGAGAACTCAGGGCACCTCCCCTGTTGTGTCTTCCCCCCACGTCCCACCCAGCGATCCTGCAGAGCCATCTCCAAACACCTCAGCAAGAGTCTTGCTTAAGATGATGTCCCCAGGAAAAAAAAAAAAAAAAAAAAACAAAAACAAAAACACTTTGAGGAACCTAAACAAAATCCCAAAGTACTCAAACACCTTCCCATCCGACCACCCTGATGAAAAAAGGCTTTCCAAAATGAGAAACTACCTCAGCATCTGGTTTGTCACAGACCACACTCTCACTTACAACAGTATAAATCAGGATGCATCCTTGGTAACACTACCAGAGCTATAACAAAGATAAATTCGAACAAAATAGGGTTGCCTGTGTAATAAACAGATGTGTCTGGGGTATTAAACTTCAGAGCAACTTTGGGTCTAGGTGTAGTGCCCTTACTTAGAGGCCACCACCTCACTCTTGCTTCAAAAAATAAAGTAGTGGCTAAAAGTAGAATATGGGATGGTTTTCAGACTTTCTAAATCATTAAGGCAAGATGAACTCCACCACAGTCTCATGGGAATGTCCTTTAAACCAAACAATTACAAAGCTGTTTTCTACCAGCACTGCAAAATTGGACAATAATGAATCTGTGTTTCAGAGCCCTGCCCAGCTTATACATGGCATATTTTTGATTTTCCTTATAAACTGGACACTCACTCAACAAAAGCTTGATTTCAAAGTGGCCAAAGCCAGAGGAGGATGTGCTTATTTTGTACTGAAATGGGCCCTTGAGCAAAGATTTGCCACACTTGGTGGGGATTAATCCAGAAAGCAAAGGAGAAATTCAGGCCCCATGTAGATATTGGCACAAAGCCTAAATTTAGAAATCCAAAAGGCAAATGCTACCCACATGTTCATTTATAAGAAGCTGGGGACATTAGAGACATATTCAATGCTACCAGTGAAGGACACAGGCTCCTCTTGGGTGCTCACTACTCTGTTAGTGCTTGAAGCATTATCTGAAATTGGTATGCAAGGGGTTAACCATAAATTTCCTGCAGTATTCAGGTTTAGGATAAAGAGAGGTTATCTGAAAGACAAAGATGTGAATTTCATTAGGAAACTAAAATTTTGCCAGTATTGGAAAGCTGTAGGTGGAACTTTAGGCTGGGAACCTCTGGTTTAATGAGTAAATTGAACTTAAATGATTTTTGTCCTTAGGACTGTATTTTTATGCTTCTTTCTTCTCCAGTATTCCACTTATTTATAAACATTTAGACATTAAAATGACGATGGCATAAGCAAGGCTAAAGATCAAAGATATTTAAAAGGAAAAAAAGAAGTATAAAATTCTAGTAGCATTTTAGCCTCAGGACAACACCACTGGAATCAAAGAGAGTGAACAATAGCTGAAAGAAGTGAAAAACATTTCTGCAATGAAACCTTCAATAAAGTACCAAGATAATAAAGTTTTCTGATCTGGCTGTTGAAGCTGAGGAAAATGCAGCCAGGAGAATTCAAGTATTGCATCTTCTTTAAGATATGGGGGTACAGCATTATTCAACTTTTTCAAAAAGAGCCAGTGCTTTGGAAGATTCCAGTTTGTGAATAGAAGCTAATCCTTCAGAAAAAAAAAATACAGAGCTGAGGGAAAAAAGAAGAGGATCTATGAAAAGAGAGTCACCCTTATTTGTTTCTAGAATCTAAACAATAAAAACAGCCAGTCTATTAATACACCAGCAAAGCTTTAAAAATAGAGACAATGAGATAACTTTTATGTACTCATGGAAGAAGAAATAGGGTAATTTGTGAGTGGTCAGCTAGAAAATGATACTGATGCTCCATAAACCTCTCCACGGGCCCAGGGGGAAAGGAAGTGTTCAGCAGGATACCTCACAAATTGGAATTTCACTTATTTGGATGAAAAACACACAAGCAATTGAGAAAAAATTTTAAAATAAAAATCAGGAGAAATGGGGAACATTTGTTCTGGCATCAAACAGGTTTTTCTGAATCAGATATTAGGATTTTGGCAATTTGAACTAATATTTTCCCCCTCTTTTCTTTACATTCCAGAAACCTCTTGTCAGAGTAGAAGGTGGAACATATTCCCAATGACTGAGGCAGCCCTGTGCTAGGAGTCAGTGAAAGCCCTGACCTCTGCTCTTGTGGAGCTCCTGCGACACAGAGCAACTCGCTGGCCAGAGTCCCTCACTCCAGGTCAAACTGCCCTTCACTCACATAAAACTGACACTCGTGGAGCTCTGCCACCTTTGCCCAGAACCCATCAAAGGTCATTTGGGGCATTGCAGACCATCCTGAGTTAGAAGGGACCCACAAGGATCATGGAAGCCCAACTCCTCCATTACAGCACAGACTCATGACAAGACCTCGTTGCATTATGAACATCTCTCATTTTTCCTTCAGGATCTGCTACTTGGAAAATATCCTAATTTTTTTCTTGGTCTCTGACAAACTCTGGGCTGCAGTGGGCACCTGTCTATTGTATTTGGGTTGCCCCCAGACACAGGAGGGAATGATGAATCTGGTTCCATGTTCTAATAAATTAGCCAAGAAAGCTAATAAATTAGCCAAGAAATGCTAATTTATTATTTTATGATATTATATTATATTAAAGAATGCTCTACTAAACTATTCTAAAGAATACAGAAAGGATACTTACAGAAGGTAAAGATAATAATGAAAACTCATGACTCTCTCCAGAGCCCCAACACAGCTTGGCCCTGATTGACTAATAAATCAAAACAACCCACAGCAAAAACCAATGAAAAAACCACCTGTTGGTAAACAATCTCCAAACACATTCCAAAGGAGCAAAACAGAGAAGCAAATGAGATAATTATTGTTTTCATTTTTTCTCTGAGGCTTCTCAGCTTCCCAAGAGAAAAATCCTGGGCAAAGGGATTTTTGAGAAAAGGTGAATGTGACACCTGTCGGAGCAGGCTTAAGGGACTTTGGCTCTCTCTGAATGCAGCTGGTGGAATCACAGTGAAGCAGAGAACTTAGAGCCTGACAGAGAGGTGCATAATGTGGTATTTTGATACAAAGTCCCATCTCTACTCACTAGATTTACTGTAAAAGCTGGGCAGGAATTATTTTTCCTGATTATGATAATTATTTATTATTTATTCTGACATGCAATACGCAGGAACATGACAAAGTATTTCAAGACATTAGTAGGACACAGCCCTAGAGGACAAAAATGGTTTAAAGAAAATCCTCTGGCATTTTGAGAGCAGTACCTCCAAGGAAGACTCCACATCAAACAGAGTTTCAAGAACTTCTCAGGTAGCTCATCACCCCCTTGAAGGTTGTGTTAGTTACAGTGCTAGAGCTTTACCTTTATTTAATGGCCTGATGAATTAAAACACTGTTGTGTGCTTTAATCAGCTATTTAATTAATGTATCATCCTAACTAAACCAGTGTTAGTTACCATATACCACCCTAGATTATCAGAGAAAAATAGAAATCAAATGTTTCATGGTTTCAAATGTTTCTATAAATGCTCCTGCCAGTAGCTTATGTGGACTTGATTTAAGGTTTATGGTAAATTCTTCCCTTATCCCTGAAAAACCCCAAAGCAACATTCTGTCAGACCTGCCAACTTTGCCTGGCCTAAGGAAAAAAAGCTGTAAATTAGCATTTATTCCTAGTTGCAGTATAAACCCAGATTTATGTGAAGATTTACAGGCCTCAGCAAGTCTGGATAAGCATGACATGAAAGGAGGTTTATAAAAAAAAAACCACTCTAAGTAAAAGTCATCCTGGTCCATGAAGTTTTTGAAGCAAAGTTATTTTTCAGTGACAAATGCTCTTATGAAAATAAAGTGTGGATCCTTCTTAAATGTATTCTCACCTAAAGTCCTTTCATTTCAATGACAGCAGTGGATAAAACAATAACAAAAACAAGTGCAAAGGGTTGCTAGAATAATGTACGTGGGTTGGCATTTAGTGTTCAAGTGCAAATTTATCTTGGATTTCAGTTTGATAAGTACAGGCCCTGTGACTTCTAAAAGTGTGCCCCCCTAACAAACAAGTTGTCAGTTTTTAAAAAAAAATCTGTCTTTTCATAACAAGAATGATTGACACACTTCAGATGTGCAAGCTGATCAACTTCCAGACACTTATTAGTCTTTCAGTGCAGGAGAAGCACTGAACTATCCTGCAAAAGGTCATTTCCCTTTTTAAAGCAGTCAGAAATCTGTTTTTGACATTGAATCTTTTCCTCATAAATAAGCATATGAAAGATTTTTGTCTGATGTTTCTTTCCTTTAGCACTGAAATGGGGTATGGAGAAGCACTGAGTTGGTTTTTGTGGGTATCTTTTTTTTTTTTTTACAGAAGGGAAGGAATAAACATACCCACAAGGCTGATGAGATTATTTAACATTTAAACAGTGTATTGCACTTTCATTTATCTGTCCCAGGGTATCTGGATGCTACAGGATGCCTGAGAAACAGATCGAGTTCTGTGAACATAATTCTAGATAAAAAATATTCATATATTTACCTTTCTAGCAAGCTATTAAGTATTTGACCAGCCCTGTCTGTTATCAAAATGTCCTTTTTACTCTTATAGTTTTCTCTCCAGTCTCAGCAGATATGGTTGAAAAAAAAAAAAATAAATCACTGCACTTTCTAACTGTTCTTACTTTGTATAGCATCCTCAGTGTTTCCTTCCAGATGGGACCTGCTTCACCATTTTTGTCTATGATCTAAACAGGCCAAAGGCTGGGGAAAGAGGAAGGCTGGGAATTTCTCACCGTCTTCAGCAACTTCTAAAGCCATATATGTTGAGAAAAAGTTATTTTATTTCTGCTTAAGAGGGGTAGATCTTTCTTGGGGGTAATTCTCAGTAATTCCACTGTACTTTATATTGCAGAACTTTCCAGCCTTTTTATTAAAAAAAAAAAAAAATAAAAATTGAGCTCCCGTCAGCCAGAGACTTTTAGCACCTTTCGCCTCTGAAATATACTGACTTCCTCTGACCCTCACAGGCTCTATTGATTCACAGAAATCTGAGTCATAGTTACAGGAAACATTTTTCTCCCCAGAAATTTACAGCAGGAGCTGAAATTTTGCACAGATAACATCCTTTCCTTCCCTGGCTGAATTTCTTTTTCTCTCACTCCATGGTTTGGGAGTACCATATCCCAATATAAATATGCATGCCTTAAACCAGTGCCTTTTCCCTGCCATTTCCCAAATGGCATCACTAAGCAGCCTTTTCACTTCAGATATATTTTTATAGTATCAGAAAACCCCAGCTGATCAATCAGGCAACAAGAGCTGACTAAAGCAATTGGTCACAACATTTGATTAATTGTGCCAATTACTGGGCACTCAGAATAAACAATTTCAAAAGCAGCCTCATGTGGAAAGTGGGCCTGCAGCTATGTGAGAATGGGGAAAATGGCTTGGAATCATAAATGTATTCATAAAAATCCCATTTCATTCACTGACAATTTACTTCCTGGGGGTGGATTTTGTTCAAAGGAGAGAGAGAAAAGAGAAGATTCAGCAAATACATTATTGGCACAGCCAGGTATTCTAATCACCAAGGAAAGTGGGTTGGCAGGATTTAAGAGAATTTTACCTATTATATGGAAATAGCAAGAAAATCTGTAGATTTACCAACTGAGGCAAAAATGTTTGTTATTTAACTTCAGTCTTTAGCATTTCAAAATCTCAGGGGTCAAAGAACTGTTAAACACAAAGAACAGAACGATGCATGATACTTTTTTTTCATTTCTGCCTTCCTGTACATTACATGTGGGCTCATTCCAGAGTACTTGAAAGATAGCCAAGAGTAGGCAGGGAAAAAAAAAATCTTTCTGAAACTTAAGTGTTAGAACATTTCCATAAAATCCCCCCTCCATTTTTAGACCCACTACACATCTATTTGCACAATGTTAATTAAAAATAGCCCACTTTCCTTTCTCATGATCATCTTTCACAGACTACCCAGTTTACATAAATTAGCACACTAATATGTCAAACACATCAATTATGAGCTAACACACTCTCACACTAATAGGATTTGCATGTTTTACTTCAGCAGACATAGGATGCCTTGTTTTTTTGGAAAGGAATTTAATATGATTGGGCAGCCAACTGTGTCTTCTAACATGACTTCCACCTCCAGGAATGGTCCTTCGCAGCCCATAGAGGAAAAGCTGGGTGTGAAAACATGCCAGGACAGTGGTTTGCTCTGTCTACCCTGATACCCTGAACGAGCCCTTAAATGAGAAAAAAGCCAGCAGAGCAGAGCAAGGCAGCCAGGTTGTGGAAACCCAGGGCACTGGGAATATTTCTCTGTCTGCTCTGGGGTGCCCTGACCCCCAGGGGAGCACTGACTTTGACCCTCATTCATGGAGAACGTTTCCTAGACTTCAAGATAGACTGGAATCCACAAAAGTGTGAAATAGATTATAGAGAGCAGTGTAGGTGTATCACTTGGTGAGAAATTTAGATTTTGGGATTTTTAGTATGTTGTGGATGGAAGCAAGATGGAGGGCACAGGGTGTTGTCCTGAGTTTCTTCTTCGTGCTTCTTCTTCCTTCTTCTTCGTGGGTTTGGGTGGCATTTTGTAATTGGGCAGAAAAGTCCCCACTGGGGGCTCTGTGGGATCAGTTATTGGGTTAAAAGGGAAATAATCCAGGTGTCAGTTCTTAATTGGACAGTTTAGTCTTAAAAGACCTTGTAACAAGAGATTGTTGGCCATTTTGTGCCTTGCTGCTGAACTCACAGTAGTGAGACTGTTTTACTGATAATAAACAATAAACACCTGAGTCCAAACATGAATTACTGTCTCAAGTGCCTTCAATCCAGACCCAGAGAAACCCACAACTGGTACTGCCACACAGGTAGCTGTGCTGTCAGGGGGAGTTAGCAAAAGCTGAGCCCTAAGCTGATACCTTCAGCTCCTGTGTCCTAAAGGAAACCCTCTGATGCCCCAAGTTCACTACAAGGCAGAAAGGATTTTACAAGGAAAAACTCCCACTGGTTCTGAAGAGAACCCAAAGTTTGAGCTGACAATGGCTAGCTAACATGCTGTCTTCTGCCCTGACCCACGTGGTCCTTACAGGGTGGCATTGAATTCTTCTGAAAGAGGGCGGGCAAATATTGTACTTCAGAGGCACTTCAGAGCCTCGAGGCTATCAGTCTCCAAGGTGGGGGTGGCAAAAACAAAAAAAATCCATCACTGCTAGCAGAGTGCAAAAGAGTGCCCACATTAGCTTAGCCAAGGTTATCAAACCCATGACAAATATGGGGTTCACTTTCTTATGCTTCCAGACAACCCGCAAATCTCAAAGTGCCAAAGGCACTAAATTGCTATGAAATTAGAGTCACACAAAACTCCACGCAACAATGAAACCCAGAACAATCTTCATTTCCATGGCGTTTTTGTCGTAATTAAAAATATTCATGGAGCTTTACAAAGCATGAAATTACCTTGGCATTTCCATATCACAGAGTAGAAGCTTGGCATTAGCTCGGGGTGAAACCCTGGAACACATCAAACAGTCATCCACAGAGCTGCTCAAACGCCTGCCCAGCACCTTGGAAGCTGCTGGAGTGGCCCAGTGCCTTTGGACAGGACGGCTCTGACATTCTCTGTCAGCTCAGGAAAGCTGCACAAAGCAGGAGGCAGATCAATAGCACAGAAAACATCAGAATGACATTATGGGGACTTTGAGAGAGGTAATGTGTTTCCAAGTATCATAGCTTCAGCTGCAATAATTAAATGTGGAGCTTTGCTCAGGCTGCTGGCTGATGTGACCCAAATACACGCAGAGGGCTAAAAAACCACCAAAACCAAAGGCAACCAGGTGTATTTACTCCCATTTTTGGGTGTAACCAGAAAAAATTAACAAAGGGTGATGTCCATGAAGTTTGATGTACCTTACACTTCTAACCAGTAAAGGAAGTGAAAATGGAGTTCATCATTAGAAAATGGAAAGTGCTGTGACTGCTCCCTGACAGTGGCTTGCTCTGTTAGAGCATCACATTCCTGTAACAAATGTCCACTCAAGTCAGTGGATCAGTTTATAGGAGAAAACACTTTTTATTCAGAGTAAAATCTCCAGAACTCGCTCCCTGGAATTCACGGGGTGACACTGAAAATAATTCACATACATCTCAAGAATACTTCAGCTTTGGGATTTGTTGTAATTAGTCACCTAATTCCATTTTCTTCATGCAGGAAAAGCCAATTCTTTATTCACACAACTCATTTTATACAGTTTTTACAGGCCCTGTGTGCAACTTTAATTGGTTAATAGCTTTCTTGCCAATTACTCTATTGGTTAGCAAGAGATATTTTAGTTGTCTGTCAAATATCTCTATTCTTGAATTGTTTACATATTTTCTTCACTGATTCTCATGCGACAGATTTAGTGTTTATGCAGGTGCTAGTTGTTTTTCTCCCCCGGAATTGGGCGCTGTGTTAACAAACTACTCATACCAAGATTGTTAGCAGAAAGGCACAGGTACACGCTGGGGCTCAGATTACCAAGGCACAAATTTAAGCAGCATTGTTGCAAATGTCTGACTGTGACAACCCTTGTTAAAAAAAGAAACAAGTCTTCTGTTCCTGTCCCATCACTGAGTGAAACAACTATGATTGTAATATCAAGGTGGATTTGAATGCATTGTCATCAGAGTAATTCTATTTGACAGAGATGAGAAATGGGATCCTGTTATATATGGCAACACACTTTATTACAGAAATCAGACTGTGCTACAAGAAAAAAACTAACACAACATATTGAGGTCAACTGAAATTACTGCAGAAAAGAAGATGAAACTAAAATGACAGACAACACCCAGATGAAAACATAGATTTTCAGGATAATTTTCAGTGCATTCCAAGTCTCAGAGACTTGTCTGCAAGATTTCTGTCAATCATCCTCAAAGCACTGATCCATCCATCCTGAATCAAGGTATTTTATCATTTTAAGGTGCAATATTGATTCAAGTAGTCATTATGACAGCAATCAGAAAGGTGAAGCTGGTTACTCTGCCAGGAACAAGTTTATTGTTGCAATTACAGGAATAAACATTGCTGGACAAAGGCTGAATATATCTGTTTCTTCCAGAGCAGAGCAGACATAAGACAGCAATGTTCTTATCACTGAGATGGAATGAATAATGGTGGAAAATATATTTTAAAGAAAGGAGATAGTAACAGAAGTGGAAGTTGATTGAAAACTTCCTGCTAAGATTGTCATCCATACAGGTCGATATTTAAGGTGGTGCTTACTCTGAGCAAGCCCTCATCCAAAAAACGTGATGAAGCAAGAGTTGGGCAGAGAGCCTGAGGAGCAAGCAGAGCCCTCGTTGAGCAGCAGGGCACTCCAGCCCCCAGAATTCAGAGACAGGAGCTGCATTAGCCTGACGTGGCACAGAGCAATTTGAGGTTGACATCAATCACCTTTTGTTTTTCCCCTCCTTCCCACGCACAGTGCTGTAGGAATCCAGCACATGGATCTCAACTTTTACCAGACTATTTTGCATTAAAAACGCCCCTTTTGTCTCTACCTGGGCACACCTGTACAAATATTGCTGTCTTTGATGGATTTAACGCTTTCTACCCATTTAAACTTCTGTTTTAACCTTATTTTTATTCCCTATTCTTTAAGTAAGCTGACCTACTTAATCACTTTCTTTTTTGGCTCCACTGAGTACCACTTATTAGTGTCTGTTAATGTCAAAACACACTGCAATTTTTTATTTTTCTGGCACGTTCTCTGCACCCACAAAGCAAACTAAAATCATCAGATGAGAACAGGATCAGTAACCATCTAATCTTAGGCCCTTACATGCAAATCTGTAAACTGTTATTGCACTCATTTTTAGTACAAGCTCTCCAATAACTCTGATGTGGAGGGTTATTCTCTGATGTGGATGTTAGCATCAATATAATCAAGTTAGTATAATTTTCAGTCAAAATGTATGAAATTAAAGCACTATCAGATTACACTTTGTTTCCATACAATTTAACCTACAGCAAGCAATATTTTGACTTTCATTTTAGTGTGGCAAAGAGCTCCACAAAATTAATTAATTAAGCTTTAAAATCCCTCTCCCCAACAGGAAAGCCTTATTATCTCCATTAAACAGATAGGTAAGCTGGACTCAAACTGTGTCTAATGACTTGCCTGACTCAATGACAAATGCAGGAATAGAGCCAAGAAGTTCACTTTCCCAATTTCTCCTGCTTTATCACTGAAAACCATTCTCTGAGTCAGGGTAAGCGCTCATGAGCTGCCTCAATATGTGTAGTTAGTTAGGCACATAAACTTCACTGTATTTGTCTTTTGGTCTTCTGCAAGAAAAGCCTCCATCAAGTCATGTTCTAATTAATACAGGAAGATGGTCAATAGAATATGTTGACATCAAAGCTCACATTTGCTGATAGTATAAGCCATCTCATTAAATGGAAAGAATTAATTATAACAGTTTATCAGTGTCAAGTTCTGAACTAGAGGTTCCCAGAGCAGTGAATGCATCATTGCACCTTGTTTGAACTAATTTCCCTTTGCTGACAAAGTCAAATATGAATGTGACAGTGTTTATGAACTATAAAGCTTTTCCAAATCCATGCATTATTGTCTAACTCAATTTTGCCATGGTAGAAAAACCAATACAAGTGCAGCACCCTAAATTAGACTGGCTGTGAGCAATACAGTGTGCATGTAATATCCATGGTAGCCTTCTGAATACATTAGTGTCTTGCAGCAGAATTAATTAAATTGGTATCAAAGATAACTCTATTGCTTCATATTTTCCAGTGAGTAAGGAAAACCCTTCAATGAGTTTAAGATCCCCTCAGGAACAGGAATGTCACTGGGAACTAATTGCTGTTAAAGCAGGCCTGTGCAGAACTCAGTGAGATTTAAAAAAGAGCATCACTGAATTGGTGGGACATGGTTATTAATCCCTGATGCTCAGGTTATTCCTTGTGCTGAGAGGGACACTCAGAGATGCTCCTCTGAAATGAGAAGGATGGGGCAAGGAGAGACATTAGAGACAGAGGAGGAACTCACACACGCCAGGGTATTGATGTGCAACACACTCACCAAGCGCCACACAAATTAACATTGACAGTAAAATTCTCCTCACAGCAGCAGCAGCAGCCATAATGTCCCCCTGGACCTTGTTTGTGGGTGAAAATAAAGCTAAACATTGAGCATAATCTTCCACAGCACCAAAACAAGTTTGAATGGCTTTAGCCTGATGGAATCTGGCAGAGCAGATGCATTTGCAGAGACCTCAGGCTCCACCTCAAGATTAGGCAAAAGAATAAGGAAAAGAGAAAATCAACCTTTGATTTATACAATTACAGGGCATAATCTCAAGCCATAACTGCAGAGATTAACCAAAACCCAACAAATTAATTTTTTTCCCTGTTCAAATATTTAAATGGGAATAATTCTGTAAGGAAATATGGGCATGGAGAAAATATAGAGATAGCTGCCTCAGCTACAAGACTCTGACTAAGCTTGAAGCGAGCTGGATCCAGGGTTTGGGCAGTATCCTATCTCAGGTCCTTGTAAAATATGGCTAATTTGAGAAATTAGATTGACATTTACCCCTTCACAGGCATTTATTGGAGTAAAGCTTCCAATAAGCACAAGTGTCACTGCACTGAGAGGTTAAAGCAGGGTCTGTGTGAAAATGGGTTACTTCACTTAATGAAAAAAACCAATAATGTAGAAGGTGGTAAACAACCTAATTGCAATTCAGAACCTTAATGATATGTTATTTTCACATTACAGAATATTTGGAAATATATATGGAAGAAACAGGCAAGTATGCAACTCTGCTCAGTGTTCAGTTTCAAAAAAAATCAGTTTTGATTTTCCCTACAGAAAAATAAATTATTGAGTAGGATGTAGGGGGAGGAAATAATAGGAAGAGAATATGAAGACCTCAGAGACCAGCAATGCTGGTCTCTCCCACACAAATTATAAATAAGATGAGAATTTAAGAAAACAAAATTAAATCCCTGTACCCTATCCTCACCCCAAATCACTGGAATTCTCTACCACAGCATCTCAGTGCATTCTTCCTCCCTCTTTTACACTGGAGCTTGTCACTGCCACACTGAATTATTATGGAGAGTACAGAGAGGGTTACAGGGAAATGCTCCACCATCAGCCCAGGGCTGAGCTCACCAATACTGTCAGCAGACTTGAACAAAATTCTCTGAAACATTGCCACGCTGTGGCAACTCAAAGTATAAGATTTTCAATTCTCTGTTGAAGAGGTGAGCAGTTTTCTATTGCTGTAAAATCTGGTTTTGAACTTTATGGAAGATAATGTTAAATAGAGAAAGATTTCTGGCAAAGAAATAGCTCCTGTTGTAATATAGGGAAAAAAAATAAATAAAAACCCCCAAGAAGCAGCATTACATTTGTGTACACAGCTTGAAATTCAGTGATTCCTAATTTCAGCCTGCATCAGCACTCAGTCTTAATATTATCATAAAATATAGTGATTTCTACAGGAGAGAAAATAGAAAGCACAGCTATAGAAAGGTACCTCATGAGATTTCAAACTGTGAGGGTGCTGAGATCCTCCCTCAGCCCTTCCCAGAAAACAGCTATGCTTTTCCATGCTTTAAAAAGAAAAAAACCCTAAAAAAAACCCCACACCTAAATGCAGTTTAACATTAAGCAGCTTAGGGGAAAGTGAAAACCCCCTGGTTCCTGTAATCAGCAGCAAATGCAGGAAGCCAGAGGCAGTTGGATTTTGGAAATCCAGCTGTGGAAGCTGAAGGTACATCACAGTTAGTGCAGGGGCTGCCCCCAGCAGGACAGGCCATTTTTGCTTCTTTCTGCTTCCCTGCCACCCAGAAATCCAGCAGCACCCAGAGGTCCCCACTGCATCCAGCAAAAGATTCTTGTTGGGAAGTGGTGTCTCAAGACAGCTGTAACCTATTTAACAAATGCAGGTGATGTACAGAAAAGCTGTGCTACCCAGGTGCCCAACTAAAACCCTGCTTGGGATTTATCAGCCACCTCCAAGGAAGCACCTTGGAGCGTGCTGATAACAATTCTGTCACCTGGCCAGCAGAAAAACTGTGACCACGAGAAGGATCCTGAGCAGGTGCTCTCAAGAGGGTGAAAAAATGTGCAGTGGGCACAAAGATTTAGTCATGCACAGGCAGGTACTCACAGCTTCCTTCCTTTATCTTTGTAGCTTCTTTTGGATGAGACATAAAACGAATTTCCTAACTACTCTGTGATTCCTAAGGATTCTACAGCTCATCCATTTGGATTACAGGTGCTAAATGCACCATCCTAGGCAAGTTCTTGTCTGGACAATATGATTTAACTCTCCCAAAGCTCTTTCCTGTATCAGTTGGATGGGATTCTCCTCTGCCTCCCCTGCTGCAATGGATTAACTGCAGTTAGCAAGTGCTGAGAGTGACCCTCTCTGTGACTTTTAATTGTAATTAGCTGATTGGGGGAGTGCAAGAGAAGCCTTAAAGAGGCAAGATGAAAAATATGCCTTAAAGGAAAGATTTAGACCTTTTCACTGAACATTCTAAAGCCCAGTGATAATGGAGGGTGAGTGGGATGGGCTTATTCTGTATGAAGTGATTATTATCAGATTATCATCCTTCTCTAGAGAAACTTTCATGAAAGCTGAGCTGAGTGAAAGGTGGTCAGAAGAGCAGGCAAAGCATGAAACACTTTTACCACTATTAACTCTGTATGTGTCCCTCTTTTTACCTGGAATATCTGGTTGTGCTGCTTCTGTGAGCACCCAGCAGGAGACAGCAGAAGCTGAAGTGACTTGGAAATGTCACAGAAGAGTCACTAAAACATTTTGGCAAAGGTAAATATTTTTATCAGCTGATGTGATTCACAAATTTGTAGTAAATTCATTCAATTACATGAAAAAAACCCCTCAAGTTGTTTAAAAATTTTATTATTTCAATCTTGTTTTCATTTGTCATGTTAAGTTTATGTTTTGCTTGGAAGCAAGCCTCAATCTGAAGCAGTAAGCAATCCAACAAATACTTCTACCAAGTAAAAACGTTTTTATCCCTCTCCTGCCTTTTGGGGGGATTTTGTCTTAGGAAATTGACAGTTTTATTTGCTTGTGGCTCTGGGTCTCACAAGCAGTTAGTTACAGAAATTAAAAAGGAAAAAAAAAAAAGAACTCAGCTGTTTTGAACCTCCTTCATACACAGACTTGTAGAAAATTAAGTTCCTGTTGCCAGACGGGGCTCTCTCCCTGGCACTCCTGACCACACAGCTACTTTCCTGACAGCCTTGGCATTTAAGCTCAGATTCTCAAAAAATTTCTAGAGGGAATGGACGAAAATACTTAAATATTTGGGAATGGGAAAAATATTTTAAAACATATACCACAGGTTTCCTATCTGATGCTCTACAAAAGCACATTCTAAGAACAAAAAGCCAAAGTCTTCTAACATTTCTGAGTCTAACATGACTTATTTATGGGTATCCAATGTTTATTTCATACAAAGATTGTACTAGTTGGCATCCATGTTATTCTGAAAGTAGCAATTTTCCATTCTCAGCATCTGATTTTCAAAACTAGCAAGTTCTGTTGTTATTAGAAAATTCAATTGGTCCAGTGTCACCCTTGAGAAAACCCATTACAGTTCTGGTTTATTTATTAATTTGTCCCCATGTGTATCTGTAGGACCACAACCAGAGACCATCCTGGGCCAGATTTAACCTGAGCACCACAGCCACAAAAATAATGAATGAATCAGCTCTGGGCTGCATTCAGAGCTGTGTTGGAAAACCTGATTCCTGCTGGGGAAATTCCCACTGGCTGGGAGCTCTGCTACTTTGGGTGTCTCTGTATCAGCCCCCAGCTCAGCAGGACATGCCCAGGCTCTCTGAGCCCTTCCTCAGGCTGAAAGGCTTTAGGGCTGCAAATGTTCACCCACAGGAATCAGGCTGTGGGTCCATACAAATGTCTGTCTGCAACAAAGTAGTCAGAATTTAATTAGATGGGACAAACACTCTCACGTGACACAAACCAGTCCAATTGCTGCATTTTGCATTTGTGCAAAGAACTTCTGTGCACAAGGAAAACACAGCACAGGCGTCACCTCATTTGCTGTGATTTCAAACAACTTATTTATTAAAATGGAAGGCATTGAGGACACAAAGAATTCCTGCTGGGGAAATTCTCCAAGTATAATGGATTTCTCTGAAGCATTTTGAAGCATCAGGGAGATCCTAGAATGGTTTTATAATTCTGTTTTCATTCCACTGGCTCTTATACACAATACACATCCTGTATACTTGACACTTGCCATTAAGGGATCCCCATTCTTCCTGAGTCTGCATTACAATTAATCCTCTTCTAAGCAAATCACCACAGGCCAGATGTCCTCAGCAAAGCTTAAAAACATTCAAATGCTTCCTACCCTTCCTTTCCCTTCTATGATCTCCATCCATTCTGGGGATTTCTGGCCAGCAGAGGTTTACATATAACAATTCACAGGATGCAGAAGCAGCAAAACTCTAAAGCAGAGGCTGAAGCCACAGCCTGGCCCCATTTTCTTCTCCTTGGCCTGGAGTGAGGTAACGAGGCTGTGAACACAACCAGGATCTTCCAAGGGGGAAGGCAGAAGTCAAGAAAGATAAGATGTTTCAGCCCAATTCTAAAAAACCCTAAAATCTGATAGGAACCTTCAAATGATACAGCCTAAGTCAATCTGATGTCTTTGCCCTACAACTAGACAAGAAATATACCAAGTCCCAGAGAGAATCCAAATGTCATGATTGTGAAACAAGCCAGAGAGAATAAAAAGAGGAACAGCAGATAATTCTGAGGGTTTCAATTATTTTAGAAGGATTATTTCAGTCATAATCAGTAATATAATAAAATATTATATAGTAATAGAATAAAATAATTCAGTAATAATTCTGAGGGTCTCAATTATTTTCAGTTCATTCTTATTTTGTCCCACATAGTTATAGTCCATGTGAAGTACATGTTTTTCACAACACATTGCACTGCATAGTTTAAACAGCAGTAACTTCACTTAGCATAACCTTTAGCTCTGAACCACACCCTGTCACAAAACCCTTAAAGAGGATGGGTTTCTCTTGCTGGCACAAGAAGAGAAGGAGAAATCTGACAGGAATATTCTTCATCTTTCTGCCCAGGCTTTGTCAAACACTCCAGCTCCTGCACTTTGGGAAATAACAAGTGGCCTATTAGAAGTGATTTTAAAGTCAGTGAGCATGGTGTTATGTATTAATCTCTCCCTGGAAAGCAGTCTTCACACCCTGCTGCCCTTTGCATCACCCAAAGAATTTGGAGGCTGCCGCCCAGCCAGCTCCTGAGCTGTATCTTCCTTGTCAATCTTATCAGCCCCTTGTTTAATTGTAAAAACATAAATAAAATGCAGGGAGCATTGGCCCAGGGTCTCAGGATTTGCATCTCTTCCAAAGAAAGGGAAAAAAAGAGTGTTTCTCCCAAACCACACAGTTAAAACGCTCATGTTATCTACATATATTTTTAAAAGGAAAAGAGGAAGAGTAAAATATCAATTACTGTGCCAGTGGTGTTCCAGCCTCTTCTTTCACTTGCAGCACCTCCAATGGCCCCTCCAGCTCCTCACAAAGCCGCCCGCAGGTGGCAATGTTGGATCTGTTTTTAAGGATGCTGTTCCACAGAGTGGCCCCAGGATGTAGCACAGTTGCCTTCTCCTCGCTCCTGTGCTCCATTTCCTGCCCCATCACCTCTCGTTTATTTTCATCCTACACTGGGCACTCACCGTAAGATGCATTCCAGTGCTGAATTCGCTTCTAGTTTGTTGATACTGTGCTTAATCTCCCATCATTTATAGATTTCCTAGGTGGGTTTTGTGGAGTGATGGAATTTGGGAAGAATTAGATTTCATTGAATTCTCTACCTGATGCTTTCTGTAGCCAATACTGGGCCGACCTTGACAGGCTTTAAGGAGGTGTGAATTACCACTCCATGCTCAGTACATTTAAGACTCCTTTGGGCCAAGGATTTATTCCAGGAGCCTCAACACTTTTAAGTTCTGCTACAAGGAAGAGAGAGTGTAATTAATCTTCCTTTTCCCTCCACAGACACAAAGCTGGCAGATGCTAAGTCCCCCTAGTACCTCATTATCAGGGACTCTGAGGACAGCAGCAAGGGAAGGTGATAACAGTGGGAACTCCAGAATGAATTTTGGCAGCCTATTGTAATGAGGAATTCACAGCCAGGAGGGGGAAAAGAGCTTTTGCTCAGCTGTAACATCTCCTCTGGAATCCACAAGGATCACACACATCTCAGAGCCCAGCTCTCTTACTCAGCTAGATGAGAGAAAGAAACTCTCACCTTCTTCAGGAGAAGCACTAGAGAGAAGCCAGTGCTCACAGATGGTGATTAACTACTGCAGGGAGCAACAGATTATTTTAAATTCTTAGTTCCTTTTACAATATTACATCTGTAGTGAAGATCATCATTTATATTGCTCAATTATCCTGCACATGTTGTGGGGCTGGTAAAAGGCTGCAACTCCCATATTTTGGTTATTTTGAATCTATTTTAAACTGTCTGAAACATACTCTTTCTTGATAATCTCCCAGTTTACCACAGTAAGGTCCATGTCCTTCAAAACAAGGTAAGAAAAAGAAGCTAGTTATATTTCTATCACAGATTTCAAAGCTCTTGAGGAACAGAAGCAAGCCCCAGAAGGTGCCAGCAGTTGTGAGGGAAAAACTAAACCCATCCAAATTTAAGTATTGAATTTAAGAACTAGGCACAGGAGGATTCTTCTTTTGTCATTGGATAGAATCAGCATTTTTGGAGGAAATTCAGCTATTAAACTTTCTACAAAAACTGTATCAGAGCTGAAAAATGACTGTGCTCCTAATTCAGGCATCTGAGGGAGTAGGAATTCCTGATTTCTCAATTCTTGATAATCTGTTTTTACAGAAAAACAATCTCATAGCTACTATGATTTTTTTTCCTTTTTACAATAATTTGCATGAGCATGGGAAAAGGAGTACAGAAGCATTAATAACTAGACTAGAAATCACTGATTATGCTTCAGATACATGCAGCAGCTGAAAAAAAATATCATTGTGTAGCTTATTTCAGATCTGGAAATTATCTACTGTGAGTATTGCTGTCCCACAGGAGAATATGCCAACATTTGAACTTTTGTTTCACACGCTTTACTACCAGCAGGACTGTGATCAAGGGAAAAAAAAAAAACCTTAACAGTAATCCCACCCTCAGAATCCCTCTGGAGAACTTGCTGCTGAGAAACCCTGTCCTGGAAGCTGCCAGAAGCCCTAATCAGCTCATATATCAAAGCTGGAGTGCAGCCTGTCTGCCCCCCAATCCCAGCAAGAGTTAAAATAATTCTCATGGGTCAAGCTACAAATCTAAGAATAAGCAAGAAAATATGCATTACTACACCCTGCAAGATTGTGAATGGATGATGGTGATCAAGACAACGCTTTGATGCTGCATCCAATACATTCCTAGACATATTCCAAATCCTGCATTTCTGTGGATTTAGTGAGCCAGGGGTGAACAGAGGCATGTGGTTTGCTTCCATGCTTTATGCCAGGCAGGCACGCTCACATTTTTTGCCTTTGTTGGCATTCAAACAGGGTGAACTGTCACTTTAACAGAGCAGTTAATTTATCACAGGCTGAAAGGGTAAAGCAGGCTTTCACAGTCAGGAGACATTTCTTCCTCTTCCCATTACAAGCCTCTAAAAGGTCACACGGTCCCAGCCAAGGAGCCACTATCAACCCCAGACTTGAGGAGCACATGTGACTGTGGCTCTACAGCTCCTTCCCACTGGTTTCACAGTTTCTCAGATGTGGGCATGGATTAAACCCCTAATTGCACTTTCATCTTCATATGTCCATCCATTTTCAGTTAACTTTCTCAAAATCTTTCAGTTAACATCAGAAAGAAACAAAAAAACCCCCAACCAACCAGCAAAGCTGATTGCTCCCTGAGATAACACCTTTGTTTTTTGTGACTTGTGCAGAATGAGAAGCAATTTCAAACCTGGACACCCAAGAGGCCACCTTTTCACTGCTGAGTATGTGATTAATTCCAGTTTGCCCAAAGCCACCAGAGCACTGGGAGGGAGCCACTCCTGGGGCACAGCAAGCACCCCAGTGTTGGCTTGAGGAGCCTCCCCCATCCTGAAAAACAGGTAAAATTATAGCATGATCTGTGTGAATCCTGCAGTCTTCTTAAGCCCTATAAAAACCCTCAGATTTTCAAAAAAGTGCATATTTCCTTTTTTAGGAATGCTGTTAGTGATATTGGCTCTAATGGGGGTTTTTATTATTTTATTTTTTACCAGCTGTAGAGCAAGTATCTTTATCAAGGAAACAGCATTATCAGAACTTCAGTACTTTCATACAGTAAAAATGACTCTCCTAAACAAGTAGCCAGCCCTACAAGTTTCACTGGGGCTACTTTTAGAAAATATTATTGCTCAACTGAGCTAAAGCAACCCTGGAATATCCTGTGTGAGCAAGTGGGACTAGAGGTCAATAACCTTGGATGTATTTTATTCAACAGGTCAAATAGCTGTAAATTATCCCTGAGGTGGGCAAGATAAAGTCAGATAAGAACTTAACTCTCGTGGTCATGCAGAGTTTCAAGACTCTGTTCCAAGTCCATGCTTTTTGGAAGCCAATGATTTAATACTGGGGGAAAAAAAAGTTTCAGATAATTAGAATCATTTACTCAGTGGGAAAGTGCATGAACTGCATTTTCTTAAGGACAAGCAAATGTAGAAGGACCACTACCAGCTTGGTTGAACTCCAAAAGCACATCTTCCATGTTAAGGTTAGATGATTCCCATGTAGGCAAAAGGACTCTTGTTGATTTTTTGCTATCTTTATTTACCACATATAATGAAGTGTGGCGTAAAGGAAAATGAGGCAGGATACTGTAGAAATTTTCTTCATAGGCATTTGGGTGGTCAAAGCCTTGGTGGGGGTCTCACAGTAAAAGTGAATTCTGGGGCAACCCTTGCTTTGCGTAATGAGAATTTAAACAGCTGGAGGCCTCTGGGAGATCTGCATGTGGCACTCCAGCAGCTTGGGGACCATCTGCAGTCACTTTCATTCCTGTCTTCCTCTTAACCATCTAAATTATTAGCCAGTAAATCATCTAGTGGAAATGGCAAAATACCATGAGCCATAGATTCTCAATCAGGAACTACTGCCTCACATCAGTAATTTATAATTGGTTTATAGCAGCACTTTTAAAAAGATCTGTTTAGAAAGAGGTTCAATTTAAATTAAGACATAAAGGAGCTGGTATGTTTAAATAATTTTGAAAACTATTTCAAATCTCTGTCCACATACAAATGAAACCGAACATGAACACTGAGAAATTTAGTGACTTTTTGTTCCCTGTTTCTCTTGTGTTCATAACTACAGGCAGCTCAGATTAAATCTACATTTAAACTATGTCTGGATGTGAATATCCTCTCTCAAATGATACAAACCACAGTCCCAGATCCAAACATCCAAGAAAATTAAAAAACAAACAAACAAACAAAAAAAAACACCAACAAAACAACAAACAAACGTTGGGTGATGATGCAAATCTTGGGAAGAGTGAGGTGTTCTAAACCAGCTCGCTGTAAGCCAGCGAGTGTGAGCTCAAAATTGAAGCTGAACTCTGACCCACACATGAGCTATGGATTCCTGGGTTATTTGCACAAATCACTCCTTATAAAGAAATGTTTTATCACGTTTACTTTGAAAAGGAACACGCAGAACACAAACCACAGCAGCCCTGCAGTGAGTTCCAGACGTGACTGACCCTGCAGGACCTGAGAGCCCAGCCCAGGGTCACTGCCCAGCCCAGGGGGCTCTGCCAGCACCTCTCTCCAGGGCTGGGGGGACACAGAGTCTGCTGCCCTGGCTGAAACACAGCCTGGCCTCAGAGAGGGGACACCACAGGCAGGTCTGCCCACCCAGCTGCACATCCAGCCAGTGTCACCCCTGCAGGCAGGCTGGCCAGCTCTGGGCAGCCCTCCCACCTCACCTAACCCACACTCAGTGCCAAGAAGTTATCTGCCATCTATTTCCATCTCCACTGATGTTGTTATCTGCCATCTATTTCCATCTCCACCAGTTTTTTGCATTTTTGGTGGGCAAAATCTGCTGTGTCCCTGCCTTCCCAAAAGGATGCAGAACGAGTGATGCAATCTCTTGGCTTCCATGGAATTTCTCTCCATACTTGCCTAATGAGAAGAAATTCACCATTCAGACACTGCCTTCCCCCACGGCCAAAATTAACTGCTCTTCTGTCTGCCTGAAAAGAGTGGAAACCATGGAACAAGCATTACTTTAAATGGTTCAGTAAGATTTTGGTTTAAGGTGCAGCAATTTGCAAAAAAATGGGTAATGGTATAGGCTGCAGCAGTATGCTGATAGCAAATAATAGGAATATATTAAATATACCATTCATACATGTGTACCACTGAACTGTGCAAAAACAAGAGTACCAAATAAAATCAAAAGAGTAAAATCAAAGAGTATCAAATCTGTATCAAATAACCAGATGAACAGCAGAGGTATTTATGGGAGAAGAAATCCAAGCAACAACCTCTACATCCAGAGAACAAGCTGGAAGCATTCTAACAAGCCTGATTTCTGATTCTCAATTTTTACCTAACAAATTTGGATAGCAGGTTTGAGGACAAAAAAAAAAAAAAGCCACAACAAACAAAATCAGTTCTCAAAAACCCTGCATTATTTCAAAACCTACTTTTAAATTATTTTATGGAGAAAAGAAAGAGAAGGCTGAAAATGTTTAAATAATAGTAAAGCTATTTCTTTCACTAGGTTTTGCTCCAACTTCTGTACTAATCTTCACACGACTTTACAACCCATTGATGTGCCCACAGCCAGCTCCTTCCATCTCTTACAAGTTCAGCTCCTTATCACTTGACCAAGACCATTTCTTTGAGGGCTTAGTCTTGCAAATTGCTGATATTCTGCCCCCAGTCTCCAAAGCACTTGGACAGACATTAGTCCTCAGGGAAACTGCTGATGGAGTTAGAGTTAAGACTTGTTTTGGATCAGGGCCAGAGCAGGTTTTTCTTCCCAGGATTAAGTCCTAAATCTCCCTGCAGAAATGGTTCAGTTCCAGTTTTTTTTACCCATTGTTTTGTTCTCTGAAATTCTTGATTTTCCTCCAAAAGATGAAAGTAAATGAAGGCCTAAGGCCTGGCTCACCCATATATTGTTGCTCTTTTACATGAGCATAACAGCTTCAATGAAGTGTCTTAAATTAAATCTGGGAAAATAATTATCTGGGTGAATGGAGGTGTTTGTGCACTACTGCTTTCAGACAGCTGGTCACTGGGAAAAAAACTCTTCCCCACTGTACACTTGCATAAAACTGTACCAAAATATGATTTTTCTCCTCTTTGGGATAAGAATGAAATAAGCACAGGGTCTTTGCCAACGAGATAATCACAAGCTCTTCCTGATAACAAACATCAACCAAGAGGGCCTGAACAAGAAAGAGAGCAAGGGAATTAAAATCCAGTATTCCAATAAAGTTTGGAAGCCTGCATTTTTAAGTGTGGTGATCAATTTTTAGATGTAGCAAGTTCAAAAAACAAATTAACAACATTTCTGGCAAATCACCGAGGCAGAAATCTGTGG
This sequence comes from Camarhynchus parvulus, assembly GCF_901933205.1. Classification (NCBI taxonomy): domain Eukaryota; kingdom Metazoa; phylum Chordata; class Aves; order Passeriformes; family Thraupidae; genus Camarhynchus; species Camarhynchus parvulus. Next base: position 3,672,647 of record NC_044586.1, read on the forward strand.
CATGCCAGGGAATAAATACTCATTTTTGGGGTGAGGTGTTTGAAAATTTTGGTTTCCTTTATTCTAATTAATTTCAAAACTTATCACAGTGAGCCTTTCACATTGCATGGGAGTGGAAGTCTAGAGCAATTTCACTGTGGGTTTTTTTTTCAGTTTAAAATTATTTGACAGAATTTTCTGAGTAATATCATTGACACCATTTTATTGAATGTTGATGGGCAAAACCTGCTCTGTCCCTGCCTTGCCAAGAGGATGCAGAATGAGTGATGACTTCCATGGGGGTTTTTCTCCATAGCTCTGATGAAAACTCAGTCCAAACTCCAGAATGTGAGTGGATTTTCAGCTCACAGCATTTTTTGCAGTTAAACAGAGCATTTTACAGAAAGTAATCACATCTTGTGGCAGAGCTGGTCAAAGCTCATCTCAGACAGGCTATGTAACACAAAAACTACACAAGAAGCCAAGCAAATCCTTTCAAAGTCAACCATGATTTAGGGGAAATGAATCATCTGGCAAAAGCTCCATTCTTTATTTATCAGCTGAAATGCATCTTGTCTAATCCAGTAAACAACAATACCAGCTCAAGTTCACTTTAAGGCATATCATTCTAAGCAGATTGCTACTACTTTCATCTCATAAATGTGCTAGAATTTTCAATATTTGGTGTTTTTATTACAGATAAAAACTGCTTTGAATGTAGTAAACAACTAATGAATCCTGTTTTTCTTCAATATTTTGAGCTCTTAGTTGCTCTTTCTCAAAGAATTATTATTTGACCATCCCAAAAAAAGCCCATGTGGCTATTGAGCAAGTGTATCTAGGCACATATTTCTGTGAGAAAAGAATGCTTCTGGCTAAACCTAATATAATTAAGGACTGCTACACATGATCCCTCAAACAAAACCTGCTTTGGTAGAAATCAATGCCAGGATGCATGTTAATTCTTTAATGTCAATATTAATGCAATCTCGTGTGAGCTGTTCCTTCAGGGTATGTTTTAACTCAGACATGCAGTGAGGCAGCCTTCAGCAAGAACAGCAAGCAGGGAATAGGTGTATCCTGAGAGCATCTCATGGCAGATCAGTACAAGAATAATATATCCTGAATATATAATCATTATTATCCTGAATAATTGGATCAGTTCCACTGCCAGCACAAGTCCCTGCTAGAGGCAGGGCCCTGATAAGCTGCATTTATATTCCTGGGGGGAGATAGGAGGAGATACCCTTGGTGTTGCTGCCAGATGGATCCCCGATGCTTTTCGGGGGAAAGCAAGGCAGACTTTGACTCCTGATACACACTGGCCTCTCACCTTGGCTGGTATCAAAATAAATCTAGACCTAAAGATTATTCCCAGGTTCTGGAGTCTGGGTGCAGCCCAATTTAAGCAGAAAGTAAAGAATGGATTAAAAAAAAAGGAGAATAATGAAATTCTTTTAATATCTTTTTAAGTACTGTAATTAAAAATCTATCTGTATTTATGTCCCTTCCTATAGGTGAATGTTACAGAACATTGTTGTGGCACCTTCACTGTGTGCAATTCCTACAAAGAAAGCTGCTGCCTTTCACAGCAGCTGCAGCTCCCAAACCTACTTGAATTACCTCTCTGTTCATAAGGCATTGCAATATAAATGGAATTCTTCTGTACAGTTTCAGATCAAATATCCATCTTGTGAGCTAAGTACATTACATTAAAAAAAAAGCCAAAAAAAACCCCAAAAAACAACACAAGAAGAGCACACAATACAAAATTCCAGGTTTAATCTACCCAAAAGCCTCCATAATTCACTTTCAGTGACACGTTCCTTAATTATGTGATGCAAACGATTATTTTCCCCCTGGAACTCAGCCTTTTCCACCAAGCCTCACCCTGAAGGATAATGTTGCAGATAATCCACCTAAGGAGCACCTTCCTCCCAACAGCTGGCTCCTGAAGCCTTTAGGACTAATTAAGGCTATAAGTAACCAGCAAAACTTGCCTATTGGCAAAGAGCACAGATCCAGGACTGCATTTCATATTCCTTGCCAAAGTGAGCTCTAGCTGTAGCTCTGATGAGCAGCACAGCTGTAAAATACCTGAATCCAGGTCAAAATTCAGTCTGTCTTCAAACCCAACCTCTCTGTGTGCCCACAGCCCTTCCCTTTCCCAAATTCAAAATTCATCACATCTGACTTCAGGCCTTCCCCAGCAAGCTGCTTTGCCCAAGACCTGCAACTTGTGCAGGGAAAATTCTCCATGCAGCAAGAACTCCCAGGCCCACACAAGATAAAATACCATGTTGAGCTCATGCTCAACAAGATGAAGTAAAGAAAAGCCAGAAACCCCATGGGTTATGAAGTCATAGACCTAAAAATACTACAGGCTTTTGACACTTCAGAGAAGCCATCTTCAGTACATTTCTGCAGTCTGACTGAACTTGGTTATACAAAGAAAAGAGTTTTGTGCTGTTTCATGGAAGGTAGAAGTGAGCATGAGTTTACAACAAAGAAGGGACATCACCCATGGCCTGCCACAAAACTGATGCACCCACACACTGCTGGCCTGTGGAACACAGAACTCCCCACATAGTTCTTCCTTGGTCAAGCTTTAACCCTTCAGAACTTCAAAACTTTCCTTAAAAGTTAAGATTTTTCACAGAGGAAAAAACACAGTTCACTCATTTTTGTAACTGATGTTGATTCTACTTAGTAAAATTCAGAGCAAGAAATATTGGAGAGATAAATTCAATTGCTGAATAAAACTGCCTTCCATCTTTTCCACTTTGCCATGATTTACCTGTCATCCCAATAAATAAATTAGCTCAACCGTCAACATGAATCAAATCTATTTTTGTAATAGTATTACAAAAAGTTAAAAAAAATTCACTTATATTCAGTCACTGAAATAGTCTCCCTGCTATTTCTGTTATTGAAGAATTTCAAAACTGCAATAGTCAATCCTTTTGACAATGTAAAAAACTATATTCTTCTAATCTTTCAAAAAAAAAACAAACACTGGACTCTCCACATTTTCAAAGCCTTCAATTCTGCCATTCAGGTCTTCAGAACAGGCACAGGAGCACTGAATTAGTTATTTTTCAACAATGGAGAAATGGAAACATTTGAGTAATTACCTGTTTTGAAGGATCAGTGGCCAAAACCAAAAGCACATCCTTTTAAAATAGCACCAATTGTTCTTCCATCTGAAAGAAAAATGAAAATATTGTTACATAAACAAGAAGCTTTAAGCTCAACATGACTCAACAAGTGGGTGAATGCTGGAAAGCAACACTTATGTGATATCTGAATTGCGCAGTTTCTACTCCAGCCTACTCTTCTTCTGTAAAAAATATACCCCTGGTTTTAGGCATTTCTACTTCCTAAAGAGAAAAATTTTTAAAAAGCCTTTTATTCTAAGTAACTATGCTGCAATTATTTTAATTATTTTTTATGATTTAATTTTTTACTCCATTTATAGGCCATTGTGTCAGTCTGTCATTGGCAATTGGTGGAAAAATTTTCCCATGCATAAACAAAATAGGTCTTATGGCAATAAATGCTATCTTTAGGAATCTATAAAAAATGTTTTTGTCTATTCCTGCCAGAAAGCATGACCTCTTTTTAATGATACAATTATCATAATTATTGAATATTGTCATTACAGTCAACTCATGTAAGCACGCTGCTTTGTAAAAAAGAATTACACAAAGGCATTGAAATACACAAAATTCAAGCTCAGACCACAGAACCCTGGACTAATTCAGGTTGGATGCCACCTCTAGCTCAGCCTCCTGCTAGAAGCAGGCTCAGCCCTGGATGCAGACCTGTCTGCCCACAGCTTCTTCAGCTGGATCTAAAAGTTTGCAAAAACAGAGTCCACAGCCTCTCTGGCAGCCCTTCCCAAGGTCTGATTGTCCTCTGGGTGATATTTTTCCCCTTTATGTCAAGCCTGCATCAGCCAGTGTTGGCTTTAGGGGTCCAACCCTGCTGAGCTTCAGGGTCAGACAAGTTCCAGTGTGTTCAGGAGCAGGAGGACACAACATGATGTGGAATAACTCAGAAATTAGGTTTTCATCCTTGCACAGGACTCTGGTTTTAAAGGTGCTGCTTAAACGTGAAAGTTGCTGTTTGAGAACAAACATCAAACAGAGAGATGTCTTTAGTAAATATTATTCAAACCCAATCACTCAAACCCTATTGAAAACAAATGCTTCCAACACTTTTTTCAGATATTCACAATTAATTGATAAAGCTGTTCAGAATTCAAGTATTGAACTAGGCAGACATAAGATCTGAAGATTCTCCACCTGCTTCTTTTTGCAAATGCTCACTCAGTGTCACTGTCCTACATAACAGGGATAAAACATTTCTTATTATGATTTGGCTACAGAGCTCCAATGCTTTTCTTCTGTCTCAGCAGTTTGAAAGCCAACACATTACAAAGAAGCCACTAATGGTCTATTTTGGGGGGTTTTTGTTTGTTTTTTTTTGGTTGGGTGTTTTGTTTGTTTGGAGTTTTGGGTTTTTTTGGGGTGGGAAGTTGGATTTTGGTTCCGTTTCTCCAATGTATTAAAAAAAAAAACCTTCTAACAGTTTTGGTAAGGTCCCTTTCTAGAAGTTTCCTCCCTGTGCCAGAAACTGCCTGGTTCTCACATTTCAAAGCCTTACACCACACAGAGCACACAATGAACCTTTCCCAACAAATTCAGACCTCGTGTGTAAAACAATTTGTGGCTGATGTAGCTATTAATAAATGTTTCTACAAGTCAGAATCCCCACATTCCATCTCCTTACCTGGCACAGGAGTGGGAAGACACCTAAGGGAGTTATGAGTCTTAACAGGCAAAGGCATTAATTCCAAATTACATAGGGAGGCTAACTATCTTTGCTCCTTTTATAAGCAGAGACCAGGATTTGCTGCAGTTAAACCAGAAATCAGGCTCTGCAGGTGTCCTGAATTACCTGCAGACTCCTCCCCTTTCTCCACTGACAACAGAGCAGCACTCAGATGAGTCTCCTTTCCTTAAATAAAAGACCTCTAACATTATGAAAGCACATCCCCAGTTTTTTGGTTGTTTACAGGGTAGTTAAAATGTGTCTTTTCAAGCTGGAATACACAGAAAGCAGGATTTAATGAACAGTCCTGCTGATAGTGATAGTTTAGCTCTGCAGATTTTTGATCTCTTTAACACACCCTTCCAATTAGTCATGGGAAAAATGAACAAAATCAGGGAAATACTTCAAAATATAGGATGAGTGTTCAACACTTGGTGCAAATGAAAGATGAATTTGCACCCCATTAGGGAAATTTCTGTGCATAAACAGTCTAATCTTAAGAGCTATGTTTCTTCCATAGACATTAATCTAACAGCATTTTAATAGCTCAAAGCAGCACCTACACCAGGTTTCTCTAATTATCATTCAGAAGAAGCTTGCAAGTAATTAGTGGCTTTAAATTTCTTGGTACCCATCTGTAACCAGTAACTTAATCAGAGTTTTAACACAGTAGAAAGGTCGTAAAGAATAAATCGCTTTCTCTCTTGAAGGCAAACATTTTTACACTGGATTATTTTCAGAGGTTATTTTTAGTTTGGCTGGATAGTTAGCAGAGTTTTAGTGCTTGTAAGATTTCCATAAATCATGGAAGAAGGTGGCTTAATGATGCAGATGGCACAGGGTCATGGAATGCACACGCTGCCTGCCTTAAAAAAAGACATAAAACACGTTCCTCTCCCCATGGCATGCCTTGAAAACCTAAAAGGGTTTTTTATCTTTGTTTCTCTTGAAAGTCAGCCTAGTAATCCAACTTTCTAAATGCAGCTTGTGCCTTTTAAGAGGTGCCACCCTGAGCCCCATGTTAAATAGCTGTGTGCCTCTGGGGATGGTCATTTCAGTGAAAGGGTTGGGGTTGTCAGGGGGATAACAGGGGACCAAGCTGTCTGTCCCATTCAGGCTCAAGAGAAAGTGCAATCAAGCCCTTTATTTAGCTGCAGGTGATGATGGTGATTGCCTCAGATCTTATAATAAAGCCAGACAGACCATAGCTCACAATTAAAGTGGCTGTAAAAGGTCTTGGTTGTAAAAGTGCGAGGAAGACAAAACCAGGAGTTGAGACAAAGTATGTTGAGTGGAAAACTCTTAGGAGTGACACGTATGAAGCTTTTCAGAATGCTGCTGTTGTGGTCTGGAGAGCAAAAAAATTATCCATGGAGCAAAACTGCATACAAGATTGTACCATAATATATGGAATTTTAATAGATTTCTCACCTTCTGTAAAAACAAGGATGAAAGCCACAAACTTTCCTGGTAGGTTACATCACAGAGAATAGGAATGCCAAATTTTGAACTCCTGGAGGGGAGTCCCACCCCTCCAGCTGCAGGACAGTCACTTCTTGGGAAATAGGGATGGATCTTGAGAGTGAAACCTTCAACACTTCATCTGGAAATAGGACTCATTTGATCAATAGTAAATGGTTTCATCTAAGGTACTTAACTAAAATCACTTCACAGCCAATGGAAAAAAATAAATAAAGGAGGAGTATGCTAAACTCAATGCCTCTCACCAAAATAGGTGACTTTGACTCTAAGCAGAGGTAGGATGCCTGTGACCAATCTCCAGCTGGGTGAGAAGGGTGGTGGAAGTAGATTATATCAGCAGCAAATTGTTGGGTTTGACTGAAACACTGGAGCCTCTAAGATGCCTTCAGAGCCAGAGTTGATGAAGTTAGAGGGGGACTATAACTCCATGGACTGCAGTCCATAACTCCATGTGTCACAGACAACTTTTATGAAAAGTCCTTTCCTTAGGATTTTTCCTCCTGAGAAGCCGAGAGGCCTCAGGAACAAAATGTAAACAATGGTTATCTGCTGCTGTGGAATGCAACAGGTGCATCTGTGATTGGTCTCATGTGGTTGTTTTTAATTAATGACCAATCACAGTCAGCTGGCTTGGACTCTCTGTCCGAGACAGAAGTTTTTGTTATCATTCTTTCCTATTCTATTCTTAGCTAGCCTTGTGATGAAACCTTTTCTTCTATTCTTTTAGTATAGTTTTAATGTAATATATATCATAAAATAATAAATCAAGCCTTCTGAAATATGGAGTCAGATCTTTGTCTCTTCCCTTCTCCAAGAACCTCTGTGAACACCGTGACATCCATGGACTGCAGAAAATGAGAGCAGCAGCTTGGAGTGGGTGTGCATTAAATGGCTTTTTAAAAAGGTAAATGAAATAGCCCAGCCAGCCCTGGCTGTATTGAACAGGACACTGTGAGCAGTCACACCCAGCATGGGGACACCACTTACAAATACTCTCCACATGATGATATTCTTGCTGGCCTCTCAGCCTGTTTTCTGACAAAATCAGGAGAGGAACAATATAAAGCAGCCTTGACACAGACCCACATCCACCCCCCAGGCAGGATGGATGGGATTGGGCCCCCCAGTTTGGCTGCCTGCTGGAAACCTCTAACACAGAACCAGTATTTACAAAATACTGAATCTGAACATCAGCCTCCTAGGAGAGATGTCAGATTCCACATCCATTCATTAAACCACTCACAAGATGAATACTGATCCAATTAACAGCACTTTTAGGCAAGAGTTGGTGCTCTCAAAAGCAACAGAGAACTCAGAAAATGTACTTAAAGATTCTTCATTAATATCATGACCTTTTAAAGACTTCCTAAACATACATCAAAAAATTTGGAATGCAAATACTTTTCAACACTTTTTTACCAGGAGTTTTGTGCTACCAATGGATGAACTTTAATACCTGAAATCATTTCTGCTCTCTGAAACCATTTCTGCTCTATTCACCAGTGTTACATCACCAAAAATAGCTACCCCATCTCTGTGTTTTGGGTCAAGGTCAGCAGTGAGCTGCTGTTTTGGTGTTTCAGTTTGAAAAATGACAGAAAAGTCTTAATCTTTCATCCTTTTCTACAAGGATATTCCTCAGATAAACTCTGTCCTTTACCAGATGGAAATAGAATATATAAACAGAAATCATATTGACTGTGGGAAAGGTACTGCTCTTTTTTGTTTAAGATTTCACAGTTTGGAATAAATTTCATCCACACCAGCCAAAATATTATAAAATTCTTATAACTAAGCTATTTCATGTGATATATTCTTTCCCAGTGCCCATTTGCTCTGCACCTGTATGCATTAAAAGGCTGAACTGCAATCTTGTGTGACTGGAAAAAAAGAGCTATTTCATTCCTGAGACAGAACATTCAAATAACAAATGAAAAAAACAATGTACCATTGGACAGCCTGTTCTTTAACCATGCAAGAATATGGCAGCTATATTCATTGTTCTAAATTATAAGTTTCCTGTAGAATTTATATTTCTAACTGAAGACAAAATAGAAAATATATTCAGCCAATTTTAAGTATTACCTCTAAGTATTTCAAAATGGAACATTTATTCCTTTAATCTTTTCTTCTTACTACATCTCAAAATATTTAATGAATTTTTAAACTACATTTTGTTATGGATGATACCATACTAATTAAGGGTATAGCACAAGCATTAGACAATAATGTTTCTTAAGGAGTACACTTCATTGTGTTCCTGCAATCTTACCATCCGTGGATTCTGAAATAATGAACAGTTTAAATAAACTAGTGACTGCTTATTTAGTTAATCTCCATAAAAATCTTACACTGTTTTCCATAGGATTTGTGTTTATATGAAGATGGGAACCCTGGGTAAAAAACTAGGGGTGTTTTTTCCTGCAGTTTTAATTACTGCTTTTTATTGAATCCTTCAAGTGCCATCTGTTGAGCAGAGAGTCCATAGAAATTAAACCTGTGTTTAAAAGATTCTGAAAATCTGGCATTACTAGTTGGCTTTTTAAAGTAGGTCCCTAGGGTTTTTTTGTTTGTTTGTTGTTGTTGTTGTTGTTGTTTTGGTTTGTTTGTTTTTGTTTTTTTAATCACAGGATGACATGCTGGGAAATTTGGGCTTGTAACATCAATTCTTTAACATTTTCTTCCCTTTCATTGGAGGGAAGCTCTGACTGCTTCTCTCATTCTGTCCTAAGAAACTTTTATGTTGGTTTATTAATTTACAAATGGTGCCTAAAGGTCTTTGTTGATGCCTCAAAATTCCAGTGCACACACAAAGTCTCAGGAACCAGTTCCCAGAAACTTTGACAGGGAATATGATAACAGTAATTAGTACCCAAGAGCTGGACTAATCAGCAGTAATGATTTCCAGATGAGGATGGATGATCCACCAGCACCATCACCTCTTGTCCTACAGCCACAGAGCAGCACAGAAATGCTCAGTATCTGTTACCAGCTACAGCTCTTTCCTAATGCTGGAAGAGCTGATTACCTTAACCAGCTGTGCCCTGGACAGAGAGGAGTCTGAGGCTACTAAATTCCACATAATGAACTCAGGGATGGCTCTAACAGGTCAAGTATTCCAATAGTTGGGTGAGTTTTTTTCTTTTAGAAAATGTTGTGGAGAAAAGTGCAATATAAATCCCAGCGTATCATTCTCTAAAGCAGCACCAAAGAAAAGGAATATACTTTAAGGCAAAATTACATAGTCCAAGCACACAGGGAAGGAGAGAAGAAATAATTTAGCTCCCAACAGCCCCCAGCAGTGAATCAGATTGTTTGCAGGACGCATGGACAGCAGATCATCCAGTCCTTGAGTGAAAACTGTACTTACTCCTTTTCCTTCAGGGTGTTTACAAGAAGTGTCACCATCCCAGTGACATGGATTGCACAGAGGCCATTCCAGCTTGGGTGCACAAAGGTTGGTTCCCCACCACAACACACCCACAACCCTGGAAGACAACTGGTGGATTTGGATAGCTGGAGAAGGACAAAGATGGTAAAATATTCCTCAGCACAATAGGCAGTGGTCATAATATATTTGCAGACAAACATTTCTCAAATCGTTGTTAGGTATTGTGGCAAGGAGGAATTTTAAAGGCTAGACTCGAAGGAGGATGATTAATTATCTTATTAAAGGATATTATTATGTGGGCCCCTCCCAGGCACAGCAGACAGGGCAGGGGAAAGCACATCTCTGGAGAATTTATAAGCAGCAAAATGTCTCTTGGGCCAAGGTCACATTCCCACAAAGCAGTGTATTGTCACACCCCGTCAGGACAGGCAGCCATACTCTAAGCCAAGGAGCACCCCGCACTCAAGATTTACCTGGCAGTGCATTCCTGAGCTCATTTAAACCCTGGCCCTGAGAGTGAACTTGCATCTGAAGGATTTGGGTAGGAAAGAAAGGATCTGATCAGGCATAGATAAAGATTCCTATTTAAAATCCACGTCCACCTATGTCTTCCCTTGATACAAGCACAGAACTGCTTTACAGACCATGAAATGGGCCCAGTGAAGGAAACAGGGAACATGCTTGCCAAGACACACTTGTGTGAAAGGGCATCCCCTGTCAAAGCCAGTGCTTGGATTCAGAATAGAAGATGGAAAAGTGCCCTCCTGGCTCTCCAGGCCTGCAGTGAGCTGAAAGCAGCTGCTCCTCAGTCTCACCTCCTTGGACAGAGCTGTGTCCCCTCCTTGGACAGAGCTGTGTCCCCTCCCTACCAGGTGTACCTATTCTCCAAACTCCCAGCAATCACTCAGGGTCTTGAAGACATTAACAACAGCAGCAATTCCCCCTTCCCATTCCCTTGATTAAACAGAAGGAAGGAGGTAGAAAAAAGATGAGAGACATAAAGCTCCAGATGTTGTCGACACCAATATCTGGTTCCACCAGAGAATTTGAATGCTGAAGCAATGATGGATTACAGTGGGGTCCCTACAGCAATCCAGATTGCAATCACAATACCACTGAGGAAGAATAAGGGCTAGCATTCATTAATGTGAACAGCAAATGAATTTATGACAATTTCCACTGGTACTTTCAAAGAACATGAATACATCTGTAACAAATTAAGATGACACAGCAGTGTAACTCATTCATTAATAAAGTCTGGGATTGCACATTTGTTGCAAAATTTGCTGTGTTTGTTACCAGTGGGTTTTAATTCTAGAAGTGTACTTTATTAAAATCATAACATAAATCTCTCTAGAAGGAGAGTTCTAGCCCATTTGCAGACTATTCTGTAGGTGATTTAGTTTTTTGTTTAAATTTACTTTGGTGCAGAAACAAAACTTGTTAAGTAAGTAGATACTTACAGATATTTACAGCAGATACAGTCGATATTTACAGATATTTAATTATTTAATATTTAATTAGATATATTTAATTTAATTATTACATATATTTAATTATTACAAGATTGTGTGGAAGAGAGTTACAGTCACACTGCTTTCTTTTTGATAATATAGCAATTACATTTACATTAACAGAAACCTATTAAACAATCTCTCCGTGATCTAAGTGTGGAGGGAGAAATAACAGTACCAGAAGAGCGAACCCAAAACAAAGAGCAAACGCAATAACAGCATACCAAGTGTGATGGGATCAGAGCTGTTCACAGCTGTGTGGCCATGAGTGTGGACTCTCAGCTTGCCCATTTTTAAGGACAGACTCTCAGGACACAACCTGTTCAATGGTGGGAAGAAACAAAGCTTAGCAGAATTTTAACTCAGTCAATATGAGGTGTATCTGCTGGCCATGTGTTATAAAACATGAGCTGATATCTCTCTCCTCTACTTGGCAGTAGCTGCTACTGGGCTGTGCCTCTCAGCTTTGCTCATGCATCACTGTTAAATATACCTGATAAAAATCTTGCTACTGCAAGAAACCCGAGCTGTGTATTTCTTTCCCTGCACAAATGTGCCAAATGCCTGCTGGGACAGAAGGTCTGCATTAGGACAGAGGCATTTGCATGTGTGAGATCCACACTGTGCTGTCAGGAGCATCCCATGTCCATCTCCCGTGCCCTGTTTGGGCACCTCACAGAGCCAAAAGGGACAAAATGTTGAATCCTGGGTTCTGCAGGCAGCTCCACAGAGCACCTTCAAGTGGTACTGATGGGGAAGCTGTACCTCTGGCCACTCCATTAAGCTTGTCCAAATACTCACAGGATTGTGGTTTATTTATTCCATTAGAAGGAAACATTTCTAAAGAATAAAGCCTGCATTGCATATTTGATTTTCTTCTATATATTGAAAGTGGAGAGGAAAAGAAGTTATAAATGCTTAGCTTACACTCAAGAAAACCCATAACTATAAAATCAGCATTTCATAAACTACCAGGGAAAATATGAGAAAATGCAATATTAATTTAAAACAGCAATATTTCACATTGACTACAAGCCAAACTAACAGCAAAGTTTATCCATAATTTAATGACAAAGTTGCAATATTCTTCACTGTGCTAGATTACTGTAACTGAGCAGATTTATGTACATTGCTGAGAGCCAACACAAAAACATTTGGAAGATATTCTCTGAAAATAAAGAAAACAATCTGAATCCTTCCCTGTGAACCTTTAGTAATAGCTGCAAACACAGTGTTAACATGCCATTTATTTGGTAGTTTTTCTACTAGTTATCAAGTATCATCTCATCTCCCAGCAGAAGGAAGGGTGACAAATAAACCAAGCCACTGATTTGCTATTTAATGCAAAAATGACCAGATTTGCTCTGTTCTAGACCAATCCTAATGGCAGATTTGGGCTGTTCTCTACAACAGCAGCCAAGACAGCAGCCCTGAGTTCAACAGCCCCTTCCTTACTGGAGGAATTGTCACAGAGGAATTGTCCCAATTCCTTACTGCAGGAATTGTTCTGCTCTCTCATCCATGCCACCTGTGCCATGATCTGCTCTACAGTTTATAGGCACTTGGGCTCAGTTGCACAGAGGTGCTCAGGAGATGAAATTTCACTCAGTTCCACGGGATTCAGAGGGTCCTAAATGACCTTCTGAAATCTGTGTCCTGCTTTTCATCTCTCATGAATCTCAACAAACCCCGTGCCCAAATCTTGTTTTAGAAGTTGTTGAAACATAAAAAATTGCCATCTATAATGGGATTTCCAGCTTCAAAAGGAAAAAACAAAAACAAAACCAAAAAAAACCCAAAAACACCAAAAAACCAACAACCCACAATTTCAGCTCATCTCCTTCATGCGTTGGCTCCCAGGCCTGCAGTGTCACACCAGTCCTCTCTCCCACCTTTCAGGAATCAAATGCCATTGGCTTTCACAAAAAAGACATCTTCAGAAAACACACCAGAAGCATCCAGGATGAAAAAATAAGCCAGTGGAAATGCTTGACATTAAAAAAGTAGCACCTCCAGACCAGGGAGAAAGAACTCTCTGGTCTTTGGCAGCACCTGGATCTTTTTAAGCCTGTAAAGTTTTGTTTAGTGGTACTTGAAATTGTGAGTCTTTCTAAAATGCTTCTGTCAACTGTAACTGCTTGGATGGACCTCTGTTAATCAATCCTGAAAGAGCATTCTGTTTTGACTTAAGAACATGTGGCTTCATTGGCATTTCAAGCTGTTCACACTCCTATTTCATTATCTGCTCCTCAGCCATCAAAGTTTCTGGTGAAGAAGTGTAGCCCAAAGCTCAGACTGCAGTCCAAAGCTCTGACTACAGGCTAGACAGCAAAAGAACCAAAATTCTTGTTGTAGAGCACTGCTGGCATCTTCCTAAGTAAAAAGGGGTTCAGTCAGGTTTGGATAGCAGGGAGCTAAACTAGGTATATCCCCCACAGCTGCAGAAAGGAGTGTACCAAGAGGAGTGAGCTTCCATCAACTTCATTTCAGCCAGTAATTCCCATAAAACATCTACCTTCTTGTGCTGGAATTACTCCTCCTCCTGGTGAAACAAGAATAATATTTTTAAATATACCAATTTCAAAAATTAATTAAGCTGTGAAACACTATGTGAAACTCAAAAAGAGGCAGAAGGGAGAAATCCAAGACACTTGGCTGTGATGGATGGGAAAGAGTGTTCTCCAGATTTTCTGCTGGATGAGGCTGAATTCACACTGACAGCACACAGACCACCAGGGATCAGACCCCAGCACTGCTGCCCTTCTCTCAGATTTTCATAAAATGGAAAGACAGGAAAGGAACCTCCCCCAACCTTCAGCAACATGATGGACTTCACTCATTGGTCTCAATATCAGTGCCAAGGTAACATTTTTTGATCAGCACAAATGGCAAAACCATGGAGAAAATACCCTATGTCAGCCACAACAACCAAAAAACATTGCTTATGACAAAGCAAGGTGGCCCTTGATCTACAGGATGAAAGACTAAATCTTTCAAAACCCATTTTGGGTAGGAAAAAAACCCCAAAATCTCATCAGCATTATGAAACACAGTGAGTACACAGAAAACAAACAGCCACTGAAGCACTCCTGGACAAGTCTTAGTTCTCAACCCTCTGAAACCTTTGCCTGTGTCCATGATTAATGTTTACTGAATTCTTCACCAGTAACAGACTTCAGCACAAGCTGACTGCACAGCCACTGGGATTTTAATGCCCAATAAATTATCTGCTGTTTTGGAAAAGCCAGTTATCCTATTTAATTTGACAGCCCCATGCAGGGTGAATTCCATAGACACAAAACAAATGTCAGGCCTCGAGCCCACCACACATTTCCCCAGATGCAAAATACACACCAGTTGCTCTCTTAGGAGGATGGAAAAAACTAATCCCTCTAAATTTTGCAAACCAAGCAGTGAGAGCAGGCTTAAAGCCCTTGCTTTTAAGTAAAGCATAAACCACACTACAGCTTTATATCTGCCTTCTAATTTTTTTTGCCTTTTCATAATCTGCGATGCAACTATTTTGAGATCTGCTCCTGAGTGCCGCCAACAGGCACTTCTTAGGGGGAATTAAGTTCTCATTTCTCCTCAGGACTGCCAACCTGCCCTCTAAACACTTTTCTTGCTCCTGTAGAAAGACTTGGACCATGGAAGATCTTTTCCAATCCAACTTTCATTTAATTTTGCATGAAGGAAGACAGTGAGGGGAGAGCTTTTTCTTTTACTCATCTGGTATCTCATTCAGATCTGAGTTGGAACAGAAACAGAGGAGGAACATCCACTGAACTCTAAGTGCTTTCCAGCTCTGGTTCACATCTGTTACTAATGCATCTTTATATTACTGGGTAGTTTAATAAACAAGGAAGTCAGAGCTGTCGGTCCTATCATTTCAGAACTTGATCCCTGGCTCTACACGAATCTTGCAGAGTCTGATGCATTTACTTGATTCGTTCTGCCCGTTTGCAAATTGTAATAAGAATTTCTTTTGCCGTAAGCCAAGTGTGGAAGTCGGGAGGAAAAGCCCAGAGTAGAAAGTTGGTGCTACTGGAAAGTGGCCGGATGGGGCAGCAGCCCTGCTGGCACTTTGCTGTCACACTTTGTGTCGGGACGGGAGGGACAGGGCGGCACAGGGCGGTACTGGCGAGCAGCACTGAGAGAGCGAGAGAGAGGGAAGCAGAGAGAGCAGGAGATGCTAAAATAAACTGCGGGGCAGCCTTGGCAAGCGCTTACCCAGAATCCATGCAAGCGAACAGCAGCTGCCCCACATAATTAAAGGCTGCGGCACCGCCGGATTACAGGGCTGCGTCCCTTTCTCTCGGGCACCGCGCTGGGCACGGGTTACGCTCCGGGACGATACTGCGAGGGCACGGAGGCACCTCGGGCTGCCCTCTGTGTCCTTTCCTTCCCTGCGCATCGCTCCCGCTCCTCTCCGCATCCCTCCTGCTCTGCATCCCTCTCACTCCGAATCTCTCCCGCTCTTCTCCGCATCTTTCCCTTTCCCCTCCGAATCTCTCCCGCTCCTCTTCGCATTTTTCCCTCTCCTCTCCGAATCTCTCCCGCCCGTCTCCGCATCCCTCCCGGCTCCGGCTGTCCCCGGCGGCCCGCAGGTGGCGCGGCAGGTCCGCGGGCGCGGCGGGCGCTGCGGAGCCGCGGCCGGGCCGAGGGGCGGAGGGGCGGGCGGACCCTCCGCATTGTGCGGCCGCGCCGCTGCCGGCGGGAGCGCCCGGGGCCGAGCCGGGCCGGGCTGCGAGCAGAGAGGTGAGAGCCGGGCGGGGCACAAGGGAGGATGAGGAGCGGGCATTGTCCGCGGGTGCGGGCACAAGGGGGGAGGATGAGCGGGGCTTGGCTTCTCCGCGGGTGCGGGCACAAGGGAGGATGCGGAGTGCGGGGCCGCAGCCGCGGAGCCGCCCCGCGCACCTGCCCGGAGCAAAGCCCGGCCGGAGGGACGGAGCTGCCGGTGAGCAATCATAGCTGGCTGCAGGGAAATGGGAAGCAGAGCTGTGAGCGGCCGGGAGCTTCCATGGGAGGCAGAGCCGGTGTCCCAGTCCCTGAGTATCCCATCCAGACGCGTCCTGAAACAGTTCCTGCTGTCCGTGGACACTGAGAGTGGTCTGATACTCTCAAGCGAAAGGAAACAGGAGCATTTAGACATCAGAGATTAATCAGGACCGTTCTTGATGTTAGCTGTCTTTACTTTTTCTTTTTACAAGCGTTTCCGTATAGGAAAAAGTCTTCTGCCTCTTTTTTTGTCAAAGAACACGTTAGAAATGCATTTTGCTGTAAGTGAGGAGTGCCGATATCCTACGCCACTGTTAGAATTCATGGCTCAAGCGGGTGCTTCAGCACAGCAGCAAACCCGTCACTGGTTGCAGTCACACGTAAAGTTCTACCTTGCTTTAAGGGGAGAGCGAGTATTTGAGGGTTTAGTCAGGGCTGAGGATCACCATCATCACGATTGCCATATTGTCACTGAAGATCTTAAAGTATGCTGCAATGACAGGTATGGTGATAGATTTCACTGTCCAGGTTAGCAGAATCAAGGTCATGCAGCAAAACTGTGAGCACAGACAATTCTCCAGCTCAAAGTGCAGTACCAGAAACTCTGGCATCCTTCTGCTGACCCCGTGCTTTGCTCAATGTTTATGTATGAGCTGAGGCAGCTTAAAAAGGAGCGCTGGAGAACTTTCTGGGTATGGATTTGTTTAGGGCAGTGAGCAAGGTACAAGTGCTTAGAAGGTTTTAAGGCAACTGCTGCTGAGTAATTGAAACCTTTTTGGAGCTGGAGGGCTCAAGGAAAGAGTAGCTGTCTGCAGGCACTGCTACTGAGAGCTCACAGCTATTAAATATATTCTACAAAAAATTATTCCCTGCATATGATTCAAATACAGTAAATACATGCAATTTCAGCTGAAAGTGAAAGGAAGAAATAAATAATTATGAGCCTTGCAAGGCAGGTGCTTGGGGTTGTTAAGTACCTTTTGCAGTCTTACAGTGCCAGTGTGAAGCAAAGCAATAGCCAGAAAGCTGAAGGTAGGTTCTGCACAAAGAGTGCCAAATGTGTCAGTGATGTTACTGCAATGCTTAAAGCAGGAACACAGCACCAATTATCATGATTATTTAAAAAGGAGAAGAAAAAGGAGGGGGTGGGCAGGGGAAGGGGAGAGCCTGGCTCCTTGCAGTTCCATCCTTGTGCTGTTCTTCCCCAGGCTCTGCATTGACGTCACAATGACACGGTGAAGCTGAAGGCAGGAGCTGGGAACAGTTCTTCTGCTTCACTTTTGGTAATTGAGGGAGTTTGCCACCACTGCCTTCCTTCCAGCATGGCCAAGAGTGCAGAAGTGAAGCTGGCGATCTTCGGTCGGGCTGGCGTGGGCAAGTCAGGTATGTTTGACTCCTGGTTTTTTCTTCTGCTTGTCTTTGGGTAACTTTTTGCTCCCTCTGTGCTGACAAACTCTTCATAAAAAAAGGACATCTCTGACCTTCTTGTCAGGGAGGTTGGGATTAGGCCAGGAACTCTCCCTTCTTTGGAGCTATTTTCTCCAGGTTCTACCAAATAGATGTATTTTTATCACTTTTTAAGGAAAAGCTCAACAACACCAAAACAAACTTCCCAAATCAAATCCACTTCTCATGGAGTAAGTAGAAATATTATTCTTCTCCAGTGGAACAGAATTAGTGATATTCAATTTGTCTCTTCTTAGCTTGTGTTCAATGAAGGCATGGGGTATTATGCTCCCTATCCTCTGTTCAATATTAGATGGGTTTTGTCACAGTTGTAATTCTGGCTGATTTCCACAGGTGATTTTAGACTCAGCAACTCAAAGAAGTTTTGTTCTCCATGCTCTCCTGGATTTACATGTTTACCAGCAATCTAAGGCAGCACCATGTGTAAAGTTTGCATTTGTAGAGATCTTTTGAGAAATAAACATAGTCTGTCGATTTCATGTGGTAGAGACACAAGGGGGAGGCATAAATGTTAAAAATCCATTTGTGCAGACAGCCTTTCCTCTGGCGAGATGAGGAGCAGTGTGAGGCTTGCAATCTCTCTCAGATACTTCAGGGGTGTTGCATTAACTTGACAGCTCCACGACCACTCTAACAAGTCCTTGCACCACAGGGATGAGGAAATGAGGAGACTGAGCCTAATCATGCTCCTGTGGCACTTTGGGAACTGTAAGATACTGTTTCTTTTAGGAAAAAAAATCTGCACAAGAGAAGGCAGGAGATAGGATGTCCTGGTAAGAGCATTAAGCCAGACTCAGCTGCCATCAGCCAGCTCCAGTTCCCCAAAGCGACTTTTATGTTACACATGCCAAGGTTCTGTCCTATAAAAGCATTACAGTTTCAGTAACTTGGGAATGGGTTGTTTATAAAAGCACATTTACCCTGAAGGTATTTTAGCAGAACACTATCAGTGAAGTAGTTCTGTCAGCTATCAGGACAAAAGGCATATGTGAGGCAGAAGTTCTTAGAGATTATACTGCTTATTCAAAGGCAATGCAGATTAAATTCCACCTTTTTGAATAGAATGCCCCAGGGAATGCTGATAATATACTGGGATAAGTTTAAACTCTTCCTTCTTCCCTGCTGCTCTTACCCCATCCCCTCTTTTGTATTCATATTTCACTGTCCTACCTAAGTTTTGCAACTTCAGTGGTTCCCCTTTTGGTTTATCTTACATTCAGTTGATGGTTTCTGTGGTTTTCCAGCGTTTTTGCTGGATTCAAAATAATGCAAGAGAACATTGAAATATTTGCAGTAAAACAAACACTAAAAGAATCCCCCCTCCCTGATATTCTTAATTGTTTGAGAGCTTATATTTAAAAAATACAAAACTACCTTTGAAGTGCTCCATTAAAATGCTACACCAGCATAGGATCAACAAAAGCCTTTTTTACCTATTGTATTCTTTTTGTAGATTTCAATATATACTAGGATAGTGAAAATAGTAAAAATGTTTTCCTGTAGTCCTGGAAATGGGTGGGAGACAGAAGAAATGGAAAGCCAATAAAAACATCCTAGTCCTTCAAAGTCTTCCTCCTCTCTCCTTTTTTTCCCTTTGAGATGCAAGGAAATATTACATAAAATATGAATGAGGTCCCCCCTTTTGACTGTGACCATATTTGCCAGTCTGTGTGGAAATGAAGGCACAAATAAGTGGGCAGCACAACCGGGTGAATTTACTGGGGTGGAAGGGCCACAGAGCACTGTCAGCTACCTGAACAGAGCCTGAACTGTGCCTTCCAGAATCTCCAGCTTGCTTATGAAAACCCCTCTTGTACATTCCCATAAAAGGATCCAGTTTCAACAGCTTGGCCAACTGCAGAGAAATAAGTGTGTGTGTGTGTGTGTGAGGGGGGTGGTGTCTGAAAATACCTATTTGCCCGTAGCCAACAGCAACAACAGTGGGGGCTGTGCAAGTGCTGTTTGTTACACCTTTGCTAGGAACAGAGCTGGGCACAAAGCAGCCTGCAGACAGCTGGGTCTGGTGGGCAGTACCCTGCTGGAACAGTGTCAATTGTGTGTTTTCTGGTGTTACCACACCATGCCCTGTCCCTGTGACCAGTTTTTCATGTGCTGTGGGGACAGGACCCTGTGGTCAGAGCTTGCTGGAGCAGACTTGGCCAGACAGCTGGAAGATAAGCCAGATTCCAGAAGCAAGAGCACAAGGCAGAATGCTGGAGCACACATGCAATGAAAAGGAGAGTTTGGGTGATAAATAGGGCCACTGCAATTGCCAGAAAGTCATGCCAAAATATGGTCACTGGCTTGCTTTCCTGGCTTATCCCCATTGCTGAGGAAGAGCCAGGCATTAGGTTCTTAATCTGTAAGTGGCTGAAGCACCTGACAGGGTCTGTGGAGTTCCAGACATGCTCTGCAATGTCCTGGAGAGGCTCCTCTCCCACTGCCTGACCAGAGCTTGGGTCAGGGAGTCCCAGCAGCTGTGGAGAAAGAAGTTCTGTGCTCCAGGACAGTGTGTGGAGAGCCAGAGCTGTCCGTCAGGCACTACAGAAGTTGTTGGACCTGTTACCATTACTGAGAGCTGAGGAACATCCCAGTCTCACTGTTAATGGCAGGCATCTGTTCTAAGGGTGAAAGACTCCCTGCTGTACAAAGCAGTCCCTCCCAAGACTCTCCCAAATGTGTGGTGGGAAACCAGAACGCTGCTCACAAATCTGAATAGTGATAGCATTTCTATCAAAAGAAATATCTCAAAATGTACTCACTGAATAGTGATAGCATTTCTGTCAAAAGAGATATCTCCAAATATACACTGAATAGTGATAGCATCTCTATCAAAAGAAATATCTCAAAATGTACTCACTGAATAGTGATAGCATTTCTATCAAAAGAGATATCTCCAAATATACACTGAATAGTGATAGCATCTCTATCAAAAGAAATAGCTCAAATTTTGAGATACCTCAAAAGAGATTTAACAAAATAGTTAAATCCAGGGAAAACAAAACGTTTATTTCTTTCCGCTTTCTTGCTGCTTATCAAGTTCCCACGGTTCAAAGGTTTAAAAAACAAACAGGGACAATAGCTAATGTGAGTGTCAGCTTTTCACTGCTCTCCTTCCTTGCCTTGTCTCCTCCTGTCTGCTGGGGAAGGCCAGCAGAATGGCTAATCAACTCACCTGGCTACTCAACTCACCTGTCCTGTTTTGCCTTTTTACTTAATGCAGACCTAAACCTTTCAGATAGAAAAAGAAAAGCAAACCAGCTCAGAACGAGGCACACAGGAGTTCCCCCAGACCAGAGTTACACTGAGTAATGGCCAAACTCACCAGGTACAACCTGCTCTCATACAGTGCACTAGGTGCTCCTCCATTCACCCTGCTCTTACTGTATAAAAGCTGCATAAACATTGCTTTAAAACAGCTGAAAGAAGCCAGATGAGGAGCTCTGCCTTAGCCAAGGAGCAGTTTGCAGCTGCTTCATTTGGGAAGAGGAGGAAGTGCTCTGTGGGTGGGAAGGGACATTGCTGAGACCTGCTACAGATAACAGGTCTGTACCTCCTAATTTGGGCTGGAGTCAAGCAGCACTGAGGAGGGGAAAGAGCTTTTAAAGTCTTTTTCTTTACAGCCAAGAGGAGCTTGGATGGAGCAGAGAATTAAGGTTGAAGTGAATGACTTAAACACTGCTGTTTAAATTGTTCTTTCACTGAATCCTACAGCTTCATTCCTATGGTAACAAAACTGAGGATTTCCTCAATAGCTCCTTTTAAAACTAGAGTGGTAGCAATTAATAAAGACTTGAAGGCCTTGCTCTTCCATGTCATCACAAGACACAGTATTTGCCCAGAAATCTAAAGAGGAGTGAAAATGTATGAAGCAGGAGGAAAAAAACAGGGCATGTACTGGATAACACTGCCTGGCTGATGCTCTTCCAAATCATAACTCAGTGAACTATGAATGCTCAAAATACCTCTGCTTAGGAGCCTTTCTATTTTGGCCAAAAAAGAGACAATGTCCAGCTGCAGCATGTGCTGTCCAAGATGCCTTTTTGCTCTGTGTGTGCCAGGGCTGAACACTCCCAAGTTTCTGGGGTAGCAGGGCTGGTTTGCCCAGCCCCTGGCAGATGCAGTTCTCATCTGTCTGGATGGGCTGAGGAATGGGACATGGAAATGTGTGTGGCTTCAGCAATGGGGAAATACTGAGGATTTCCCCCAGTAAATGTATCAGCTCCCAAGCAAATCAGTGCCTGTGGGAAAAAGGGAGAGGGGGTGGTTTATTAAAAAAAAAAAAAAAAAAAAAAAATGTTTTATTGGTGTTTAAAAAAAAGTGAAAAAAAAAAAAAAATTTTTAAAAAATTAAAAAACTAAAGAAAAATTTTGTATCTGTTGGCTTATGGTATTTTCCCATGTCTAAGCCAGGATGGGGGAGAACATAGCTGGGAGAAAAATACCTGGTTTTGAAAGTTCCTGCAGAAAAATTCAAGTAAGCAGCCAAACCAGAGAGTCCTTCAACAAATCTGTGTTTTGTTTTCATTATTTGGGGATATGTCTGAAACACACTACCAGGGATCACTTCCCAATTGCAAGGTCTGGGCATGTGGGAAATAGAAATGCATTCATTGTCACCCCATCCCCCATTCAAAAAACCCTGTGGGTTACTGGGAAAGAAGCCCAAAGTGATTTTTCTACTTCACAAATCCCTGCTCATATATTTTCCCCCACCAGTTGCATTTCAGGGACTTTTGCAGAGGAAACAGGAGTTATTAAGGAGTGATTAGTTATCAAGCTCACAGCTCTGCTAGTAAGGCAGGGAAAGCTGCCACAAGATCTTCAAAGTCCAAGCTGCACCAACTGATGTATGGATCACTGTAATAAGGTGCCTCTGAAATCCAGAAATGTGGGTGGAAAGAGGCTGGATTTTCTGTTGTGGGTTTTGTTTGGGGTTTTTTGTTTTGTTTTGTTTTGTTTTGTTTTTTTACTTACACTACCGTAGTAGGTCAGTTGTCTTTTTTTTCTTTTTTTCCCCTTTGTTCTTAGGAATGGCAATGACAACCAGATGCTTAAGTGATTATTGAGTGATCGTGTTTAACGCCCACTATATTAATTTTTGGTATTTTGCAAAATTTAAAAAAAAATTGCTATTTTGTACTATTTTGCTGGTAAAGTACTCATAAAACAGTCCAAATTTTTACATTGTCTGGTTTTACACTTTTCAACCAGCTCCAGCTCCTCTGAAGGGACTGTGCCTGTATGTGTATAAGTCATAACAGTAATTAGGCCACTAACTTTAAGATTATTTCTTCCCCAACAAGAATACAAATCTGTCCCCTTAGAGCAAGTAATATTGCAAGCAAACAGCTGCACTGAAATAATCTCAAGCTCCTGTTCAGTGGATGATGTTGATGCCCATTCAGAGGGTGAGCCCCAGGTTCATGCATTGGTGAAATAAGTTGCATTGTGGCTTTAGCACACAGATACAATCTCTTTAGCCAACAGCCTTTCTCAAAACTGCATTTGTTGATCTTGTCATGCTAGAACTAAAGAGAAGAACACCAGGAACCTGGGCTAGAGATGCAAACATTTGCTCTGCTTGTGTCTGTTACCTCCTCCCTTTCCTCTGCTTGTTTCCCTATCCATGGTTCACTATAGCCTTGCCCTTGCTGTAGTGGAAACCATTCATGCTCTGCTCGACATTTGATCCTCCTTCTGGCGAACCATGAAATCACAAAATGCACAATTTCTCTAACCAAGTGCCAACGTTGTTCATTCAGGCATAGCTGCCTCCCCTGTTCCATCTCATTTAACCACATCTGACACCAGCTCTACCTGTATCCCCTCTGAGCAGCTGGTGGCAGCTGTTGGAGCTAAGACTAGTCCTGCTGTTCTTCTTTTTTTTTGTTGTTTAGGTTGGGCTAAATATAGCCTGCTGTTTGATTACTGAGGAAGGAATGCAAGGATTCAAGATTAATGCGTGCAGCACAAATTTTTCCCTCGTCCTGTGCCTGGCCACCCCCTGCAGCTCTTGCCTTGATAAGATAGCTGCCCTGCCCCCTTGTCTCCTGCAGCTTTGCCAAAGGCAACTGCAAAGCTTCCTGCTGGAGTTCCAGGAATGGTTTGTCTGGTTTTGGTAAAGGTTTTCACTGCTTGGGTCAGTCTGCTGCTCCCCAGCAGGGCACAGAACGCAGAAACTTTCAGAAACAGCAAGATTTTTAATCTTCCACAAACTTGTTGCTACCTCCCTGGTATCTAACATCCTTTTTCCTTGCATATATTTTTTCTTGCCTTGCTTCTTCTCAGCTGTCACCCTCCCCCTTCCAATTCCCTAGAACTGTGCATATTCCCTAAAGACTGCACATGGTGAAATGGCTTTGTTCTTTACAGGAAGACTTTGTATTTACAGTTCCTTTCTCATCCTCCTCACTCTGGGCTTCCTCCCATCTCTGTTTCTCATCCCCAGCTCCTTCTTTGCCCATACTGTCAGTGCATTGAGCATCATCAAATGTTCAGGGCATGAGATCCAGGTGAGCTAATCCTGGCAGCAGTGGTGTGATGCAGCAAAGAACAGTCACTCTGAAGTAGCTCCCACTGGAACTGGTCCTGGAAACCACTCCTTGGTGTGGATTTGGAGGATGTTGACTGCTCCAGGCAGTCATTGCCTGAAGCCAGCTTTGCATAGGTTAAAAAGGAAAGCAGTCTATATCTGTACATAGCTAGCCTTGGCCAGAACTAGGTAAATTTACCTATTTTGGCTTTGTGGCAGAGCAGGAGAAACAAATTATGTCTATATTTCTCAAAGAAACTCTCTTTTTGCATTTACCTTTGTGCCGCCCTTGAGCCTTTTACATTTACAGCACCCAAAAATAAATATGTTAGGCGTATGAAAAACTAACACTGCCCTAAAGCAGGAGGATCAATGAAATGCTTTGGGCTCTAGCTGAGCCCTGGTTACAGGGCTGTGATTATCTGCTGGTGACTGGAGGTGTTTGTACCCTCTCACCACACTCCTGGCAGGGCCCTGGTGAGCAGGAGAGACAAAGAATTCCCCTAAGGTGGCAAGGGAACTGTGGCACCCTCATCCATTTGCTGCTTTCTCTCCAAGTCTGTGTTTGCTCAGTATTTCTGGCAGCCTTTTATACACCCCCTGCTGCAGAGGCAATCCCAGCTTTGGGCAGGGACACCCCTCAGCTTCCCTTCCCTCTCCACAGGCAGTTTGAGTGGTGCTGCTGGAGCTCCCCACTGGCACCCCAGAGTTTTGGCACTCCCACCCCACAGATCTCATCCTGACCTGCTGTTTGAGCCCCCGTTTCCTTCCCTTCACCTCTGATCAAACCAGCCCCTCCTGTTTTCATTGACTCCTACCTTTTCCTGGAGACAGGCAAACAGCTGAGGGAGGTGCCTCTGTTTCTATAGCCTTTTCATAATTCTGAATGGGAAAAGTTCTTTTTTTATGGCTGTTTCCCACCAGGTAGAGCATTCACGCTGCTGGAGTCAGTCTGCAGCTGCTTCAGCTCCTGATGGATTTGCCATGTAGGTGTTGGGAAGTGCCATATGTTATGGCAGTGATGCTGTAGATAACTCATATTCTCTGCATCCAGCATGAAAAGATGAATGGCAAGAGAAGCATGAAGCCCTGGGGAAGGAAGTAGTAGATATATTAAACATATGTGCAGCTTTAAAACGTCATAGAAATTGGCTGGGGCCTCCAGCTGCCTTTCCAGAAATGTTAGACAGTAGTCTGCTTGCAGGAAAATGAGGGAATATGTTGAAAACATCCAGCCTGGGTTTGAAAGCACACAGAGCTGCCGACATTCCCAGGGTGTTCTGCTGCCTCTGGGGTCAGCAGCAGAGGAGCTGCAGAAAAGCCAGAGCAGAGGCAGTGGCAGTGCTGTGCTACCACAGGGGACCTGTTTGGGTAAGTGGCTTGAGAAGTTTTCAGGGTGGAAGGATGCAAGTGGGCAGGATGTATTCTCCCAGGGAGGGAATTTCTCCAGTGCCTGAGCAGCGCTGTGGCTTTCCCAAGGGCTGTGGGAGCAGTGGCCATATAGCACAGCTCTCCTGCAAGGCAGGCCCCTGGGACAGAATGGGAACTGGGGTGAAGGAAAGGGGAGCCTGAGAGTCCCAAGTCACCCAGGGAATTGTGACTTGGGCATTGCCAGAGCTCCTTTCCATGATTTCTCCTCAGGGCCAGGGCTGCTGAGATCCAGCCTGAGGGATGGCTCCCAGGCTGGCAGTGTCTGAGCCAGCCCCTGTCGGCCCTCTGGGATCCTTCTGGCCCTTTATGGCTCTGCCACTGACACTTATTACTGACAGCAAAATAAAGCACAGAAGTAACACTTATTTTCATTAAAAACATATTTGGCAATCCTGTCTTTCACTGCTTTTCCAATAGGGCTTAATTTCATTTTGACCCACAGGACCACAAGCACAAAAGGAGCTTGTCTTTACTTCCTTTCCCCCTTCATGTGGCTTTATTTTCCATCCAAGCCTCAGTCTGACTATAATATAGTCTATCAAAGATTTGCACAACCCTGCTCTAGAGAGCTGCTTTTGTCAGCAGCTCATCCCTGTGCCTGCCCTGGGAAACAAAATTCCCACTCCCCAGAGCAGTGGAAGCCAGTTAGAGCTGTTAGCCATGATCTCTGCCTGACCTACCCAGCAAGTGACCCAGAGGAGCTTCACAAGTGAGAACTTCAAAAGTGTCATTCAAAGCAGGAAAGTGTAAGAAGATCAGAGTCAGCTCTTTCTTCTTTCACTGCAGAATAAATTGGAAATTATTGAAGAGTCACCACAGAAGAATGCAGTATTAGACCCATGGGTGGCAGAGAAAACACACAAACAAAAAATCCCCACCAAACCCCACACTCTACAAAATGCTGGACATGGGAGGATGAGTGCCAAAACAAACACCTCGTTAGCCAACCTCAGTGGCAGAATCTGTGATGCTCTGCTGCTTAACCCAACTGGATTCCTTTGGTTATGTGCACTGGAGTTAGTTCTCCTCCAGGCTGATTTCCAGCATGAAATAATTTAATAGTGATCCACAATATCTTGGCAAAAAGTTTCAAAAAATTTATCGCCAAAGTTAAAGAAAACTTGACCTTTAGCTATGTGGAACATTACAGGTCTCAAGATATTACAGTAAACTGTGTCCTGGACAATGAAACATCCATATACTAATCTTCAGTCTCCCATGGTAATCTCAAATAATAACATCTCATGCAAGAATACTCTTTTGTTAGTATTCAGTGTAATTAAACCAGTCTAGTTCTCACCACCCACCTCTGTGTATCCTCAGCATCACTTTGGTAATTTCTTGGCAAATTTTGTTTGCAGTTTCTGACCCAGCATGCGAAATAACCAAGCCTCTCTCATGAAAGCAAGCTGCCTCTATTTTAAACATACTCAGTATGACTGGTTTCTTCATTAATTGCTATTTGGGATCTAGTATGAAAGAGGCCCCTGAGATTTAGCTCAGTACCATGGTGCTGGAAATTCACATAGTGTTCAGTGCAGACTGGGAGGAGTTTGGGAGCCTGTACTATAAGAAGTACTTCTATAGTTTGGACAGGTCTTATGTACCATTCTGCAGACTTCTAGGACTCCACAGAAAAGACCACACTCTATTTCCACTCTTTCCTGCTTAATAAGGCAAATATATTGGATTCTCAACTAAGAAAGGGGTTTTGCGCCTGTTCTCTTTTCCTAGTCTCCCTCTTCAGAATAAAGCCCCAAAATATATGGGATTTTCTTTATTTTGTTTTCATGAAGAATCCTCATTAAAGTTGCCTTTCCCCTAAGCAGCTAGGATGTATATTTATCTGTAAAATCACATGCAGCTACTGGTGTTCATGGTACAACCAGTACCAGCTCTGGAGCAGGATAGTTTGGCCATCCTGGTAAAGATGAGGCAAGAGACAGACCATAGAAAATGCAGAAAAATCTTTGAGCAGTTTCTTAAATTCTGACATTTTACAGGTATGAAAAGTCTCATGATCTGCCTGCAGGTCTTCACACCCAGCTGGACAAACTTTCAGTGTTATTAAGACTAACTCCATGCTCAGGATCATATATCTCACCTCACATTAGGTCTGTACCTAAAAGACTTTTTATTCACCTAAAATAATTTTGCATGGCTCATTTTGTAGCATTTCTTCAATTGCCAAACATTTACTAAATGGTGCCCTTCTAGTAAGCTGTGAAAATATTAATATCATCCAGTCTGAGGAACTTTGTTTGCACATCAGAGCCCTGGAAATATTATTTTCTGTTCCCTATGCCACAGCACAGACAGGGACTGGCTGCAAATAGACATAAGGAACTCCACAGAAGGGAATGACCTTCACAGCTGAATTAAAACAGCACATTGCCACCTTAGATCCTACCTCTAGTTCTGCACAGGAGGTGGCTGGCAGGCATGTTCAAAAAGGAAGAGAAAATACAATTACCAGCAGCAGGAGTTGGAACAGGGCTTAGGGAAACATGCTCATGACAAAAGTACCTTCAAGCTTGGTTGTACACTTATTTTCTGTTCACTCCCATTAACACTGCTGCTCTTGGTGAAGGTTCAAATATTTTTGTTATGAATACCACAGCAGAGGATGGAAAAAAGTCTTTGGTTCCAAGCATGAGCAATCTGACATCACGTGTTAGAGGTACCAGGTCATTGTGCAATTCCAGGACTTCTCCGTTCACTTCAGCAGGTGACACTTCAGAAGTCAGGGCTCTACAGCCCTGTGACATTCCAAAGGTATATTCAGAACACTTTGAACCTGCTGGTTGCAAAAGTGCTCTCAGATCTCAGGCTGCTCTCAGGAAAAGGTTTGCAGGCCAGTCACAAACAGAGAATTCTCAGGATGACTCCCAGAGTGCTAAACCAGGGAGAATGGTTCTGCACCTGGGTCACTTGGTAAGGGGTAATCCAATTGCACCTCTACATGGATGCTTTTAATGATCTTGCACTTGTATCTGGAGAACAAAATTAATATGGCGGGTTTGCTTTGGGTTTTTTCCCGTACGAGTATTGACCTATAGAAAAACTTATGTTCCTGAAGCTTGGAGCACAGAGTGGCATTCTCTAGCTCCCAGCGGGGTTGCAGGCTTTCTGAGGAGTAAGGAGTGTCCCAGTGAAGCCCAAAGATAGCCTGGAAATGTGCATGAATGCATGGAGGTGCTGGCTCATATGGGAATGGGGACTGTCTCTGCCTAATGGCTGCTCCCCCTCCAGTTTATCCCTGTACCTCTCAGCACAACATCACAGCCACTGCTTCTAAAAAAAGAAAAATTAGACCATCAAAAAAGTGCTGTGCACCACCTTGCTGCAGCAGGACTTAGGCCACCTTAGCCTCTCCAGAAGGTAAATCACAGCAGCTTCCTCAGCCCATGCATTTGAAAGGAAACCCAAATATTGTCACACAGATGTTTCACTTGGCACCACACTTCCATATTAGACAAGCCTGGAGCCTGGGCTGTCCATACTGTGGTACCCTGCAGCCAGCGCAGGGTTTTCTGCCCTGCTGCTCTCAGCAGAGCAGAACCTGTCCAATTCCAGGTGCCTCATGAACACCCAAGGGTTTTATTCCTCATTAAAGAATTTCCCCAGTGATAAACATTTTATGTCCTTCATTGCAAGGGGGTCAGAGAAGAGGACTGCAATAACCCTTCCTGGCTTAAAAAATATGATCTTGTTGACCATGAGTATATTAAATTAAGAATCTTTCCCTGGTGCTCAGTGAATTTTTAATTCCTTTTGAGCTAAAACCTTGCTATAGTCATAATCCTCTCCTCTGGGCCAATTCCCTTTTTTCCAGTAGTGTTTGTATTCTATATATCTGCTTATTCCTACACACTAACCACATGGAGCCCTCTCTTCATTTGATGAAGCAGATGATCTTCATAACACTGTTATGAAATCTTTTTTAAGATTTAATATTAAGTACCTAAGGAAAAAATTCTGTAACTTCCTGTGTTGGTTTTATTTAACATATAACTTTATGGCACTAAGTAGAAACCATTCACTGAATCAATGTTTGGACTGCACTGCAGGGATGTTAATGAGAACATCCAAATTTTATGCTTTTGAACTCATTAAAATGAACAGCACAATTTGTGCAGCAGTGGCTTATTTGCAAGAACAGAGATTAACAGGAGCACAGAGAAGAGCAGAATACAGATGCAATTTTTTTTTCTCATGGAGATCAGGACAAAAATGCAGAGCTTTCTATGCTAATAGGAATATTTTTACCTGTGAACAAGGTGTAAGATTTGAAAGCACACTGACAAATAGAGAGCTTGCACAGAGGAGATCTGCACATATCAAAGAGGAAATGTAGAAGCAGTCAGATTTAGAAAGACAAACCTTAAGCTAACGCTGTTGGAAGACGAAAAAGCAAAGTCAGAGAGGGTGAGCTTTAGTTACAACTCTTCAAAACTAGATGGAAATTTCAAGGGATTATTTGCAAAGCTAATACAGAACATTAGTTATGGAAAATTAAAGATTAATTCAAGGCTCCACAAAGTGTTAGACTAAATAACCTTGTGTTGTGTCCTGAACAAATGCTGTGGCCCTCACAGATAGGAGGAGGTTGATATATGAAAATAGATGACAAAGAAAAAGCCTGTGTTTATTTCTGTGGGCTGGGGAGCAGGGCCACCAGGAGCAGGATCAGTCATGCCATGGACCATGCCCACTCTGCCTCCTCCCAGGGGAAAGAGGATGTCTGGGGTGGCCCCAAACCAATGCTAGCAAACTCCCAGAAAGTAATATAATGAACTGAAAGACAGAACACTGCTTAAAAGTAAGCACTGAAAGGGCAAAACCACAGAGCCAGGAGAAGTGTGGGTGCTGTTTCCACAGTTATAGGTCCTGCATCATTTCTCATTCAAAATTTGGAGCACTTCCTACAAATTCTCTAAAAACACATCATCTGAAAAAGTTACAGTTGACACTTTTTTTCCACCCCTGCCTTGCAGCAGCACCAGAGTTTATGTAGCACAGCACTAACACACCCTGGCAGCAGCATGGATTTCACAAACTGAGGACACACTGAATAAAACCACAAAGGAACTGACCAAGGTCATCCAACCCAGACCATTCCAGCTCAATCTAGATGCTGACTCCTCGGACCAAGGACTCTTCCTGCTGTCTGAATGATTCAAACTGCCCCTATCAGCATGCTCTATTTTTCAGTCACATAAATACAGGCTTACCACAACCTTGTGTCTCCATCTCCTAGATACAAGCACTTAGTAGAAGGCTTCTTATCCCAGGGCAGCAAGAAAGCACCCAAAGTAATGAGATTTTTCTGTTCAATAGCAATGTGGTACTTCTACATGAGGCTGGCTTGGACTGCTCAGAGGAGTAAAAAAATAAAGACCAACCAAAAACAAGAGGGGTGGTTTGCTAAGAGCTTTGGTAATTAAAATAATGAGGAGACAATGGTAATGACTAGCACACATCATAGGTCCTAAAATAGGAGCTATTTAGCTGTGCTGCCCCTACATGCTGACCTATGTGAAGTCATTGTGTTCCTGCATTTCTTTCTCTGACAGGGATGAGTGTCATCTGTCAGGATCTTCACTGAAAGCAAAATTTCTTAACGTAGCCTTAAATAGTGTTAGGGTAGTACCAGCACCCTCCTGAGTTTCTTAGGGCATTGCTTAGGTTTAACATTCAGACTTGACATTTCCATGCTGGGAGTCTGCTCCAGGCTGGATTTTTTTTACTGGAAGGTGTCTGCAGAAGCAATACAGACATTTCTAAGAACAAGGTTAGGAAAACAAAAAATAGCTGTGTGTCTGTGTTTAAAAAAAAAAATTCTTGTAGCAGTTTTGCCCAGGTGTTCTAGTATTATTAGTCCCCAAAGCAGGAACACAAAATATGACAGGAGTGGGGTCAGGATGTCAGCAAGGGTGTTCTTTTTCTTTGCCTCTGAAAATGTACCTGTGTTTGGTAGCAAACCAATGCCTCTGGAAGTTCCAAGCTGTGTGTCACATGCTGGAGGTAAAAGCTAAATTTCCCTCACAAAGGCATTCCAACCCTAGATATAGGACACTTTCTTTTCAAGAAGCTGTGTAGAGAAAAAATGAGCCCAGACTCTCTGAAGAATGAAGCACATGGGAGACAAGCCCCGAGAAATGAAGAGCAAATAGCAATTTAGGATTAAGTTTGCCTTTCCATTAGCTTATCTGAAACAGATTTGTCTTGGCAAGCAGCTCTGGAAGCTTAAAAAATGCAGCTCCCAGCATCAGAGGTCAGTGGCAAAGTCTTAGCTGTTTTACTTCATTTCTGCACATCATTGTGAAACTTTCTCTCCTCCTTGCTTGGGCTTTACAGAGCTTTTTACACTCTGCATCTTTTCTCCATGCAGTGCAACCAGAAGTAAGGGTACCATCAGGGCATCATTTTTTTTTCTATTTTATCTACTGTCCTAACAGAGGCCATTCCAGAAGAGTCATTTCTTCATCCACTCAGTTGAAGGTTAGCTGCTTTCTGTATCTTGATTTCTTTTTTCTTTTTTTTTTGGCTTTTTAGTGCCAGGCTGGAATACCATGTTCAAGTCAGGACAGTGAGCACCTTGGGAAGAATGAGTATATTACATATATAATATATTTATATAAATAATATATATATAATATTTATATAAATAATATATATAGTATTTACACATATAATATTTTTATAAATATAATATAACCCTGAGTATATTATATATATAATATATAGTATATCTATACCACACAGCAGTAGCCCCAGAAACCATTGTCACTGCATCACATTAATTTGGGGTGCTCACCTTACTTTTGGATGTTTGTCTTAGCTAAACGCTTTTAAGACTCTTAAAATAATCAGTGATCCCAAAGCCTTTCCAAGGTTCAGCACTTGCAGAGCAATGGGGAGGCCTTTGTTTATAAACAAAAATCCTACAAATCTATTTGGGGCAGCCTAAAACCCAGTTTAGGCTGTCCCAAACGATGAGCACAGGGCACTGGGTGCACTGGCATTTACATCAGCCCAGCAGGACACTGCTGTTTGGCTTTGCTGGAACTTTACAGCCTGTTTTACTGCAGCAAGGCCAGCAGTGGGATGAATCTTTTAAATAAATCTCCTCTGAGGGATTTGCTGCCGCCTCAGTTAGATTAGGGGTGGAAAGTATCTCCCTGTCAAAGCTCAACACATTTACCACCAACACAGGCCCCATTTACCAGCATTAGTGCAGTTTTAACTATTTATATTTATATTTAAAAATGCATTTACAATGTGGGGGTACAGCATAGAGTGTTATGTGCATGCAGTAATGACACAAAACTGACATGAGTTTTCTGGTGTTACCCTTAGTCAGGGCCTTATACACAACTTGATAACTGTCTCTTTTACCCACAAAGCAACAATAAATGAGTGCTCTGCAGTTTGTCTGCTGCTGAAACAAGCTGTGGGGGAAATAATTCATTTAAGGGCAACTTCAATTTCATCTTCTCTCAGAAAGTGAGTTTCATGTAATTTTTCTTTATAAAGTAACTTCCTCTGCCCTTCCCTCCACTTTCTGCTTCAGTGCTGCAATACTGAGGCCAACTGTTTGAATGGCAAATTTTTCACCTTGTCCAGAACTGCCATGATGAAAAATTTGTTATCCCAGTGAGAATAAAGCCAATTTCAATTTTGCAGAATTCTAAAACCCTGGGAGTATGTCCACATTTGGACTTTGGTTTGTGCGTTACTAAGAGAAAGGCAAGGAAAAAAAAAGAAAAAAAGAAGTCTAGATTATTATGTAGTTCTTGATCCTATATTTCATGATATTCCCATAAAACTGTACCTTGTTTGCTTAAGCCCTAAGTCTGTGGAACTTAAAACCTTTAAAGCCTATTTATAGGGCAGCATCAGCAGCCTGTGCAAGTGTTAAGTTAATCATTCTGACTGTTGCCTGGTGAAACAAAACACCCCTTCAGCATTTGTCCCTGTGCACAGGAGTTTAGGGTCTGCAATTCCCTGGTCTTTCCTAGGCTCTCTCTGTGCTGGTACAAAGGAGGTTTTTGATGGATTGCCACTGCCTCCCCTTAGTATCCCTTTATTCCCTGTTCCCTTCAAGTTATCCCTTTGCTGAAGAACAGTGGGAAGGGGATCTTACAGCGCTCTGCCATTCTGGGGGCACATCCTTCCACACTTTTCCTGCTCAAACCTTTGCCTTGCTCACAGCAAAAGCTGCATTGATTCATCATTTCCCCTGTGGCTTGCAGGAGTATGAAATTAGTACCTTTATTAATCTGAGGCATATTAATTTTACACGTCTAGCAAGTGATAAGAGTCTGATCTTTAGCAAATACACAGATGTCTACAGATTTAGAGTGTCACATTATTCTTCTCTTTCTTTACAGAAGCTTTCCCTCAACAGATTTCCATATTTTTGTATATGAAAAATATACAGGTGATTTTGAGAAGAGCTTGAGCCTTTTTGAGCAGTGGGCTTAAAACCTGCTTAGAAAGGAAAAAAGTTAACTGCTTTACTAGTTTGATAGAGAGTATTTAGTAATTTTCATCCTATGGTATAGGCAGAAAGCTTCTCTCTGCATTTTTGAATCTCTTAGGGAATCATAGTCTGATTCATACCAATCCTCCCGAATGCTCCAAGCTAGTCCCAGTGAATTTTAACTGCTACAGAGAACAGTTTCAATACGAATACAAGTGCAAGGATCATGTTTATGAGCACAGAGCAAATGAATGACAGTTCTGAAGTCCACATGTGTCTACACCAACAGTTAATTAGCAGCCAGAAGAAAATGCATACATTTCAATATTTAACCTTGAAGTCAGGCTGGTGTAAATGTCTGAAGTAACATCACAATGTTCTCCAGTAATTGTTTCTCAAAATGAGCCACAGTGAGCTGTTGTTGACAGCAAGAGACTTTGGTCCTAGTTTTCAAGGATCTATTCTTAATTCTGCTGTTATTTATTACATGAGCTTGAAAAATCTTTGACCAATTTGGAGTTATTTACCATCATATGCTGAGACTCAAAGAGAAGGTTTTATTAAGCTCAGAGAAATGCCTGAAGTCATTGTCCTGGGGCAGCTATACAGGTGCACAGTGTGGATGACACAGAAAATCTCCTGGGAATAGAGTAAAAGAAGGGGCAGGAGGAAAGGAATTCCTGCACTCCTATTTCATCTATTGAGATTCTTCTGTTTGTGTGTGAGATTTCAGAGCACACCTGCGTAACACCTTCAAACTTCTCTGCATAATCACTGTGGCTGAACTCACATCTCCATGGGCTTTCAAGCAGAGCTGAGATTCTCACAGTGTCTGCTGCCATCAGTCAGGGATGCAGAGAAGGCAGCAAATGTCAAAAAAACATTGCAGTTAAATCATGAGAAATGACAATACTTTTGTGACCGAAGAAGACTGCACCTGGCTCTCAGCCATCTGGATGATTTTATATGCACTCAGCTCCACAAACCAAAAGGCTCTCTGAGTTGACCTATTCCAAAGGTCTCCATCAAAGAAAACCAGCACTTGAAGTCTCAGCGCAGGTATTAAAACCAAACAAAATTGGCATAAGAATTGCTGATTTTCTCACATGGAACTCCTTTCACCACAGTCACAGCACTATGGGGTAGTTCTTCTTAAAGCTAAACAGATGAATTGTCTTTAAATCTAGACATTTCTGCCACAGCTTGAGCACACAAACCAATGCCAGTGAAATGAAGAGCAAAATCTGGGCAGTTGCATTTCATTTTACTGTGATTCTTAAGCTACTGGCTTATTTTTAATTCTGCTTCTGCCTGGTGCTGTCTTTGGCAAGGGCACTTTATCTGGAGGGCACAGTTCTGTGCTGGCTGGGCCATCCATAAGGTGTTCTTTTCCTTTGCAAGCAAGGGTATTCAGCCCTCATAAAAGCAGATAACACACAAACATGCTTATTTACAAGTCTAATAGTATTTCAAGCTAGAGCTGTTCAAAGTGCTGCACGTTTGTGGTTTTGGAGGGTTTTTTTTTGGTTCATTGTGGAGTTTTTTTGGGTTTTATTTCTTTTTTTTTTAACAGTCACCCAGATTCCTAGGTAAAAAAACTTTATCTGTCTGTAGCCAAGCAGCAGAAAGATTCATCTCACTGTAAATAAACATTTCAGCTACACCACTGTGCTGCAAAACACCCCTATCCAAACCCCCCTGTAGGACCACAGTGCTCCTCTACCAACCTGAGCACTCAGAATTGATAATTTTGAGTCAGTTAAAAGGGACATGAAGTCACTGAAGAAGGAGGTGTGCAGCCACTTGTGCCCAAGCCCAGGGTGGTTTAGTTGGAGGATATCCTTTGCCATTGTCCCTGCGTGCCAAAGAGGCGCAGGTGGCCAGGAGATGATCCAGACCAAGAGTCCAGTGATGCACTTCCCAAATTCCATTGTGCTTTTCAAGAGCAATCCTAATTTTAATGCAAGAAATCCCACCTCTCCCAATGGGGGCTGCAAACTGGGAAATAATCTGAGGGTTCTCCCACTCCTTGTGTGGTCTTGGCAAGTC
This sequence comes from Camarhynchus parvulus, assembly GCF_901933205.1. Classification (NCBI taxonomy): domain Eukaryota; kingdom Metazoa; phylum Chordata; class Aves; order Passeriformes; family Thraupidae; genus Camarhynchus; species Camarhynchus parvulus. Next base: position 3,708,817 of record NC_044586.1, read on the forward strand.
ACAATCCTTCTGTACCTCAGTTTATCCCTGTCCCTGAAGAACACAGCACCTTTTAATTTCCTGCTTCCTCTTTCATTATGGCAGGACCCAGCTAGCCCCAGCAGAGATTAGAGGGTTGGCTAGGAGGCAAACAAAGGATGAGCAGAAATCAGCTGATGTTTGTGTAGCAGCGAGTGCCTTGTTTGCAGTGCACCATATGGAGGCAAAGTTTTACGTCTGGCATAATCCTACAAGCAGACGCCTGAAGAAGCAACTGCTCATCTGAAGGTTTTCCTGGAGGAACCTCCCATTTCCTCTACATCACAACCTCCTCCTTCTCTGACTGTGGCATTCACATTCTCTGAACATGATTCCTTCACCCAGGGTTTTTCTCCTGGGAAGCTGAGAAGCCTCAGAGAAAAGGAAAAAAATCTTATCTCATTTGCTTCTCCTGTGTTTTGCTCATGTGGAATGTGTTTGGAGATTGTTTCATTGGATTCTGCTGTGAGTTGTTTTGACTCTTTGGCCAATCGGGGCCAAGCTGTGTCAGGGATCTGGAAAGAGTCAGGAGTTTTCATTATTATCTTTTTAGCATTCAGTATCTTTTCTGTATTCTTTAGTATAGTATAGTATTCTTTAATATAATATAGTATCATAAAGTAATAAATTAGCCTTCTGACAACATGGAATCAGATGCATCATTCTTCCTTGCCACAGGGCTCACTGTGAATTTACAATACCTGACATATGGGAGTTAAACGTAGTTATGACTCAGGGGAAGTGTTTCTCCTTAAATTTAAAGAGCTTTCCCTGAATGTCCTTTCAGTGAGGAGTTTTCTTTGTCACATTTCTTAGAATCCACTTGCAAAGTGTTCATGCTTCTATAAATGTAGCAGAAAGCCATTTGCTTGTACTAATATTATGATTTTGGGGACAGGTTTGCTGATCATCAGGCTTCAAATAAAATCTTTAATAGCCCAGCAGAACACTTGTTTGTTCTCCCACTTTTCTATCTGCAAGAAACACTGTGGAAGATGCAAGGCAGCCCTCATGGGAGATAAACTTCTTTTTTTATTTGGGAAAGACTACCCAAACAGCAGCTAGGGCAAAGTAAATGATGTAGTGCCTACCTAAATTGAGGTACCTATGTCTACTTACGATGTAGTTGTCATTAAGGAGTAGATGTCTTTGAAAACCAACAGCTTGAATTCAAATTTTATATCTTCAGAGATTTCTTGTACAACCTTAGGTCAGTCACTTCAACTCTAGAGTAATTATTAGACTAGAACTTTACTTCAAAAAAGCCTGGGGGAAATAAATCCTTTTAGGCCTTTAAAAAATTGAATGCCACATCAGTGGGAAGCTCCACACACGTCAGTTTGTGCTGAAATTGTGTAAAAATGGTTGGGAGTAGATGAGATTTCCTTTGTGACTACCTCCTTGGCCTCCATATTGAGAGAAAAATAATCTATTTTAATGTAAAAATAAATTTCTTGTAAAAGAAAGAGACCATAAAGGTCATGTCTGAGAAAAACATTTGGGGGCATGAATATGTGAAATGCCCATTTCCCGGGGAGAAAAAGCCATCAATCAGAATATTTTAAGCTAAGGAGTTTGTATCTAAACCTGGACTTTCCCCATCTTGTCCTAGTATCTCCAGCAGCATCTTCAAAGTCCAGTGTCTTATCCATTCACTGGGCATCCAGCAGAACATGTTCTCTGTGTGGAATCTCAAGGATTCAAGGAGCCTTCAGCTCTGGGTGCTCCTGCTTGGATCAACCAGAGTCCACTACGTAGGTGCCTTCACTCTGTCCTGCAGAACATATCCCTGTGCTCCTGCATTTCCTCTCATCTCACTGGTGAGGCATTTAAACACCACCCCCAGCTCCCCAAACCTTTGGTACCTGACCCAGGAGCACACCAGGGCCCTTCTGAAAAGCAAAAGGCACATTGTCTTCCAACAGAAGTAGAAGAAAATTCTGCTCTTTATGTGATGAGGGGCAGGCTCATACTCTTGCTTTAAAAAGACTGGAGGTTATAAAATGTTTTCAATGGAATGTAGGAGACCCAGCGAGTTGGTTCAAAGAAAATGTTTTTCCTCTCAGTCCATTTTAAACCCTCTCCCTATGTTTTTCCCACTGGCACTGAAGCACTCATCTGAAATAGCTCTCCCCTGTAGAAACTTCTGTCCCAGAGAACATCTTCATGCATTATCCCAGTGGTACTTATTAGTCCTTAAATGTGTACCTGATGCCCTTTTCCTGTGGAAACCAGGAGGGCTGAGACACTAAACCTGCCAGCAAGCATCATAGTGCAGAAAGAATTAAGGATGCATTAAGAATTAAGGATGCTTCCCCTCAAGAACCAAGACTACAGACAGACACCTAGTCAGAAATCAATCCAAAGAAAGAAATAAAAAGCATCCTACTCCTCCTGTAAGTGTGAAAATCTACTATTAACAAACACAGACACCCCGGACCCCACAGTTTAGTTAGGACAGCTTAACTAGATGACAAATTTAAATATGCTGCCTGTGCCATGCCTTGCTGCAGTATTTCTGCCTGCACACAAAGGGACTTTGCAGCTACAGGTGTGCCAGAGAAGATGTGCAGAATTTGGTCTGCTGTGGGCAAAGATGAGCAAGCAGAGCCTTAGAAGTACATTGAACCTAATTCATCTTCAGCACATTGCAATGACAGGCAGCTCTGAGGTGAGCACATCCTGCAAAGAACATTCCCAGAGGACAAGGAAGTTGCTCTCAAATAAGGATCGATAGTGTTAATCAGAAGCATAATTACTGTCCTAGAATACTCTGCATAGCTGTCCTGATTTCAAGCCTAGTATTTTATAATTTAGTTGAATTCCTTTTCAGGTATTTGTCCTTGCTCAAAATTGCATCTCCAAGTGCTCAAACTGTCTATCTTTCATTTCCCACATCAAGGATTCAGAAATAAACCACAAGCTTACAATATTGCCTGTGTGGTATCAAATGGCTTTTGGAACTGTCTGTTTGAAGTTTCACATCCTGGTTTATAAGCCACCATGATCACATTCCCTGTCTGAAGGGGCTTCAGTGCCTCACACAACTTCTCCTACAGGCTCTGCAACAAGATTTGCAGAGTCAAGCTAACAAGGCAAAGTTTTTGGTAGCTAGAGCTCAGGACTATAGAATTACACATTAAGTGTCTCATTGGGACAGGCTTTGTGTCTTCAGGGAGTTCACTTGCTGCTAAACCCTAAAGGTTGGCCATATTTTCTGGGTAGCACATGGTGTTTATGTGCAAGGGTCAGGACACAGCACCAGCAGCTAGCAGAGAGTCACCAGATCCCATAGTGCACACACAGGCATACAAGGAAAGTGGCATTATCAGATCCTGGAAAAACTTGGGCTTGTTGTGTATCCCATAGAAACAGCATAACATTTTTCTTGGAGAAAGGCCACTCACAAATGAGTCAAGCCAAAAATCTAGGAAAACAGCAAAGAAATCACTGACTAGTTCAGGCCCAAACACTGAACCTTCAGTGCAGAACATTTTCTGCCTAGGAAGGTTTCTTGGTGCTTTCCATTGGCTGCAGCCAGGCACCACCTTTCTTTTCATGGCTTCGGGTCAGTCACATCCCCTTAAAACACAGTTTTTCCTAGGACCTGCAGGTTTTTAAGGTCAGACAAGCCAGGGCCAATCCCTGGTAAGGGCTGCATCTCTTCACCTGGGAGTCTTCTTGCTTCCTTCACTTGCCAAGTTCCTAAACTCAGCTCTCCCATTAGCAGATTTAACACTGACACTGCAATGAAAATCACACCAAGCCAGGCACAGACTACACAAAGACATCACAAAGACATGTAGGACAGGACGGGGTGGTTTTTTTCCCCTGCATATTTCCCTTTCTGCTCATCATTTTCTGGTCTCGCTTTCCTCTGCCCAGCTTGGAACCTCCTTTTCATCCACCCTCACCTCTCATTTTCTAAGACGTCATTTCTCTGCTTGGCACTTCCCTGGGCCCTGTCCATCAGGCAAGAACAGATGGCACAGCCTGGTTAGCCCCAGAGAGGAAGACAAAAAAAAGTATTGCCTTGCTATATCAGTGCTGCAGCTCTGATGCCTGGTGAAGTGTAGGCCAAAAATCTCATTCCCTGCATTGTGGCTCCTAGGAGGAAGCTGATTATTTAAATTTACCTTTCAACACAGCTCACAATTTTTGGACAAGTCCTTTCTCAAAGCAAGGAGCCCTATAGGGGAAGCATTCTCACAAAGCACTGGGAGCTTGCAGGTGATCCATAGCATGGGAATGCGCCCATGATCTTCAGGATAGGAAATAAAGTGACCTCTTCCATCAGCTAAACCAAACTAAGTAAAAACAAAATAAAAAAATTAAGGCAATAAAAGCTGCTGAAGGCCCATGTGCTCATAAAAACATGCCATAATGATTTAGGAAAATTTAGATCATCCCAAGGGTTATTTGGCTGCCATATACAGATCAGCTTCTATTTGCTATTATCCAAGTGGTGTGGTTGAAGCTGAATATAAGTTAGATCACATCATTTCAGTGCCCAGAGTTGGACCAATGGTCCTTGGGCTCCCTTCTGTGATTGAGTGGTGAGAGTGAACCTTGTCATAAACTGGATTCTCAGCTTGTTCTCCAAAGCATGCAGGAAAGACATTGTGAAACAAATCACAAAAGGCTCTTTGGAGCCTTGGTTGGAATAAAATAAGTTAGAAGCAGAGCTAGATAAATGACAGAAAATGTCTGTCTCGCATGGTGGGAGGAGCCTTTTAAGTGGGGAAAAACCCCCAAAGATCTGCTCCCATGCTGTTCAGACAGAGATTGACATCAGCCTTGTCTGCTGCCATGTAAAAGGAGGGCTGTGTGTGGGGGTCTGACTGCCAGCTTCAACACATGGCCCTCACAGGGTGCTCTGAGCTGCTCCTCCATCTCCAGACAAGAAGCACGTGCTGCATTTAACACCTCTGCCCTCAACATGGGCACAATTTGCATGTAGGAAGCAGTCAATGTATAGCTGTGTTACAAAATTGATGCTTTCTGCATAAAAACCATATTTCAAGAGCAGATTTCTTATTCAATTGAGTTCAAATGGGCTCCTTTGCTTCATTTAGACTAAATACAGAAAAATAAATGCTCTTAGCCCAGAAGCTGACCATGAATCTCTAAATTTTCCAAAAGCCCTTTATTCTCTACAAGTCTTTCATGTTCACGTACATTTTGAGCTCCAGAACAAGCATATCTCCTAAAAATTATTACAAATGTAAAAGCCAACATTCAACCCCTGTAACACCACTCACTCCTGCTCCACAATAAAAAAAAAACCCAAAGCCCTCCAAGAAATCAAAATTATTGCTCTAATAAAAGGAAAAACACAGGAGCAGCTAGAGAATCTGAACTTAGTTGTGCTCTTGAGCAGAGACCACTAACTAAAAACAAAATTGGTGATATTTTATATCTTACCACATCAGAAGGATGAACACAGGACTGCTCACAGAAATGGGCTGGGAGCCTCACTGGCCCCAGTTAAGGATTTCTTAGAGTCACACTCTCACAAGGTAAAATGGGACACTCAATTAATCCAGAATTACTATTTGAAAGGGATGGGTGTGAATTAAAGCTTGAGAGTAGATTTTCCAGACAAAGCATCTAATCCCAAGGCTTTTATGACACAGCTGTGTGAAAGGCATTAGAAACAAGCTGCAGTTCCATGCCTAGGGATACACAATGACCTCTCTGAAACTCACTATTAACAGCAGTACCTCGATTCCTCAAGTGGGCACCAAGCAGTGGGTAATTCACAGCTCCACCCTCTCCCATCTCCTTGACCCAGGATAAAACTCCCCAGTGAGACCAACAGCAGTAAATTTTGGAGTTTCACAAAAGGCCTGTTATTTTCTGCACACCCTGTTTCCAGCTCCACAAGTTAACTGTAAACTAATTTTCTTACTTAAATAAGTCATGGTTCATTTTTGCCTCTGTTTAAATTTTCATGCAGGATGAAATGTTAAAGCTGACAAGCTTGAAATGAAATATCAGAACATTCCTTGACCTTGTCATCACCATTTGCTTTTTGCTCCTCTGAGCAATGAAAATATTTTATTTTAAAAACCAGCATATTCCCATGAAACTTGTTGATTTTCATGAATTGGAATTTTCCAGAAGGAGAAAAAAAAATAGTGAGCTGGAAATTTTTCAAGTAGCTCTCTACACAAGAAATGCAAAGCAGAAAAATTGCCCCAGCCAGTCCAGTTTGAATTCCCCAAGAGCTTCTGATTTGCTCCTTTGACTGTAGCCAGAAGACAGAGCCTTCCCTGAATTCCCTGCTGCAAGACTGCAGAATGTGAAATAGTTCTCAGTGCTTTTTTGGGTTGCTTTGCACTCTGATAAATCCACACATGTGTTACATTAATGGAACCGATGTAAGCGCTAGGAAGACATGAAAATCCCTATTTGGTATCCAGACACAAAACCACAAAATTTACTCCAGGAACATCCACAAACAGTCACTGGTTTCTGTGTAGGAGTCTTACCTTTGCTGTATAGCTCGTTCCCATCCTTCTGAGGGTGCATCCCACTGCCCAAAGAGCATCCATGCCAAGCTTAGGCTGCCCAAAACAGCCTAAGGGGCTGCAGTTTAAGGGAAGTGCTGCAATCAGCTGATCTCCATCACCTGGCCCCCAGTTAGCCACAGGCTGCTGCCAGTTCTGGGCTCCCTTTTTTTTACCTCTGTTGGGATTGAAGGCACGTGAGATGATAGCTCACGTTCAGACTCAGGTGTTTGTTATTTCTTATCAGTTACAGTCTCACAGCAGGGAGTTCTGCTGCCTTTCATTAGCAAGGCACAAAAGGGGCAACAATCTCTTGTTACAAGGTCTTTAAAGGCTAAACTATCCAATTAAGAAATGATACCTAAATTATTTTCGCTTTTAACCCAACAACTGATCCCTCAAAGTCTGCACTGAGGACTTTTCTGTCCAATTGCACAATACCACCCAAACCCATGGAGAAGAAGGGAGAAGAAGGTGAAGAACAACCTGTCTCCACCCTAAAAGCTCCATCTTGCTTTACATATATTGCTATATTGTAAAAACCTTAAACTCTAAGTTTTCCACCCTGTGATATTACACATTCCTATTCAAACTCCACACCCATAATCCCAGTGCTATCAATCAATTTCAGAAGCTTCTGCACAACCTCAGGTCAAATGCAGTGTTCTCTTGAGGGTCTGTATCTTTCAGCACAGAAAGTTTAAAATTCTCAGCACCCAGGGTTCCAACATCTCCCCCTCTTGTCTGGACCATGAACACTGCATTGACAACTTTGTCACCCATGTGCCAGACAAACATTTGACTGAACCCCATATTTCACCTAATCTATCATCTAAAAAATTTCTACACCACAGCTTATTCCCACATCCATAAAGAAACCCAAAGTCCACAATCTTCTGTGGGCGAAACACAAGGGTTGGAGTCTCTGTGCAATCCAACAGGTTCCAGCAGACTGCATTTCCCATCAGGGCTTTTCCCTGTGGGAGGGCGGTGGAGAAGCAGCAGCCCTGGGGCCAGCTGGTGCAAGTGACAGGGCAGGCAGGGGGACAGAGCTCTCAGCAGGGGCTCTGCAAAGCTCCCTGGCTGCTCTCTCTGCTTGGCAGATCACTCTGGAATGAGGCTGATGGACAGAGAAGACACCATGCTATAAACATGCACCACACTTCACAATCCAAGCCCATTAAAAGAGTAAAATACCAGCAAAACTGAGCGTGGAACAATTTGAGAGAGACTTTTAGACAGTATGAATAGTTCTGACATGTGCAGCAGTCTGTTTCCAGCTACTGAAATGGAGAATATTATACCTGAGTGGTCAGCCAGAGCCCAGAGTACATTCCTACATCCCAAGAAAATCAGCAAGCCCTGAAGTAACTGTGGTGCTGAAATACAGTTTTTAAAGCTATGGTTTAATTATTCACTCTTGATGAGGAAAATTTTTTGTCTAAGCATAAATTTTCAAAATTGCAAGCCATGAGCTATAAGTAAAAGCTTTATTTTCATGATTTACAGCTACATTTGATACTGGCCTTGCTAATGATGTGATGTTTATGTCTGAGTAACTTATGAGTTATCCAGCAAAAGCACAATATTTCAGCTCTTAATAGCTGAAGGAGAGTTTATTGGGAGAGTTTATCAATCTGTGCACTTCATCAGAGTAAAGAAGAATCCTTTCTTTATAAAACTCCACAAGTTACATCAGGACATGGGCACTATCAGCCTATCACACAGAATTTCCAGGGGGCTGCAGATTTGAGAAGTATATATTGAAAACTTGCCAGTATTCAGCTTCAGTTTTTCATAAATCTTCATGGTTTCATTCCAGTTTTCTCTTTGTGCAGATGGGAATGGTGGAACATTTCCAAGATGGAGATGAAGTAGTCTTCCCATCACTATGGCTTTTTTAAAAAATTAGATTTGTATCTCAGTGTACAGCCTTGTACAAAGGGTCAACAAATATCCTGTGCAATGTTTTTGTCCTGTATCATTAGACCAGGAATTGTACTGAACCAAGGCCACAATACTGCTCCACAAGCATATTTCACCTTTTGAAATGCTGAGGAAGGACTTATAAGTCGCAGATTTTTTTCTTCAAAACTAAAGAAATAAAAAGGAATTGTTTTGCAACCATCTTATTATAAAACTATTCTCTTGTGTAAGAGGTCTTGCTGTTAGAATGGTATGTCAAACTTTCACATAACTTGGTTAGGAAGCAACAAAAAAAATCTGTTTTGATTGTATTTCTCTAAGGTTTCAGAACCTCCTAAAATAGTTTGGAAGTCTTGAAGGAATACATTTTATAACGAGATTTTTGTGACTATTTGCTTCTGCTTGAACTGGAGTATAGAGGGGAAAAAAACCCCACAGCAATGTTTAAGCAGAGTTTGGTAAGACTGAAATAGGTCTGAATCAAGATGGGAATATTCATCTGTGCTGTTGTGGTATATATTAGTGAGAAAGTATCTTAAATGTGCTTTGTGTTTACTCTTCTAACCTCACATTAACTTCCTGTAGTCCACCATTTTTTACACTGTAATTCTATCTCTGAGAAATTGGGAGGTTCAGATTTAGCTACACAAGAAGCACAAGTCTAATGAGCAAGGGAAAAGCAATAAGGGGAGGTACTTCTGGAAAAGTGTGAACTGTCATTAAAAAAATGGAATAAGAAAATATGTGAATCCAGAAGTTCCATTTCACTGTTGTTTTTGTGGTCCTGGTTTCCTAAGGAAACTTCATTTTTCCCCCCATCATTTCATCTTGCTCTGTTTAGCCATCTGTCTCTTATTTTAATTATTTGCTGACCAAACTGCATCCAAATTTGACAAACAGATATAATTACCTGAAGCTTATTGTGTCCTGACAGTGCATGTAAAGCCCTGGCTGTAGAAATTGGTCATTGTAAGCTCTCCTCTTTAGACATCTGAGCTTAATCTTGGGAGCCACATCTGAAAAAAACACCTGGACTCCCTCAGTGTTGCTCCTCCCAGACTGAGTTCCTTCCATGGTTGTAGCACTTCAGGTTGTGTTAGGTGCTGTGCAAACACAGACTAAGAGCAAAGATTACCATGGGTGGCCTCCCAGGGCAGAATAATGCCTAGAAAATAGCTCTAGAGTAAAATACATCCAGACAAACAAGCAGGTGTTGCTTGACATTCCCACACTGATTCATATTTGTAATGCAAGAAGCAACAAAGGATGAGTCTAGCTGCAGTTCTACATCACTTTTCATATTCCCAAAGTGAACCAAAGAGAGAGTTAGAAGACTTAATTTGAAGTTATTCTCAAGTGCTGAATTCAGCTGCAGCCCCAGCCCTGAATTTCACTGCCAAGGCAGATGCCTCTGTGCCAGAGCTGTAGTTAATTATTCATGGCCCATGAGCTGCAGTGAAAACAGACCTGGAGATGCCAGAGTAATTTTGTGCTTGTGAGTAAAATTCAGTGAGTAAGCAGGTGCAGCCTCAGCAATTTGAGAGAAAGAAGTTCTCCAGTGAAACTGGGCCACTCTTTGGGGTGCAGGTGGCAGGAGGTTGTGGAAGAAATGGATGTGCCTGATTTGCTTTCTGTAGCACTTCTAATGTAGTGTGCAGCTATATGCTGGGTATTTACTACAGCTTTTACTTTACTACAGCTGCTCTTCTTTCTGGAAATGAGTGCTTGCAGGCCATGGTAACAGATGCTGTGCAGACAGTGTGTTCTCTGGTGCTCAAAATGCTGTAACAGCCTAGAATGCTGAAGTTCTGTGTACCCTGTGAGATGAAGCCATCACACAATATCAAGCTCCTGAGAAAACACCAGAGTCCTTTCTGCAGGAGAAATGAAACATTTAGTCCCTAAATCCCTGTGGGGCACAGCAGGAGCTCAGAGGGATGTGGAGCTCTGCTCTCAGCATGGTTCTGCGCTGGCTCCCAGCATTTCACACTTGTCACTCAGAGCAAGTTGTTTCACTTTCTCCTGACATGTATCCGGCCTAGGGGAAAGCATGGATTCTTTTTTTATAGCACAAAGTAGCTGTGACTTTTCTGGACAGCAAATGATGGGCTCCTGTAGCCATCCCAGCTTCTAGAGTTGGGAGGCTGGCAGGATGGAGGTGCCTGAGTGTGCCAGGAATAACAGAGCTCCTTTCTCCTGCAAGGGTGGCCATCTGTCCTGCTCTCCTGGCTCTGCTCTGTGATCTTTGGCAGCCTCCTGCTTCCAGCCTTCTCATTTATGGAACAGGGGCTTGCAGTGTTTCCTTCACCTCCCAGGCCTGCCACAAAGCCCTGAGACACAAGATGCTGGAGAGGTCTAAAAATATCATGGCTGCTTAAAATTTGGAGAGCATTTGGATCAGAAAAGCCAGTGAGAAGCATCTGGAATCTGTCCCAGATCCAGCAAGGTACATTCATTTCCAGTCAGGCTTTGTCATCTGGGTGGCAATGAATCAACAAGAGGAGAACTTCTATTCCACATGTGCTCTAGCAAGACACTGCATTATTGTTTGTAATACAAGTAGGTGCTGGATAATATTCCAAATAGCACTGCTTCGTACTTTTGTGCCTCTGGCAATGGTGTTAAGTGCATAAATATTGCAGTTCTGCATTGAAAGGTGGTTCTGCTTAAGAGAAAATTTAGATGGTTTGAGTTTTGGTAATATTCTGACAAGAGACATGTTTTTAAATCCTCTATAAAAAGAAAAAGACATGGGACTAGGGCTGTGAAGCAGACATCTTGGCTCTCTTCCCTACAGGCAGTGCAATGCCAAAAGCCCTAAGAAACCCAGCCTTTGTGCTGACTGATCCCAAAACTTCCTGGGTTGTGAAGAAAAACTGTCAAAACCAAACCATCTCTTCAAAACGTTTCAACTTTGACAAATAAACAAATGCTAATGGAAAAAAAAATAGTAAAAAAACCCCAAACCAAACCCTCCTGGAATTTTTCCTCAACCATGCTAGTAAACATTGAAGTGCAATGGCTCCAGCTAAGCAAGCAGGAAAGCATGCCCTGCTGACTAGCTGGGCAATCTGGCAGTGGCAAAATAAAGACCAGAGTAAAGATGTGTTGGACCATAGCAACCAAGAGGTCTGGGTTTCTAAATAACACCATGTAATGAAACACATAAAGATAACTATCTCTTCATGAGCTAAACCCTGTTGTGCCATGCAGGTGATCCAGGCTGATGTTGTGGTGAAGCCATCCAGGAGAGAAAATGGAACCTGCTGTTGGCCAAAACAAATAAATAATGACTTCAGGAAAAAACACACATCTATTGCCTCCTTTCGATTGGCAAAAACATCACTGGTATTCCCTGATTGACAAAATTAACCCTCAGGATGATTGTGGCTGTGGGAGTGTTGCACAGGTACCACTCATCCAGGAGGTGTTATTCCAGCCCTGTTGCTGGGATACCATCACATTTTGGGAGTACTCATGGTACTGATACTGCCAGGAGGGGGTGTGGGCAACCCTGGAAATATCTTCCCCACCCACCCTTGGTGTTCTGTGTGATGGCAATTACTGTTCTCTCTTTCTAGGCTGGGTAATCACTGTTCCTTTTTTCTAGGCTAGGTAATTACTGTTCCCTCTTTCTAGGCTGGGTAATCACTGTTCCCTCTTTCTAGACTGGGCAATTAATTACTGTTCCCTCTTTCTAGGCTGGGTAATTAATCACTGTTCCCCCTTTCTAGGCTGGGTAAACATCCCAGCTGGCTCTGGAGGAGGCAGCTCACCCCAGGCACTGCACGCCTTCCATTCTCCCTCCCTGCAGGACTGGGAACACAAACTGGGGCTGCTTGGCCATCCTGCAGCCCATCACTACAGCTCCACTCATGTCTGAAGTCACCTGCAATGATTCACCTTGCCCTGTGCCTAAAACACCCATGTGTGGCACCTCAGCCCATTCCCTGGGCATTTTGCAAGCAAATTGCCACTCGGGTCTGCAGGGGTTAACAGCATTGTTTGCTCTGTCTGCCTGATCTATATTTCTCCTCTTCCCATTTTGTTATGTGCTTTGGGATTCATGTTTGAAGAGCTGTGACTCATTCTACTCATGCTCCTACTGCTTAAAATTAAAATAGGAAAGCTTCTCCCTCTACACCCTCCACCTCCCAGTTTTCTAATATGTTGCCTTCTGAAGCCATACAACTCCTTATAAAGGTTTCACCAGGAGGGAGCTGACAGAGAATTCCCATCTGTCATATTAACACAGCCTGGTTGGAAACATTTTTTTAAAAATTAAGATATTGTATGGAGGGAGGGAGTGGACAAGGAGCTGCCTACATGACTGGGAAAAGGAGAGATAATAGGAAACTGTGAATTACCTTGGGCTTGAGAATCCCACCTTGAAACTTCCTTCAGCTGCTTTTATAGAGGATGAGTAACCAACCACCAGTCTCTACCTGCACTGTTGGTGATCAGCACATCTGTGACTGTGACCTTTGCTCCTGACCCTTAAAAACTGAGACACTTTTGTTAGAAGTAAAAAATGTGGTGCCTAACCAGAACTTAAATAGGAATGCTTGAAAATTAGCTCTGCCTACATTCTTGAAGTGGGGGAGGATTCTGTACCTTAACAGTAAGGTTTTTTTGTACAGTAAGTTTTTGTTTGGCTCCTTTGAGCCAAACTCCTGTGCCACCAAAAGCATTGCTTTGGGCATGGCTGTGGTGGGTTCTCAGCCTTTGGTGTGGCTGCTCCCTGTGAAAAAGTGAGCTCAGATCTCAAAGTGTGAGCACTGAAAATGGTCACCCAGGAAGGAGAAGTGGGACAGCTGAGATGTGTGCCTGCCCAGGGTAATTAAACTTTTCTGTTGGCAAGGCTTTGTGGCTCTGCCTCTGCTGCTACACAAAATTGACTTTAAAGACTGGTTCTTAGCCCTGAGTTCTCCTCAGAGCCCAGTTTGTCTCAGAAGGAGCTGCTTAGCAGAGTCCAAAACAAAGATGGGGCAACCTGATGAGTGGACAGCGCGAACGAGGTTTCTCTATTTCCCACTCTTGCTCTCTTCCCCTGCGCCATTCAGTAGTGTATATTTGTGCTTGCCTGTTCAGTTTGACCCGTGGGCTTTTCTCTTCCTGGGGCTGTTCTGAACAGGAGCCTTTGGTGACCTGCAATCACTTCATGGGCTCACAGAGCTGCAGTGCATAAATCTCTATCACAGGGCAGAGTATTCAAGCTGTAAGTCAGAGACAGTAAAAGACAGTAATTTGTGCAGGGAAAAAAACCAAACCAAACCAAACAAACAAACAAAAAAAAAAAAACCACAACAAAAAAAAGAAAACAACTAAACAAAAAAATAACATAGAAACCACTTTTTTCCTTTGTGTAGATTGCTTTAATTCTGAGATGTAAGCACAGATAGTACGCCTGTATTTCTCAGTTCCGCCGAGTAGGAGGAGTGCAGAGCGTTATCTTGTGGCTTTCCAGGAACTTGCCTCACTCTGCCTCACTGCCTGTGTCTCACGCAGCAGCTCTGTCATCACCAGGATGCTGTTGAGCTCGTGTTTCAGCCCGTGCCCACGTCACAGCCCGTGACACACAGCTCTCCCTGGAGCTGAACACTTTGTCACAAGCCAGCTCCACTGCAGCCGTGGACAGAAATGGGTGGTTTGACAGCCTGGATGCTGATCTCATTTCCACCTGTTTCACAAGTGTTCCATGGCTCTGGGCCCTCGCTCTGAGCTGTCACTTTGTCTCCTGCAAAGCTGTGATAACCTTACAATAGAGCTCCAGGTTTTCAAAAGAGCTCAGCCTCCCACTCTGACAGCCAGGCTTCACAAGGAAATCACCTCCCCTTCAGACACCAAAATGTTCATAGGTAGGGAAGAGGTTTAGCACACTGAGTCCTCAGCTTCTCACACAATCTGGGCAGCAGGCTGTAGGGTTGGTGCAAACTTTGAAAAATTTGCACCTTCTTTAAGAAACCAAAGGAGAACTCAGTTTTGGGGAAAAATCTGGCTCCAATTTAGGTGTTGAGCACTCAAAAATTTGAGTCTGAGCTCTCTGAAAAATCTGGCATCTAACAAAGGAGTGCTATGAGGATAAATTAATTAATGTGAGATCCTGGGGTAACAGTGTTGACAGGCCTGCTAAACTTTGTAAAGAAGTGGGGAAGAGTTGCATGTGTTGAAATTTCAGGGAAAATACCTAGTATGTGAGAAATTATGGCCTACTATGGATCTGCCACAACAGGAGGAAAACCACAGTAAGTTCTCCCACAGCTGAATTCTGCCACTGGCAGAATGAACACTGTTGCCAGTGACAGATATGATACTATTGGCACACAATTTTAGAAGCTTTAAAACATTGAAGTACAGGCTTTTAGGGAAGTAGAGAAACACAGTATATCTTTAATCCTGGCTTCCTAACCAAGTGCTGCAAAGAATGTTTGAAAGCTGTTGCTGTGTTGCTATTAGTTTCAACCAGAAAATTTGTTGTCAGGTGGACTTGAATTTTCCAGATGACAATAATATCCCTGCAGGAAATAAGGAGGAGATGAAGCAATGTCTTTGAAACTGCTGAGAGACTTGTTTTGTAAAGGAATTATGCAAATGTGATAATTGTGTGTTTTCCTTTCTGACTGTATGAAAGGAAAACAAAATGCATTTCAGAGATGCCTGATGTTCTGCATGCTCACTGGTGTAACACCTGCTTTGTGAAAAGTGTTTGTCACTGTCAAGGGACTTCACTGTTCCTCTCAGGGACAGCCAGATAACTGGTTTGGAGGAGAAATAGAAAGGGTCTTGTCACCCTGATTTTTAAAGATTTTCTAAGCCTTCTGATGTTTACATTCTTGTAGCAAACTTTCTCACACACTTTTTGTAAATAACTTACTGTTTTGCATTCTTTTATGGAGGAGGAGAAATTTGATGGACTGTTGGTTTGTCCAGTATCATTGGAGTCATGGCACTGTCACCCTCCAATCCACTGTCACTTTTGGAAAACTATAAATGTTGGAGTTAGAAAATAAACTTCCCTTTTCTTCACCTTGAGAGCAGCGGTGTGCATGCTCGCGTTGTTTTGTGTCCTATGGCAACAGGGTCTTGCTTCTCCTGGAGTTCTTTCAATTCTGACGGCTTCTCAAGCACAGCTGGAGAGAAAGGCTGCATCTGGCACATCCTCCAGCAGGTTAGCAACTTTTATCTCACAGCTTCATGTTCCAAGGACCTTCTATCCCAGTTTTGTAGTGAGCTCAGCAGCCACAAAGACAGAATTCTGATGAGTTCAACAGAGCTGCTCCATTTCCAATCAGCAGAGAGAGAGCAGTCATGTAAATAATCTTTTTGCAGATGCTCTAATTATTAGTTCACACATACATACACGGACAGCACAGTATTGCAAGGGCAGTGGAAACAAGCAGGTTTGGCACTTTTGCCCTTTGTTAGCTATCTTGCCTCTCTTCTCAACATTTCTTTCATGAGATTTCTCTTTTGCCCTTGGGATACTTAACTCTTGCTTGCTTCTGCCAGTTTGAAAAAAATTTTTTTTTTTATTTAAAGAGGTGGGAAAATTAAATGATTTCTGGAACGTGTCAACAACAAGTAGAATCCCTTGGGACCACCTTTGACACACAGGAACAATAAGTTTGAGAGAGGAAATTGGTTTCCCCATGGCTGATGGCTTTCCTGGATTGGTTTACCCCACTCCCACAGTGTTGAACTATTGAATGCTCAATTAGTATTCCCCAAAGTGTCAAATGAATTGAACCAATTCCAGAAATTCTTCACTGCAGTTGATGTATCATTTTTCAGGCTCTGAGAAAAGGACCTACTGTTTCACTCAGTGCAGCAAACAAGTTCTCCCCTTCTCAACCCTGTGCTGTTTCAGCTTTTTTAAAACGTGGTTCAAGGACACCTGCAAAAATAAACAGGAGTGGCAAGTTATTGCCTCCAGAATGTGTGCAGTACCTCAGCAAACTGGTTTATAAATAGATAGGCAGATGGTTATAATGACTATAGTATCTTGAAGTATTTTGGTTTGGCTTTGTTTTGCTTTGGGCAGTTGCTATAATACCCTGTGTGATTGTGACAACGATAATGGATTCCCAAAGTGCAGATGGCCAGCTCCACTTTGAGCTACAGGCCAAAAATCATGCTGCCAAGCCCAAGGACTCAGAAATCATGACCTATATTTCATCTCAAATGAAGGGATTTCTTCACAAGCCGATGAAACTCACCTTGTAACTCAAAAAAAAAAAAAAAAAAAATAAAGTATTTCTTCTATTTCGTATTTATATTTTTGAGTCTTTGTAATGGGTTTGGTTGCATTTTCATCTCATCTTTATATCCAAGAGTCATAAATTTCTTGCTTAGTAATAAAAACAGGGATCATAGTGTGACTCCAAGTTTCAAAGCCAAAGCTTTCACTGGAATAGAAAAAATAACAGAAGTTAGAAATTAACTTTTTAGGCTCAAGGGGGGTCCAAGGATAACTGGTTCTGGTTTAGCCCAGTGCACATTCCCAGAAAGTTTGAATCACTCACTAAGGTACTCAGTGTAATAGACTCTGCAAATCTTATTTGCTTTAACTTTGTTAGGTTTGCTTATTATAGTCAACTTGACCCAGCCTTTGCTGGGGATGTTGGCCAGGCTTGTTTTTGTGGTCAGAAGAAGCAGAAAAATAAAAATAAGATTTAGCTATGCTGGGTGCTGGACACGACTGAGTGCATTGTGCACCAAGATGCTCAGAAGAATTAAAAAGCAGAAGTTGTCTAAACTATAAACCTCAAATCACAGCTGGATTTTAACCTGAAGTACCAAAGAAATTTGCAACAATTTTTCCATTTATTCTGAAGCAAGTTTCAGTATCTTGGTGCTTTGCAGTGAGATCAAGGATTGTTTTTTGAGAACTGAAACACTCAGCCTTGAGTGAATAATAAAGAGCCAATCTCCCCAGTTCAATCAGGAACTATTT
The DNA here is from genome assembly GCF_901933205.1 of Camarhynchus parvulus. NCBI lineage: Eukaryota > Metazoa > Chordata > Aves > Passeriformes > Thraupidae > Camarhynchus > Camarhynchus parvulus. The sequence continues at coordinate 3,726,226 of NC_044586.1, forward strand.
ATGGGAAAACTGTTTGTTCAGGAAAGTATCAAAGAGAAAATGATTCAGGAAAAGAACTGGGCAGAGAAGATAGACAGGGGCAGAGAGACAATGGCTCAGGATGCAAATACCCTTTGTTAATCCCTGAGCTCTGACAGACACAGGGCAGCAAAATAATTGATAATTTTCATGATGGGTTGGAAAATATACTTGTGATATGCTGGGATGGAAATGTTCAGAGAGCAGAATAAGAATTCAAAATGATCCTGGTGATTTGGAGATGTGGTATAAGATGACTATTCTTTCAAGAAAAAGATTCTTTTACTGCTATTTAGAAATATTCTTTGACTTCTATTTAGAAAAAGGTTGTGATACAACACTGACTGGTGGAAATTGTGGCCATCAGGCAGAAGATATTAATGGCATGAGCACAGCCTGGGGGTTGTCTGGCTGACAATCACTGTGTCCAGCAAGGACTTGAGGGTTAGAATGAATCAGAAGCTGTGACCATGACTCAAATCAGCCTGTGGCAAATAGGGAAATTATCATAGCAGAGTGTTTAAAACCAGGTATCATCTTAGGAATCACTCCACTCTGCTTGGAACTCCTTAAGACTGAGGTAGCAACAAGTAGCATTCTCCAGTGGTTCAAATGTAGTTGTGCTTACAAGAGAAGGAAAGCAAGGGGCTTAAAATTGCAGTAAGGAGCGTTCAATTAAGGTCAAACACCCAACAGCAAGGATGACAGACCCCTGGAACAGGCTGCTGTGGGAAGGTGGGAAAAGCACGGACCCACAAGATAAACATCTGTCAGGAACAGCTATAGCTAAACTGTCTCAGGGCAGACTGGGTGACCTCAGGGTCCTTATTTCCAATGAATTGCTGGTAAAACCTATAGAAAAAAGAAAATGCTGACCATTCCTTTCATACTCTGGGCAAAGTGCCTTTCTTTTGGTGCTGAGTGATCCTGGGGGTGATGGCAGCTGCTCAGTGCAGAGAGCAGCTGTCAGCAGAAGCAGTGCCAGGGTGAGTGGAGCAGTGTGCTGGGGCTGTTGGCTCCAGAGCCTGCTGCTGTCACAGGATGCTCAGGAGAGAGCCAGGGGTGGTGTTGCCATCTTATTGCAGGGGTTCCATACTGCTGTCTCCTCATCACAAAAGTTTCACACCTTCATGGTGTTTCTCATGGGCAGCTCCTTTTCCCTCACAAAGCAGCCAACAGACTCCAGTTCTCTTCTCACCCAGCCACCCCACTCTTTTACAGCACTCTTCTTCTCATTGGTTACAGCTGTGGCCTGTTAAAGTCAGGCCTGCTCCTAATCTTTGCTAATTGGCCCAGCTGCAACTCCTTAGGGGTAAGATTACTTTCTATACCACCTTCATTTTCTTATATTCTATCCCACTACAGGGTGGCATCACTGCCCACCACTTGCTTCCAGCAGGGATGGGGGTGCAGCTTGGGCTGTGTGAGCAGAAGGGTTCCGAGCTCGACTCCTTTGGGTTTTACAGCACATGTGAAGATGCAGCTCCCTGGCCCAGAGAAAAGCTCCCAAGTGCCTCCCCTTTATTTATCCCTGGATGGTGTAAAGGGCTGCTGCAGGAAACCTTGCTCATGTTGAATATTTGGAGAGAAATCCAGTGTCCCACCTGCCTCACCTCCTCCTGGAGCCCCTGGCAGAAGCCACCATGGTTACCTGGAGCTTCAGCCCTTACAGAATGCAGCCCTTATTCTGACTTGGCTCCTTATTGAACGTTATGTGTGGAGGAAAACACTAAAAATACACTTGAACAAGCCAAAAGAAAGAGATAATGGGAGTCAAAAATAGAGCATTTTCAGGCACACGGTGTATACAATCCCAGAAAATCTACTTTTATTTTAGTTTTCAGCTTTCTAAGACTGCAAGAAAGTTCTGGGGGAGTGGGAGGGTGCTTTGACATGCACGCAAAGATTTGTTCCCTGGCAGAAAACGTGTTGCTGGATTTGCTACTATATCAAGGGCTTTACTACACTGACCTCAGCTCATACACAGTGTTTCCTAAAGTTGTATCTGTCTTCTGATTTCCCTCCTTTCTTATTTTCATTTGGAAACTATGTAGTCAGTAAATAAAACATTAGATAGGCTCCTAAACAGAAATAAGCATCAAATCAAAGAGGAGTGGGTGAACAAAGAGGTGGCAAAAAAAGGGGAAGAGTGGGCTTAAGGCTGCACAGAAATTTCTTCTATTTGAAATAATGGTCATAACATTTTCTCAGCCTATGCTGAATTTAGCTGTGCAGGTAGAAGAAAGGTCATGTAAACCAGAGCATCTGAAACAATCAAGCATACAATAGATCATTTGTAGTCTCCCAGCAATGAGAGGAAGTTTCCATAAATAAGTCCCTAACAAGCCTGAATTGCCATTAGGGCACGACAACAACCTAACTAAATATGGAGTGTAAATCCAGGGACTTTAATTGAAGGGATCACCCAAAATATTTATGAATTATGCTGAATTAATGAAAGAATCAATTACCATCTCTGTTTTCTCATGCTGCACTATCATCCTTGCAGGGTTTAGACAATGTTGAGGGTGTTGAGCACGTGCTGTTTAAGTTTAATTTACCCTGAGCAGCCTAGGCTATAGCTAACCATAAGGGAAAAAAAACTTGAAATGGGGATTTCAGGCTGTTTCTAATGTGTCCATGGAACTTGCCCTGCAGAAGCCACCAAGAAGCAGCCAGACAGTGGAGACTCATGTTTTCCACACACTGTGGAGCTGCAGGGATTAAAGTCCTCTGGCGAAAAGCTTTGTGTCCCATTATTAGCACCTCAGCTTTTGTGTGCTGGTGACAGAAGGACTACCTGGTGTGAGGAATTCCATTCCCACTCAAAAATTTTAAACCTGAAATCTTAATTTTATTTTATTTTTCCTTTAGGACTTCTTTATTGTTTCAGGATTTTGGTGTAATTTATGCCCTGTTATTTGACTTTATTACACAAGATGCCAAGATTTATGTTAATAGAGGAAAATGCATTTAAAATGTCTCCTAATATATTTCCCTTGAAATACAGGAAGATTACAGCTGCTGCAATAAACTCATAATCTCTGAATGCTAGAATGGAAATGTTTGACATTAACAGGCTGCTTTTAGAAATGAAATATCTGCAGCAAGGACATGGAGAACTTACAACTGACGTCTGGTTGTGAATGCATTTGAACTTTGTGTGCTGTTTGAGATTCGGGGGAGGGGGGGGGGAATGGAAATGTTAACTTTTTACACATACCTCAGCACCTCTTGATGTCAGCCAGAACCAGGGGCAGCAGAATTCCTTGGGAGAGACTGCTCCCATGTCAGTTTGGGGTTGTCAGGAGCCAAGGAGAATGTGAAATCTGGTGAGAAAATCTGATCCTTCCTATTTTCCAGTCTCAATGATTTCCATGGAAAATGAATGCTAGGGAATGCATACAGAGATTTATATCTCAACTGCAGCACCATGTTTAAAAAACTGGAATAGTCTGGGACAACTTTGGAAATAATTGGGTTTGAGTCAGCCCTGAGTTTGTGACATACTCTGGTTAAAAATGTGGCTGGGAGACTTTGGAGGTGGCAAACCACTCTGCCAGCCCTTATTGCACAAAAATTTCATCACTTTTAGAGGCTGGTTGCTCATGTTACTGTGAAGTAGCAAATGACAGACGAGAGGAGGTGGTCTCTGACCAGGTTCTCTACTCTGCCACAGCACTTTTGTGCCAACTAAGGTTTTACTAGCTTATCTCACTGTAAATCTTATGCAGCAGAGCAGAGACTAAATCTAGGTTTAGAAAATCTAGGCAAACTTGAGATTAAATTATCAGAGTGGAACTGTAGTTCTTACTACTGTTAGCAATCCTTTGGGCTTAAATAAGGTGAAGCCCATTTTTGTACCCATGAAACTCCTGCTGAACTCTGCTGGCATTGACAGGGCAGTGACTAATTGCTCAAAATAAATCACCATTGCCTGCCCTGAATTCCTTTTGCCAAGGATCTAGATCCTTTTGATATATATAGGGTTATTTAAATCATCCTTTGAAAAATGAACGTCAGAGGGTGGGTCTGAGCATGACCTGCACTTTTGGGGAGGCCTTGTCATAACAGATATTTAATTTACATCCCAGGCACAATGTATTGCACAATAAAAATGGTACCTTTGCCTTGTCCTGGAATACTCCACCAGGAGGAAATCAACCTCAGAGTGGTTATGTAGCCTGAAGGAACACTGTGGTTTTTGTGCAGAAAAATCACAGATACAATCCTGCCTATGTCAAGAGAAACAAACAAAATCAAAACCCAAAACAGCACCCAATCTGCTTCCACAACATCAATAATTTGCTATTCTTCAACAACAGAATCATTTTAGTGCTGAGCTTATGAATATGTTCCATGCCAGAAACACAAATATCAAAACTGAAACATACCACAAACCAGCCCAATTAAAAGAAAAATCTTACATTCTTATCATCTCTTCACATTTCCATCCAGTTAGAACAATAATATTAGGCCAGTCTCTAGTTGAAACAAGGTCAAAGTGGTTTCAAAGAAATCAATAAAATTCATGAGCATGTTTTTAAATAACTGAAAGCAGAATTTCATCCATTAGGTATTAAATGAGCATACTTAAAATAGGAAATATCAGACTCCAAGCACATGTATCATCATTCATATTATAATTTATGTCTTTGAGCCTCCCAGCACAGTGAAGAAACAAACAAGTGTGAAAAGGAATTTCACAGTCAGTGAGGAGAACAGCATTTCTTCTACTATTTACTATTTATTATTGCCTTTCCTGTATAGAACCACAGAATGCTTTCTTGTGTTTATCTGGAATAATTTCTTTATGGTTTTAATGTAAATTCTCTTTTGTGTTTGCTTTGGGCGTTTTGTGTGTCTTATTCTGTAAAATCTAGAGTGATTCTTTTTCCCTTTCTAATCATTATGCATTTATTTTCTTACCAACTTAGCAAGCATATTAATAACAAAGAAAATGAATTGGGTGTCTATTAAAACTAATATTAAAAAAAAAGGTTGCCCCATTAATTTTATGCACCTAAACATTTACATTATATTTCATGTAAATAAAGCTTTTACATGCAAAAGGTGTGGAGATGTAGGCACAGAGTGTTAGGAGATAGCTTGGTTGGTTTTTGAGCCTAATCTCTCATGTCCTTAGTGCCCTAGCAGGTGTTAGCCCTCTATGTGAATAGTGTATTAAAAGAAAAATTGCCTCATCCTCATAAGCTGTTTTCTATTTCAGATTAAAAAATATGTAGAATCCTTCAAGAAGACATTGCACTGTAGAAATCAATAGCAGTGAAAATAAAAGAGATTAGGAACATGAAAAACATCAGGAAATGCCAGAGCTGCTTCTTCAGTCAAAAATTATTCCCTGGTTTAAGTTAAAAGGGAAGACAAAGATTGCCTCAACTTTTTCCATTTATGTAATAGCATTTTTAAGGTATAATAGTGTATATTAAATAAAGCATAAGGTATTTTAGGAGTACTGTCATACCTTGAACACCTGTATGTTGTTGGATCAGCACTGAATCAAGCTGACTTTGCAGGTGAATATTGTCTCTTTGTCTCAGCCTTGCTGGCTAGACAGTGATGCTCTTGTGGGTTTTCAGGGGTGCTCTGCCTGGAAAAGGATGGATGAAAGTGTGTGAGGATATGGCCACCATGAACATGCCAAGGATTCACAAAGGGGAGTTGCCATGGCACATTCGTCCTCACAGGTCTGACAAGCAGATAATCTAAATATGCTGTGGCTTCCACCCATAACTGAATGCCTGCAATGCCCATTCTAACCCCAATTTAATCTAATTTATTATTTCTTCTATTTGTAATTCGAGAAAATAACTCTCTTTTTGGAAGTGTCAGCTGAAAACCAGGGGAATGATACCAATGCACCTGATATTTAGATTGACTGAAGTGCTCCTCTGATGCCCTGTGAGGCAAAGTCCTGAGCCTGCTGTTTCACAGGATGATGAGACCTGCAATTAATGCTGTCAGAGGAAGCAGACAGTTCTGCTCATGGGCTGCCACTTAGTTGTGCAGCTTTCACAGCTGCAGAGTAAATAGCTCTGTAGCGCAATCCTGGAGGTTAATTCTCCACCAGGATAGTTATTCAGCCTCTGAATAATGCACACTGTCCTTGGTGCACCTCAGTCCCTGCTCCATGTGCATGCTGTCAGCTCTGCACCTCCATATTCCCAACACAGCCCCACAGCCCAGAATCAGGTGGGATAATTTAGTTATGGCTGCAAAGCACTCTCCATCCAAACCAGAGTAGTTTGGGGGTGATTCACAATTGCCAGAACCTCTGGACTTTTCTCTAGTTTTTCTGAAACAATTTTCTCCTTTCTTTCAGAGCAGACTGCTTGCTGATTTGACAAATGGTCTCAGCCCCCCTAAAGCTGAATTTTGCTTTTATTACTATTTTGTTTACAAACATCCTTCCATTTCTACCTCCTCTCCTGTCCCAGGACTGATAATAGAGCAAATTGCTTCATCCAGTCCATCCCATCCAGCTGTGGGAGGTTCCTCAGCTCCCCTCATTCCCCACAGTCCATTCCAAACAGAACCCAACGGAGTTGTTAGCACAGGTGAGAAAATCCTTTCTTTTCCTTTTCCTTTCCCTTCCCTTTTCTTTTTCTTTCCTTTTCCCTTTCCTTTGCATATTCCTTTGCATATTCCTTTCCTTTCCATATTCCATTCCTTTCCATATTCCATTCCTTTTCATTCCATATTCCATTCCTTTCCATTCCATTCTCCTTTCCTTTTTCCTTTCCATATTCCTTTCCATTCCATTCCATTTTCCTTTCCATTCCATTTTCCTTTCCTTTCCTATTCCTTTCCATATTCTTTTCCTTTCCATACTCCTTTCCATTCCATTCCATTTTCCTTTCCTTTCCCCCCCCAGCTTGTGTCATAAATCCTAAGTAGGAATATTTATTCCCCCATTGATTAAGGGAGTTTTTTTGATCTCTGCTGTGTCCCCAGGATGGCCCCAGCAATACATCCCTCACTAGTGCCCCTCAGCTAGAGGCTGCAGCACAGGATGCTCCCCGTGCTCTGCAGCTGTGGCTGGCATGCTGCACTGCATGCAGCATCTCACCAGCCTGTCTGCACATCTGCAGTGCCCAGGGGACACACACACACAGCTGATTTCTGTGCCCTGAGCAGCAGGAAATATACCCTGGGCTGAGCAGTGTTGCACTGCAGACCTACAAGGAGCATGAGGGTGCACAGTGACCTCTCATCTTCCTCTGAGGCAGGCCAGCAGCTGGCCATGGAGAATGCTGGACTGGATCTCCAGGCACTCCTGGCCCTGCTGAGGGCACATCCATCATGGTCTCTCAGGGCTTGGAATGGGAAAAACTCAGGGAAGGAATGCCAAAGGCAAAGAAAACCCTGCAGCTCCAGGGCCACAGCCACATCCCAGGACATGCCTCACTCCAGGCTGCTCCTCAAGGCAAAATGTGAGCAAGATCTGTGGGTTCCAACTAAACTGATTAGGGGAGTAAAGATAAAAAGGGAAACAAAATATTTGCAGCTGTTCAAATAGGAAATTTCTGTGTTGTTCAGACCTCAAAATCAGATTTTGTTCAGGCATCAGCACGTGTTGCTGCACTGGTTTTTACAAGACACCAGACGCTGATCTGATTTGCTTCACAGAAGCCATTAACAATCCAGGAGATTTAGGAGGCTGCTGATAAGAGAAGGAACAGCAGCTCTGTAAAATTGTCTCATTAAATGTCAATAAGGTTGAAGTGGGAGCTTTCATCTACATTTGATCTCTGCCTAAATATGTGGAGTGGTTGAACCTGCCCATTTTCCTGAATAATAAAACTATTACATTAAACCTTTTAAAAGTACTAGATTAATTCACCATCCTTCACTGAAGAGGCAGTTGTAAAGAGTTTTTTTTAACTGCTTTTTTTTTTTTTTAATGTTAAAGCTTTGGAGGCTACTGCTGACATTTACTTAGGTGGTTTTAATTAAGTAATATTTTCAATGCACCTGAAGCTGTTGTCAAAAGATTTTTTTTTAATGTATGCTGTATCAGCAGACCTAAGCAATAATTCCACCTCAAGCTGGTAAGGTATAAATGTAAGTTTAGAGAGCAGTTATAGTCAAGTGTAAATATTTTCTACTTGATCTTTCAGTTCTAACAGATCCTTTCTAAGCTGTGCTGGACTCTACCTTAGGGAGCAGCTCCTTGGATGGAAGTGCTCCAGGCTCCCTTTGAGTGGAAGCACTGAAGTACTCCACAGCAAGCTTGCTGTCATTCAATAGGAACAGCAGAATTCAGATCAGAAATACTCTTAAAAGGAGATATTACAATTAAGAGTAGCCTTTTCTAAGGAAAGGATCTCACATTCCCTGCCCCTGTTGTCAGAGTTTGTAGTTTGCTGAAATTTTGGAAGCAGGGATGCTGTTCTGAGTTGTTACTAAAGTTCTGATGGGTTCAAGTATTTGCCACAAGGCTTTTTAAAGTGGCATTGTCAGCACAATGGCAAAGGCTAACATCCACAGCTTGCAAAAGCTGAAATGTTTCAGTATATTCAAGTGATTTAAGTGCTTTGGGGGTTTCTACCCTAATTCCTTGAGAGCAGAACTTAAAATGTCACTTACAGCAGAAGAAAGTACAGCAAGTACACATAAGAATAACATCATTTACAATTAAAGGATAACTAAACATTCCTAGGGATGGATATAAACCAGAACAATTAGATCCAAACAGAAGCAGCCTTTCAGACAGATTCAGATCTGGTTACAGTCTTTGTAAGCTGAGGCATCTCTCTAAATATCCCTGAAAGGAATGTATAACAACTTGCACTGTAATATCTGAGTCACCCTTCAGCTAAGGAGGCAGAGGTGCTGGAGACAGCGCTGAATATTTGGATGCTAAGGGCACCTTAGGAGCTGTAGAATAAATAGCCAGTTTTGGGATAAGTAAGGGAAAAAGTAAATAAAAAGCTCAAAATTCACGTGTTTGTTTCTGAAGCTACAAAGCTGTTGAATTGTGGGCAAATTAAATGAAGCATTTACCTAGCACAAATGGAAAAAGAGATGAGAATTCACATCATATTTGTATGCATAAGGTCCAAAAAAAACCCCAAAACTGTTCAGAGTATATCCACCCTGTCAAATAAATTCATCTGCATGCTTTGCTCCCAGATCTGGCCCTTTAGCTGTCTGCATGGGATAGAAAAAAACTGAATTCTTGCCCTCCTCTCCAAATGGGATTCAGGGAGCAGTTTCCTCGGGACAGTTCCTATAGCATGGGACTAACTGCTGTTAAAAATAAATAACCCTTTTTTGGGGGGTTGATTGACACCACGGGCTGAGGGGTCCAGAAAGTATCAGTCTGAGTGCTCAAGAAAGGAAATTGCAGCAGAATTTTGTGGAATCTGTTATTTCTACTGATAAACTGAAAGATGCAGACATTTTCTACACACTAAAAGTCTTGCTGGGCAGACTGGATAAAGCTTGTGATTACAGATACCAAAGATGAGCTGACATGCTGGCTTTTGTACAAAGACAGCCAGACCTGTCTAGGGTAGAGATGAGATAATTACATTTAGCCATTTTAATAAGCTATTTCTCATCATGCATAAATATAGCCTGATCAGTAATTAAACTGAATTATACTATCTGAATTATACTAACTGAATTAAACTAAATTATACTATGAATTTGTGCAGTTTTTTCTTTAAACAGGCTCAACTCTATTTTGCTGCCTGTTCATTTTGGTATCACTTTATGTCACTGTGCCAAGGATAATAAAATTACCTTTTTGGGATACCAAGTGTGAACACACACACTGATCACATACAGCAATAAAGCATTGGTTCAGTGGTTTCAGGTCACTAGGGGTCACTTCAGAAACCTTTTGTCTCCATCAGTGGTGCACATGTTGAGGAGACAAGCTGCACCTTGTGGCTGGGCACAGAACAAAGGCCACACAGGGCTCTCAAAAATAAAACTGTTCGTTTGTAATGACAACTCATATAATCATCAGTGTTTATTAACAACAATAAAATGCACAATGATCCCACATCAGGGGAAGACAAGGATCTTAATTGCAATTTTATCCTAATTTGGCTGAGCATGAAAGGATGAATCAGTAAGATTTTAGGACAGGCTATATGCTTTATAAGAGTGCTCATGTGAAAGAAATAGAAAATAATATTGCCAAAAGCAGTGGCTTATCCTGTTGAAACTGGGAAGATTTCAAGAGATCTTAGAGGGTATTATTAATAGAGGGTGTTTAAGAAAACAGTAATTTGGTCTTGGGAAAAGTGTCAGAAAATAGAGGATTGCTCATATTTTTAATATTTTTGCTGTTTTTTAGAATTACTTTTTGTTGGTTAGTAATGGAAAATGAAAATATTTCACTTTCTAATGGAAAAGGATTATGCTCCTGTTAGGAAAAAGTTTAGACTAATTTGCAAGCTAATTAACATTGTCAGTGAAAGAACAGCAAATGAAACCCAACAGGCCTGCAGGTTTCCTCTGTGCTGGTACAGAAACAGACAAAAACCATCAGATCATTTCAGCTGGGAAACACCTCTAGGATCATTACATCCAACCATGAACCCAACACAGCCAAGCCCAGCCCTAAACCAGGTCCCCAAGTGCCACAGCCACACATCTTTAAACACCTCCAGGGGTGGTGACTCTGCCACTGCCCTGGGCAGCCTGTGGCAGTGATCAACCCTTTCTGGCACAGCGCTTTTTTCTTATATTCAACTTTTTGTGGCGCAACTTGAAGCCATTTCCTCTTTTTCTCTCTACTCAGGAGAAGAACCCAACCCCACCTGGCTACACCCTCCTGTCAGGGAGTTGTAGAGAGCAATAAGGTCCCCTCTAAACCTCCCATTCTCCAGGTTAAACAACTCCAGCTCCCTCAGCTGCTCCTCCTAAGATCTGTTCTCCAACCCTTCACCCTTCCTTGGGCACACCTCAACACATAAAACAATTCTCAGCTTAAATAGAGCATTGGACAGGCTCAGAAACTCACCTTTTTTCCACTATATTGGTAGTAAAAGCAGCGTTTCTCATTTCTTTCTGAGCCAGCTTTCACTCTTGGAAAAGTTCTGCACAACTTCCAAGTCCATTATTTTTCTTCAATGAAAGGCTTGTAATAATATATGGCATTAAAAGATAGGGGGGAAACCAATTCTATGGATCAGAGTCTGTCATGACCTAAAAAAAAAAAAAAAAAAAAAGGGCACAGAGTCCATCTTCTCTGAGTTTGGAAGGTTTTCCTAAAAAAAGTGGAGCCATGGAAGACAAATGAGCCACAGACTGTAAGGAAGAGTAATTATATTATAATAAATATTGCAGAAGACAGAGTCAGCTTTTCCCTGAACATTTTAGAAGTTTCAAGATATATCACCCCTGCCATGACATTGAGCTGGGGCAGAAGAGCCCAATCCCACTTGATGGTCTGGGAAACCTCATTAAAGCAAATTCTGCTCCTTGACACATTCCCAGGAGTTGTTTGAGGACCATATGGAGCCCTGCACGCAGCTCACGAGGCCTGGAGTTTTGCAAATGCTTTGCCACAGTATAATAAAGATCTTGGAGCATCTTGCATTTTGCAAGTGAGGAAATGGAGCCATAGAGCCATAGAGACATGGTCCCCTCCCACGCTGTTTTGAGGGATAAAAGATAAAATGTGCTTCACACCAGAGGCCCCTCATTCCATCTTTAGATTGTGCTGTTGCTATTTGTAAATATTTATCCATTTCCTATTCCAAATTTATACATTTCCTGTTCCAAATATGGCTGATAGTGAAGGCTGTAGTAACACAAAACAAATATGTTTTTAGTTTTATTTTACTACACATTACTAATAGTAAAACCTTTGCACTGAAGAGGAAACTTCAAGAGTAATGATCAGCCTGGCATGGAGAAACCATTTAAAACATGTAAGAATAGAGTGTTTTAACCTGCACATGCTGTCTGAGTGCTCACTTCCACACTGTGAGGAATTCCTCTATATGGAAAACATTCCTCCTTTGTCATGAAACAAACGGCTTCATAATCTGACACAAAATAGCACAGAACAATGGCTGAAGTGAATTAAAAACTGTGAGGGAATCTTGTTGAACACTAGTGAACACCATAAGCCAGGTTCCATCCTCATTCTGTAAAATAAATGTTTGGTAACAAAGCAGAATAAAAGTGAAACATATCTTCATGATTGTAGGATTGTAAGTAAGAAAGGGGTGCACTAGAAAAAAAAAAGGAAAAAAAGTACTTTTAGGGGAGAGCAAGTATGGAAGGAAAAATACATTATCAAAGTTGGGACACACTATTGTAGAACTGAAGGAAGCCAAAGATAAAGCAGCTTCATGAAACCAGGAAACATAGAAAATAATTTTTCATAAAAATCCATCTATCTCATTATGCCCTTGGGAGTTGCTTATGTATTCTGTCTGCAAAGAGCAGAGTGAAATTCATCTTTGGAGTATTTTGCTGCTGGCTGGGAAATCAAGAAGATACTCATAAAGAGAAGCTACTAAGTGCATTTGTAACTCCCATGGCTCAGCATTTACAGTGGGAATGACTAGCTTTTAGCTAAAAGTGAACTGGAAATTTCATGCTAGGAGCTAAGAAATGGTATGTGGGAAAGCAGCAACAAGATTGTTCTAGTTTTCATCCTTGGTTCAGATCTATCCCACATGGCTGCTGGTCAAAAGCATTTTCCCATCCAGATGCATCTGGAGATAAGCCAGGAGGATACTGGAGAATCTTTGCAGCTTGTGGCTGCCTGCAGCACATCCTAACTGGGTCTAGCTGGGGTTTGTGCTGTTGATTTGAGCAGTCAGTCTCACATTCCCTCCAGTGTGCTCAATGCAGGCAAATTCAGGCAAATGCATCTCCAGTAGGAGCAGCCAGACAGAGCAGTGGGACTGTCACTGAGACCACACCAGCAGAGCTGCCTCTGTGTCCCAGCTCCAGCCCCAGCCCAGCAGAAAGCCATTATTTTCCAGCCTGAAACCTCAGTTTTCTTGAAAAGCTGCTGGTGGTGTGTGGTGATGTTCCCAGGGTCCCCAAGACAAGGGAAGAGATGAGAATCTTGACTCCATGTTTCAGAAGGCTGATTTATTATTTTATGATATATATTATATTAAAAGAAAATGATATACTAAAACTATACTAAAAGAATAGAAGGAGGATTTCAGCAGAAGGCTAGCAAGGAATGATAATAAAATCTTGTGACTGCTCAGATTCCCAACACAGATTGGTCATCAAGTAGAAACAACTCACATGGACCAATCAAAGATCCACCTTGCCACATTGCACAGCAGCAGATAATTATTGTTTGCATTTCATTTCTGAGGCCTCTCAGCTTCTCAGGAGAAAAAATCCTAATGAAAGGATTTTTCATAAAACATGTCTGTGACAGTGGTGGCAATCAGGCCACCGCTGTGCTGGTGCTTCAGCCTGTTGTGAATTTGGGATGGCGGCCCTGGCTCTGCTGTCCCTGCCACCCCAGCTCCTTGGGAACACCTCTCTGCCAGCACCTTCAGGCAGGGAAAGGTTCATTGCTGGTTTGTGAGAGTCAGAAGATGCTGCTGTACACAGTGATTTCAACTGTTTGTGTTCACTGTGTTATAACAAACTCTCAGGCAATAATTACTTCCCTGAGGTAATATAACTGCACTAACAGCATGAGAAATTTGATCTGCCCATGTCCTGGTTTTGGCCACAGCTCATGAGATCACAACTATCAAATGCAGGGCCTGGATAAAAGGGCCATTCTCCTCTACCTACACAGCTATTTTTGGTACTTCACGGTTTATAAATAAAATAATCTCTGAGAGTGAAATTGATCAGGAGTTCTTTTCCAACCACATGGCAAGCTCTTGGAGAGACAGGAGAAGTCAAAATAATTTTTGAATCACGATTCTGAGTTTGAAGTATTCAAAAATGAAAGCATGTTCCTACAAAAACAGATACACAAATACTCTGAGTTTGATCCTGTCCCTGGAGGAGCATTCATAGCCTCAGTGATTTCCATGGAGTTATGCCAAATCACACAAGCTGGATATTTGCTCTAGGCCATTCTGCTATCACAAACAGCAGCTCCATGATAAGGATCACAACATATTTCTGAAAGGAGGGCAAGTGTCACTGATAGACTGGTTGCAAAAACGTCATTCATTAATAAAAAGGTCACGAGTGACTGCAAGGGATACAAATGAAGTATTTCACTCTTTTGGAGCATCATTTTGAAATCCTGTTAATTGTACCTATCAAACATTTTCCTAACCTTTTCCAAGGTCTGTCTTCCTGCAATTTAAGGTCTGTGTTTGGGAACCCAGGTTAAAACGAGCTTCCCCTTTCAGCCTCTAAACCTGAGTACACACTGGAGAAGTGAGGACTAAAGATACAAGGTGAGAGGCTTTGAAAGGTGCCTCAGACCAAGAGTGTGTGCAAAACACAGGTCTGAGTACAGCAGCAGCAGTGGTGCTCTGAGAAGCAGGGAATTGCCTGCTCAGGGAATAACAGACTGCATTTTGAAGCAGCACACACTTAGCAGTGTGAGCCTGCAGAGACTGAAAGCATGAAGTGTTACCCAACCCAGAGCACAGTAGCATCCTTAGAAAACAAGAGCTCCAAAGAAAATGATGTCAAAAGAGATGCAATCTCACAGCATCAAGCATGAAATGACTGAATACTTGACTTCCTCAGTCACTCCTACCTTAGGCAATGAAAGCAAGCTTACACTACAGGGTGAGAAGGAGAATTGTGGAAATAAATCACAGTGTTTTACTTGTCCATGGTGCGCAGGTTTTTCTCAAAATCCAGAAAACTTTTTTTTTGTTCTTGTTCCAAACACAAACAAGGAACGTGTCCTGAATTAGTGCAAATTTTAAGTCAGTTTTTCCAAGATAAAGAGCTGTAGCATAATTAAGAACACTCTAAAGTCCTACTTTAGGAATCACAAAAACTGTCTAACTCCTTGATTTGGACAGCACCAGAGGTGAAGGTCTCCAATTCTTACACAGTACACAATCCAAAATGAAATTAAATTGTAAATCAATTGCAAAACACTGGAGATTTTATACCATGTAACTTTGCCCCCCTTCCACCCAACTGATGCTAATGAGCAAGTATGAATGGGCAGTACCAGAATCCATTCATGGCAGGGATAACCCCAAAGCATTTGTACAGTTTTTCCTGTTCCCTGCCTGACCTGCTCTGCTTTATGTCAGTGTCTGGTTGGAGGGGGGGGATTTGTCTTTCTGTGCCATGGTTTATGTAGTGTCACAAACACTGATATTGATCTCTTGCAGTCAAGGTTTCTGTTTGATCTCTCCAGTGTAAGAGCATGTGTGTTATTTTCATCAGGGCCTTTCCAGTCACTTGATTCATTTGTTTTGCACAAAGCAGGATTGTGACTGGGCACTGAGAAGGGGGAACTTGTATCTGCAGAGCAAGATTTAGCAATTCCTATATTTCCTGTAAGACAGAGGCTATTTTTAGGTTGGCTTTTTATGCTTTCTTTGGGGGGAAAAAGGTATCTTGCCAAAGCAGAGGGCAATGGCATCTAATTTTCCTATCCACTGCTTGTAAAATACTCATTTAATAAACTTTTACCTTCTCCCTTCTTAAATTTTCAGATAATTCTGGGACAGAGTAATCTTGTTCTGAATGCAAATGTCACTCCTCTCCCAGTCAGAGAAAACAACTGCCTTTGACCAAACAGCACATCTCCATTTTTCACCACAGCATTGCTTTCCCACTGGCTGTTTAAATGGCAAAACAAATGTTTTTGCCTGTGGGAGCAATTTAAGATGAGATAAACTGTGGGTATTGGCCTCTCAAAGGTCATCCCAAGCTGATGTTATAACCTTGTTGTGGTGGTTTGTGAACCTTCCTGTAGCAATATCCATGGAAATGGTTTAGTTATGGATCATCCAGCAGGATTATGAATCTGCACCACTGTCAAAGGTGGGTATTCTCCTAAGTGGGCTCTGACTCACTTGCCTTTTGCATTTTTAGAAGGAGGAAAATCCTTAGAGATGCAAATCAAAGGTGTTAGTAGGGAACAACTTGTACTCATCTGCAAGAAGCAGGAAAAAAAGTAGAAATCCCAATGTTTTGAGATTTCACCATCACCCTCATAGGACCAGCTGAGCATTATTACAGAGCCATCGTTACTCCAAGGCTGTGGGATGGAAATTTAGGTGCCGAGTCCCATAAAAAGTCTCTTGGGGAGGACATGACTAAGACTAGGGTTCTGTTTCAAAACCAAAGTCTAACATGCAGCATGTTCACATTTACATGGGAGTGAGGGGCGCACAGGGCTCTGTGAAGCTGCCTGAACAGAGTCACCTGGTGCCACCTGGGGCAGCTGCAGGAGGCTGGCTGCTGTGGGACAGGACCTGTGAGGACCTGCCAGTGCTTTTCTGAGTGGCTGCTGGAGCCATGTAAGGCACTACAGGGAATTTCTAGCACCACTTGGTACCTGAACCAAACCTCTCCGCTGCTCCTCGTGCAGCTCAGCCAAACAGCAAGCATAGCCCAGGAGACAAATGGCTCTGGATTCCAAAGAACTGAGCCAACAACTCAGTTCTCTCAATCAAAATTTAACCAAAATCTCTTGATCAAGGCAGAAATTTGCCTGGCAGAAAATAATTTCCTCCCTGCAACTGACCTAAACAGTGGGAATAGGGCATCTGTGTGCCTTTCTCTTTTCCTGTCTTCTTAAACTTTTAGACCTTCTCTCACACCACAAAATAAAGAAAATTTTGAAGTTCTGTGTGGGGAAAGTGAATCCACCTCAAGGTCTAGAAAACAGCGTGATACCCTGAAATATTGAGCTGTGACAACCAGCCAGCCTACTTGCCTGTCAATTCCTGCCCTTGGTTCCCTTTATCTTCCTCAGATATTCTCCTAGATACCATTGGAGGCCGTATTTGAATAGCAAAGGCATTTTTGACATTACTCAGGAAGAACAGCATCATTATTCTGGTGCTTTACAGCCCCCAAAGGCTTCAGAACCCGCAGGCATGGTGGTTTGCTGTGCTGCAGGTCCCTGGTGTCTAACCCTGCAAGTAAATATGTGACTCATTCATCCTACAGCAGTGGGGGACCATAAATATCAGGCATTTCTGATAGGCCACGTTCATGTGTAGCTGACAAACACAGCTCTCTGGGCAGTAAACACTCAAACCTGAAACAACCCAGCCTGAAACCAGAATTAAAAGCCTTGCTGTACTGTAGAATTTCATGTTCCAAGGTGGACCGTGTAGTCAGTACACCAAGAGTGGTCCCTGATGAGAATTATGCTGTCTGACTTTCACAACAAAAGTATATAACAAGTATCAAATGAGCTTTGTTGTTGTTCATGTCTTTGTATCCTTTTAAGGCCAAAAATTATGTTCATTTGTGTCATGAACTGTTTCCAGCCAAAATGTGCTTGACAGATTCTAATTAGTACATTCAAAGGGGCACTTTTAGCACAGTTTCCCACTTACACTTCTACAGCAACTGTGTTCTAAGGGGGCCATAAAACCAAAGGAGATTTTGCACTGAAAGAACATTTGGCTGTTTATCTGTGCTCAAGGTTACCTGGGTGTTTCATGTTCTCTCCTGGCAGAGAAGAATTAATTCAAATGGGAAAAATAGCAGGAATCTTTCAGGTAGAGGGTTGCATCATCCTGGAGATTTTTTTCTTAGCAAATCAAATTCAGTGATATTAGCCCTAGCAGAGGTAGAAAGAGCTCAAGAACACATAAATGCTTCTTTGCACTCATTTAATTTCCACCTAAACTATTCACTACTGTGATGGAAGTGGAATACAGCCTTGAGATACCACTACAGAAGTACCACTAGAGACTCCAGCATTACAGGTACTTTGACAACTGCAGCATAAAAATCCTGCTAGTTCACAAATTAATGGTAGCTTTGGAAACCAAAATCTAACACAATAGCTCTTCAGGGGACAGTCTGGAGGAGGAAAAGCATTTTAATTTGGTTTTGACAAGCTCATTTCTTTTCTCAGCCCCCTTTTTGCTAGCATCCACTTCAAACCTTGCACTTTGAGAGTGCTCTCACTCCAGTACAAATCTGAGGATGCATGGCACATTCCAAACCTTTAATCACAGCATTCTTCATTACCAAATTTAGTTCTTGCAATTAAAATGTCAAGCTTCATGGGTTGCAGTGATTTTCTAGAACAGCCTCACAGCTTTGACAGAAATGTCTCCTTGCAGTGTTTGCTCTTTCCTTGCCCTGTTCACATCCTAGGATCAATAATCAATATTCAGAAGCAAAAGCTCTCAGCCTGAAAGACTTTATCAGTTGTGTGCAAACCCTGGTGACATCCAGAGGGTGCAATAGGTGTGACTTTCCAGCAAACCCTCAAGCTCTGCTGCTCAGGAAAACACAGTACTCTATCATAGGAGCTGCCAGTCTTCCACTCCCCCAGGGTAGCAGCACAGCAGCTTCTCCCTGTGATGAGTTTCCTGCAGTGCAGCAACTCTTCAAGTTTCAGCATCTAACTAGTATAAAATAAAATTTAATGAGAGCTGAAGCCCAAAGCAGGAGAAGCAACATGGGCAAAGAGTTCATCCTCCTCAAACCTTCCTGTACTGGAAGAGAAATAGGCACTTATGCCACAGAGTTTAGGTTCCTGGGTAAATGTTGTCCAATGGGTACATTTGGCAGGTTTAGGGTCCAACATAAATACTACTATAATAAAATTGTACTGCACAATAATTTACTTTCATCATAATTGCTACTGAACTCAGAATTGAGATTTTAAAAAATCAGAGTGAGGCACTGCAGAAAATTAGAGTTCACACCAGGCCTTAGAGTGCAGGATAAATATTCATTATGAATGGGAAATAACAGAACATGTAATTGTGAAATCTAGTCACTTCCTCATGTTTCTCTAAAGTTACAGTCTGAGAACCTCACTCTCTGAAAAGATTAATAACCAGTAGGATGTAGTTCATGCCAGTCAGGGTTCACTGGCCATTTTCCCCTCTGCTCAGAGCCAGTGAGATCTTGACCTGTTCTTCCCATGGCTTTCAAAACCCAGGCATGAAGCAGCCAGAGTGGTCACTCCCTCCTTGTGACCGCTTTGTAGACAGCTGGAGAGCACAGAAAGGCACCCAGAGTGCTCTCAGGTTCTGTCACTGCTCTTCTGGGACTCATCTCCGAGAGCAATCCCATTAAATGTGGATTTTCTCTGGTATCCAAGAGCAGTGTCCTTAACAACTCATAGCATAAAGTGCCAGGAGTCAGTTTGGGACTTGGTGACCATTTAATTGTGTGTGGTCCCTTTTTCTGAGTTACCCATATGCATAGATATGAACCATGCATATGGCTCCAATTTTGCTAAATATATATATATATATAGCCAAACATACATCAGAAATACATAAGCAGATTTTAAGGTATGGTACAACTATAGAAAAAGATTCTTGCAGCATCTATAAACATCATTGCAGGCAAACTATTTTGAGGCAATATTTTTGCCCCACCTGCCCCCTGAGTTTTTGGCATGCCCTGGCTGTCATGCACCTTGCACTGCTTGTTGCTTTGAGTGCTGTTGCTGAAAGAGAGTGATCTGATGGCAAATTGAAAGAACATTTAATCTAATCAATTCTTGCTTTGAACTCCTGCCTGTCAGATTGCAGTGTTTGCACAGTGCAGCTGCTCCTCCTGAGCCTGCCCTTTGTGCTTTACCCAGGGCTGCTCCAAGGTGCCAGCAGAGCCCGGGGCTGGGGCTGCCAGATGTGCAGAAACATCTGGGGCTTTGCTGCAGCTCAGCCCTGCTTGCACAAGGAATACCAGACTCCTAAGAGAACCTGCTGTCAGGAAAGTGCAGTGTTTTTCTCCTGATCTCACTCCAAGCCAGGCAGAGAGAAGGATGTGAAAGAATTAAGGAAAAAGTAAGCAAGGAGATCTTTCCAACTTCAAAAGGAGTGCTGACCAATTTCAGCCACAGAGAAGCTCCAAGTAACAGAAACAAATAGATAGATTAGTTTGAATGAAACCAGAATGGCATTCAAAGTAACTCTGAATGCTCTTTTTCCTCATAGAACTATAATTAGTGAATGCAATATACTTCATCTTTTATGAAATAAAAAATGCAGGCAATCTTAAAAATCTTAACTTGAAAAATATTAATATTAAAATCTTAACTTTACTAAAAAATTTAGCCCATGCAGTAAAATGTCACAAAGTAGCATTACCTGATGGAGTCCAGAACTGGGGATTTCTTTTTATGTCACTTCTGCAGGATGGCTTTCAGCAAATCATGTCACATCCACATAACCCCTGTTTATCATAAAATGGCAAAATATTCTAGTTAATAAACCATCTTGCAGAACTGTGGGTGCAAATAATATTATCTAAGAGCTCATTCCAAACACTTATATCAGCTTCCTTGTATAGCTGAAAACATCACATGGACAAAAGCTGCATGCAATTAACTGGAAAGCAGGAAACATCAATTGCTTATCAGCAATAAACTGGCAAAATATTTTGGGAGGTCTTGCAGGGTTTAGGAACCCAAAATTTAGCTTATATAAAATCGAGGTCACAGCAGAAGGAAGGCAACACAGACCCTAGGTAAGAAACTCAGAAACTCAAATAAAAAAGCTGTAACATCACATAATTGTAAAACACAACAGCATGGAATTGGCTTTTTGTGAATGGATGTTTACATTGATATAGAAAGGATGTAACAAAAATATGAAGCATAAATGTTGTTTCACTTAAAATATAAGTGCATTTATGCAGGGCTTTCATTAATCTCATGGCTTGCTGTAGGCAAAGTGGGTATAGTGCAAGAAAGAGGATAATAAACAAGAAAAACAGGTGGGCTCAGTGCAAATATGTAAATGTAAATATGTAACAAAAAATAATAAAGGATGACAATAATCAGAAAAACAGCAATACTAAGAAAAACTAAAGCTCCTCTCTAAGTCTTACTCAACCCTCTTTTTATAAAGGGAACACAGCAAGAATTTTATTTATTTATTTACTTCCTTTAGACTATTCTAAATGCTATTAACTATAGAACAAACATCCCTGTGTTGTTTGTCGAAACCAAGAGAAAGAATGCAAAGCAAATATGCAAGTAAACTAATAACCAGTGTTTATTCAATTACTGTTTTGTGCAAACAAGCAGAGTGATTTAATATCAGTTTGTAAACATCTTACCCAAACTGCATTTCCAGTTGATCATCTGCATGCAAATCAGTTTAAAATAAGCACATGCAAAAGCAGGCCAAAATTCAAAGGAAAAAGCCCCTCAAAAAATCAATAAGTAAGGATGAAAAAGGATTAAGAAAATCAAGTAAAAGATAAAAGCAATTGTTCAAACTTTTCTTGCTAAACAATGTTAGAAATCTGTCAACCAGAAAAAGACACACACAAAAAAATCTACTCATCTTGTATAAACTCACTTGTGAATTGATAATGAAAGATTTTAAACAAGACTGTCTGCCAAGAAGAGAAGTGGAAGTCCCAGCTGCAATTAAACATATTGACTACTCTTCCTCTGGAAGCAGCAGAGCCAAAGCTCCTCTTTGATGTCTCCCAAAACTTCCCCTTTTCTGTGGCTCTTCCAGTGGAGCCCACCTGGCTCAAGGCAGGCTGAATTTGGAGCACTGAGCGGGCTGGAGGATTTTAGGGCTTACAGCTGTTTCCTTCAGGTGCTTGCAGTGAGGGGGAAAGGATCTGTTTGAGGAAAGGAGGAGTGTCCCAGGTGAGGATCTCCTTTCCTGCTGCCAGGGCACTCAGGGAGGGGAAAAAGGGCAACAATTGCCCTCAGATGATTATTATTATTATTAACATTATTATTAACATTATTAACATTAACAATTACCAAGAGAGAAGAGAGGGTCTTATAGTGCCCATTGCTGGCCTCACTCCTGTGAAGGAGGGTAAAACAGAAGAGAATCTGCTTTTCAAATGTAGAGGTTATTATCTCTGATGAATAAACCATGTAAACTGTAGATTGTAGTCAGGTATGCCCAGGAGCAGATCTGCTTTCTAGGGACAGTTACATGCATGAAACTGAGTACATCCATCCTTTACTGAAATATTTCAGCCAGTTTTCAAGTTCCTGAGTTTTTCTACCCCACAGAAATTGCTCCAGCAACCATTCAGCTTTCCTATTGGGAAACTCCAAGCATGGAGATTTTCTAGGACATGATGAGGTACCTCATAAAAGGACAAAGCAGCTGAGTAATTTGTTTTCACCACTTCCTGTCAGACACACATGTCCCTTGTTCTGTCCTCCCTCCTGAGGTGCCTTTCAGCACATGGCCATGGCCCTGGTGGCTCTGCTGCAGGGTACTTGCTTTGTCCCACATCTCCTGAAAGGAATCCAGGCTCTTCTTTGCAATCCACCTCGTGCTGGAAATCTCCTGAGTGTTATTAGATTTTGTAAGAGCTGACCTTTAAAAGTCAGCAGTGCTATTAAGCAATCTGGGCAGCTCTAGGCCAGCAGCTCAGCTGGTCCAGGAGAGGCAGGAACCAGACAGTTCCCTCCTGACTAATGTCATTACAGGAGGACAGGAGGGGCACCCAGACTCTCTAATTAACAGCAGCAGGTCTGCTCAGCAGGCTGCTGTGATTGAGGGCAAAGCAGAGACAGTGCAAGACATGACAGAACCCCTGGGCTTGGTCCAGTTATGTGTCACTGCCCTTTCTGGGGGTTTGTTGGCTGTAGTTTCTCATAAAACTGGCAAAAGGAAGGGAAGGTGTCCAAAGAAATGGGTATCCATCACTGCAAATGCACTGGTCTGAAGGCCTCTGTCCTAACTCACCTTATCAAAATCAATGCATTAAAGCACTTGCAGAATGGAAGAAAAGGCAGTGTGGTGAGGGGATTGCCTTCACTATGTGTGTGGGACTCCCTGCCCTGCTTTCAGGAATTTCTGCATGTCAGAAATAGCCCTGCATGCCAGGGAGCCCCTGAGTCAGCTGCTCAAGTCTGACCCACTGTTTCTTTGCCATGGGTCAGGAGCCTCTGGCCTGTGCTGAATGGTCACTTCTCTCCCCCTGTCCCATTTACCTTAGAATGGACTCAAACAGCAAACTAGGAGTCCTGCAGAAAGGTGAACCTTGCCATTCTGTTGGAGTGTTTTGCTTTTTCTGGTGTGTCAAATGGTTGGAGTTGTGCACCTGCTGCATTTGTCCATGTCAGTGTTTGCTGTCCTTCCACTGGGGTTCTGCTGACGTTTCTTGCCTCTTTCTCTCTCCTGCTCACAGTAAATAGCCTCTGGTTCCACACAGGCCTTTTCTGTTAACAAATGAAAAAGTTCAGACTTTAATGACTTTTTATTCGTGTCAAATAGGGCAGGCCTGAATTTGGCTTTTATTTAGGCTGGTAAATTATTTACTCTGCAGTACAAATGGAAGTCAAAGCTGGTGGTTGCTGATAGTTTTGGTCCCTCCTTTCTCTCATCTCTTACTCAGAGAAGCAAAATTTTCTGAACAGTTGCCTGTGAAAGAACCACAGGCTCCACATTTACTCGAGAGCCTTGGGCTGTCCCTAACCTTCCTACAGTATGCCAAAAAGACCCTTTTGCATTCTCAAGGAACCTAAATATCCTTCACGTTGCTGAAAGCTGAATATATTCTTAAATGTGGGCATGAGCTCCTTGCAGCTCTGGGATTTCAGTGTTAACTCCTTTCCTGTATGGTTGGGTGTGCTGCCCATATCAATTTGAGGAGATCACTTCTCTCACCACATCTAAACAACTCCCTGAGGCAGGAGCTTCAACCTACACAAAGAACAGCTTTGATGGCTCCAGTAGGTTCTGCCTCAGGCTGCATTAAAGAAAAGAAGAATTCAGCACAAAAGTCATCCCAGAAATATACCCAGCTGCACTGAGCAATGGCAGGGCACTTCCCAGCTGCTGAACAATTCAACAGTCCGATCCAAAATAACCTTCTCATGGTGTTTCACTAGGAATAATTTCTGTGGCACATGAATTTTCTTCTCTTTCACTGTCAGCTTGATTTCCAGGAATGTTTTTCTTTTTTTTTCCAGCCAAAGCTCTCTGTCTCAGTGGTTTATCTGATAGCAGCTTGCATTGGGCCTGCTGCTTCTCTGCTTTCCCAGATTCACAGCCCTGGTCTTATCTGCCCTATCAATGCCTGACATATCTTTATAGGTTGAACTTTATCTGGTTAAAATGAGAGTACATTGTTTGTCCCCTTTCTAGCTAGACCATGCTCATGGCTTTAGAGCAGTGAATTATTCAGCTCTTCTTGTCACTTCTCTTGGGCTAAACCCTGAAGAATGGGAGGGAAGGGAATTCAGAGAATGGGGTGGAATAACAAAATTCCTGCTTGAGCTCTGATCTGGAGAGCAATGGTGAGAGCAGGAGTTGCTGCTTTGATTGCTGGCGCTCCAGGACAGCAGGTGGGGCACAGAGAGGAGCAAAGCACAGCAATGCTGGGGGGCACAGGAGCAGGATTGCTGGGTTTTACTGTGCCCCCCTTAGGGCTCCATCACATCTGCCCTGGATGGATGAGCAGGAGGTGCCTCAGCCCTCCCAGGTGCTCTTCCATCTCAAGATAAACCTCCAGGGCAGGACGCTACTTGTGAGTAGAGTTTAAAGACCATATCTCTTCCTCTATATGAAACCAAAACAGTAAAGAAGGGATTTAAGGCTAGTTTAAAATATAACCCTTGCTCCTGTAAAAAGGGTCAGCCAAGCTTTCAGCTTTGGCTGAGCTCAGCTGGAGCTGAAGAGTTCACCCCACCCACAGCAGAGTCATTTGTGAGACCACAAGGCTCATCTTTATCTCCTGGGGAGGCTGTGCCAGGATGCATCAGGAAAGTTAAAAATGCCATCTAAATTTGCTTCCTCTTTTAAAAGCAGTAGAGACCCAAGAGTTATAAGCTATTCTTGCAGTCTGTGAGCAGCTTCTAAAGGTACATTTGTGAAAGCATTGTTTCAGCATCCAAGTGCTATTTATATTTCTAAAACACTTCTGCTTTGTCAGCATCAGTCTATCTGCAGTGATAATCCATTTATACCAGCAGCAATAGCATTACACACAAGTTCCAGATGAAACCAGGGAATGGCCAGGGAAACCAAAGACCAAAATTTTCAACAGCTGCTTGAAGACTGAAAAAGGAAGACAAGCTGCAAAAAATTTTCTAGTTTAAGAGAAATCTCCAGGTGTAGCAACAACAAACCAAATAACAACAAAACCAAAGAAAACAAACAAACAAACAAGAACCAAGCAAACAAAAACCCACAACAAACCAGTTTTGGAAAAAGAGCACCTATCTTTTGAATCAGGAGAATTTCATTAATTCCAGATAGAGTCCATCCCCACACACAAGTGAATCAACAGGGCTGGGTGGGTGCACTTGGAGAGCTACAGACTGGGGAGTGACAAGAGACTTGGAGGGCAGGAATGGATGGGATTACACAGGGAAAGGGCATCCTTTCAGCCCAACACCATTTAAATATTACTGGGCATCATGCTGGCTACTTCCCTGTTCTGCCAGGCACACTAATAGTGCTGAAAAGTGCACATTACTCTGGGAAAAGGAAAATGTAAAGCACAGTGAAGCAAGGAATGTAAACCTCCTCTTGGACTGGTTCCCTAGTCCCTGCACCAGCTTTCATTATGAGCAACTGGAGGTTTTTTGACTTGTTAAATTTGGAGTCCCAGGGCTGTGTTTCTTCACTTCTCCTAGGATGTCATTGTGAGCAGCTAAGCAAACTCAGATTACGGCAGCCACTCCAGGGCACTCTGCAGGGCAGTAACAGGAGAAGGAAATGTATACTGTGCTGTTCAACTGCTGTCAGAGAGAGTGGAGTTGTTTATGTGCTCTCTGCTCACTCTGGAAAGAGCTCAGGGTGAAACTGAGGAAGTGCTCTTAAAACAAAGCATTAGAAGGAAAACTTAGCCCTGAGAGTTTGTTACGCTGGCCTGAGAAAATAATAGAGGCTAATTATGGTATTTGCAGGGAATGCCCTGAGGAAGGCAGGAATGGTGCATCTGACTCCATGTTCTCAGAAGGCTAAATTATTACTTTATGATACTAGAATATATGAAAGACTACTATACTAAACTATGCTAAAGAATACATAAAATAATACCTACAGAATGCTAAAAAGATAATAATGAAAACTCATGGTTCTTTCCAGAGTCCCAACACAGCTTGGCCCCAGCTGGCCAAAGAGTCAAAACAACTCACAGCAGAAATCCAATGAAACAATCACCTGTGGGTAAACCATCTCCAAACACATTCCACATGTGAGCACAACACAGGAGAAGCAAATGAGATAAGAATAGTTTCCCTTTTCTCTGAGGCCTCTCAGCTTCCCAGGAGAAAAATCCTGGGAGAAGGAATATTTTTCAGAGAATGTGAATGCCACAGCTGATTTCATCATAATTGTAAACTTAGAGCCGCATGATCTTTGAGCCCCTGACATTGTGGTGGTGTGCATCTACCAAGCTTCAGGATGGAGGGGAGGATCCTTGAAGGGAAAGATCCCCTTGCAAAACTGCTGTGGAATCTTTAAAGTTCCCCTGGAACAAACAGGAACTTGGTGTTTTCAGCCTCATGTAAAAGGAATGGAGAAAATCCCATCACTAAGGTCACTTCAAAGTGGATAAACCACTGCATGAGATAATGACTGAAAGAGCCCTGAATATATGACTTGTTATAGTTCTTATCTGTGTAATTTCTATGGACAAGAGAATCTCACACAGATAACACCTCAGACTTTTGGGGTATAACTCATTATTCAGCATGGATAAATGAAGAAAAGCTCCCTCTTAATGCAGCTTTTAACTAAGTATAGCTAATTACTCAGCTGAGCACTCCCTTTGGCTCCTGCACTCTGGGGAGGCAGGGCCAGGTCTCCTGGCAGCTGTGATGAACATCATAAACTAAGTTATGTTAATCCTCCAAGTTTCAGACTTGAGATATGTCAGAGGTTTTACAGCACCCATTATCTACTACTGTGGCTTTTATTTTGTTTGAAGCCATGCAATGTTTATTAGCTGAATGCCCTTAAGCATTGAGAATGAAAGCAGAAATTTACCATTTAAATTTAGATCATGCTTCCCCCCTGTCACACACACACATAATTTTAAAGTTTACTCTGAACAGTTCCCAGGATTGTGTGTCCAGATTCCAAGCAGAAGGCTAAGAATAACCCCTACATTATTACAAGCACCAAATGGGTGCTCATAAAACCATAGTTGCAGCCAGAGATAGGAGATGATAGTTGTTTATCAAAACAATGAATTAGTTTAAATTAAT